>NC_058080.1:715150725-715505725 GCF_014858855.1 Bufo gargarizans | reverse complement strand
TGTTTGAGGGGGCTCTGAATATGAAATCTTTTAGTCCTCCTCCTTGGTGGGCCCCTTCTGAGTTCGGGCCCCTATTGAGTTCAGGCCCCAAAGCAGCCACTTCCCCTGCTTCCCCTATAGCTACGCCCCTGCACATCACGTCATTTCCAGTAGTCAAAGTAGAGCTTATATGCAAGTATTTTTTGGATACCATAAAGAGCAATAGGTGCAATATGGTTGTATTGGTTTGGTATTGAACGGCTGCATTGTCTAGAAGTATTCTTGGGCATTGCAATGCATTATTTAGGTAGAAACATTCAACACATATGTTATACGTAGATATAATAATTATGGTCGATAGATACATAGATACTGTAGAAGATAGAAAGATAGACCGACAGACAGACACATATATACTGTAGATATTAGATAGATAGTTTAGTTAGTTAGATAGATATAATAGATAGAACGATAGACACAGATACATATATACAGTGCATAGATAATGTAGATATTAGATAGATATAAAATGGATAGATGATAGATATAAAATGGATAGATAGATAGATAGATAGACAGGCAGATACATATATACTGTAGATATTAGTTAGTTAGATAGATAAAATAGATAGATAGAAAGATAAATAGACACATAGATACATATATACAGTGCATAGATACTGTAGATAGATATAAAATGGATAGATGATAGATATAATAGATAGACACAGATACTGTAAATATTAGATAAATAGATAGATGATAGATAGATATAAAATGGATAGATATAAAATGTATAGATGATAGATATAATAGATAGAAGGAAAGATAGACACATAGATACATATATACAGTGCATAGATACTGTAGATAGATAGATAAATATAAAATGGATAGTTGATAGATAGATATACAATGGATAGATGATAGATATAATAGACACATAGAAACTGTAAATATTAGATAGATATAAAATGGATAGATGATAGATATAATAGATAGAAGGATAGATAGACACATAGATACATATATACAGTGCATAGATACTGTAGATAGATATAAAATGGATAGATGATAGATATAATAGATAGACACATAGATACTGTAAATATTAGATAGATAGATAGATAGATAGATGCAATAAATAAAAGTCCATCGTGCTGTAAGTTTACTATTACTTGCCAACCCTGATTAAATGGTGTCTATAGGAATTTTTCTCCTTCCAAACTGTATATTTATAGGGTGGCAAGGGGTTATTACACTCAAATGTGAATTTTACTCCATTTTATTATATTAGTGATGGTAATGTGATGTATGTATACATGTCAGATATACTGTATTCTAGGTGTCTACAAAAGAAGACCCTCCATGTGTCAGCCATGAAACCCCACATAATTCCCTATGACCCCTGCTAATGATCTGCTTCTTGCAATGCAATATGCTTTCTGCCTGCAAGCCCCATCTGTGTGACCCAGCCAAGATCAGTTAAGAGGTCTGTAGAAAACAAAGGTGTCAACAGCACATACAATTATACAAGCATGTTATTCAGGCACTGACTTGTGAAATTATTTTATTTAGACGCCCATCAGTCAATTGCTCCCATCCCCGATATGCAAAGGCACAACACGCACAAGGTTACATCTCCGTCTAGTTAAACACGCCGTAGTGAACGGGGGGATTTCTGTCCAGTCTTGCAAAGGTGAAATGGAGACGTGTTTGACCTCAGTGGCTCGATTGCAACGTATAAGTTAAATTAGTCTGAAGTCGTCTTGTGTCTTCAGCGTGAAGGTGCGCACACTGGAAGTGCCTGTCTTAAATCTGTCACTCCAAGGTCAATGGTAAGTATTCACAAAGTCAAGAACAATTCACGTTTTGTACAATAGCAGTTTACTTCACTTCTACCTGTAAATATATCTTCCCCCGTTTCACTTGGTGACAGGGCTTGTCCCTCAGAAGACAACAAACACGGGCGCCAACTTGTGTGATAAATTACGTGCTTCTCTGGAAACAGCATTTTGGGCCTAAAGTACTAAAATATAGAGTAAAAAAACTTAAAGGAGTACTCCCATAATCAGACTTCTCAGAAGGCCGCATTGATGGAGGTCCTTGAATGGAACCATGGCCTGGCCATAACTAAGGAGCAGGACATTAGTGGCATTCTACCCAGGAACGTAACTATAGGGATTACAGCAGTGTAGGACTGGGATTGCTTGGGCCCACCAGAGGAAATTATTATTGGGGCCCAACCCAAAATCACTTAAAAGAAACTGGCTCCAAAGGCAGCGCTATGTTTTTATTTTCTCCTGAATCTTTGGGGCCCATTGTGGTATCAGAGCCTGGGCCCACTGGAGGATCCTTTGAAACTCAAGTGAGCCATTCTAACTCCGGATTAGAGAGGCTTAAAAGGTCACTCTACCCCATAGCACTATACATTATGCTGTTGCATATTTTGCACTGGGGTTCAGGAGCATTATGTTAACCCTCTAGTGCTCGTTTCAGGATCCACCGAAAGCTAGCCATACAATTGTATTGGTACCAGCCGACCACCTAGTGTGTATGAGGGCCTCAAAACTCTCCCCCAATTGTAGATGTCAAGAATGAGAAGTGCTGGTCAGCTGAATTTCAACATGTCTTTTACACCAGCATTAGGAAACTTCAGCCTGCTGGAATTCTCTGGATCTGGCATAGCTTCCTGCCCACTGGGCCCATTGACTATAATGGGAGCCGGCGGAAATACAGCCGTTCCCCAGCATTTATGCCGGGATTGAACAAAAACCATGGCGCGCAGCAACTTTTGTCCCAACGAATCCCAGAATATATGCAAGGGAGCGACCAGATCTCCGCCGGTTCCAATTATAGTTAATGGTGTCCAGCAGGCAGATGGCACTTTCTGGCTATGCTGGATCCAGAGAACTCTGGCACACTCTTCTTTGCCGGAACAGCCTGACGAATGTCTCTAAAGTTGGTGTTAAAACTAGTCTTATCCTTTTGTTCTCAGAGAGATAAGCCACCACCATAGGTGTTTGGCAGTGGCTTACTTCCCATTTGGAACACATGCACGCTTCGCCATGCCGAATGTGCATGTGTATTGGGGAGTTAAAAAGATAGTTGTTGGCCCAACAAGTATTCAGGCATCAGCTGTCTAAAACAATTATGGGGGTCCTGGCTCTCACTAATGAGCTCCCATGACATGTTTGTAGGAATCCCCCTTTGGACCAAGGGCGTAACTACCATAGCGGCAGACCATGCGACTGCTATAGGGCCATGGCAAGAGGGGGCCCAGTTGGGATCATCTCCTCTTCGACTGGGGTAAAAACTTGGTCAGTACTTTACCCTCTAAAGAAACAACTTTTAGCAAACAAGGCAGTGGAAAAAATGGCCCAAGGGTCATTGAAAGGTGTTTAGGCGGAAACCCTTCTGTCCTGTGTGGGGGACCTGGTTTGATCCTTGCTATGGGGCCCTTACTTCTCTATGTACGCCACTGCTTTTGACCATGGATATATTTGACAGACAGGATCCTACAACTACAGAATTTCTCCAAGACAAGAAGATGAAATGCTCAGTTTAAATGCAGAGATGTAATAAAATATCCTGTGTTGGCTTCCCTTGTCATTATAGAGACCAGGATATGTAGCACAACTCAATTCAACTACCCAATGTGTTGATAGATACCCATGTAGCTGACCATGTAGGGAGACGATAAGTGCACAGGTAGATGATGGGAATAGGGTATGCAAAATAGCTCTAATCAAGCTCTGTCTCTGATGCCACTAGATGTAAGTTAGCTATCCTGTAAGTCAATGTTCAACCTTTTAAGCAAGCCTTGAGACATGACATGGATAATAATTAAGCTAGTACCTCATCTGCAGACAGCTGTTTCGGGGTGATTACCCCTCATCAGTGCAGAGCAGAGAGTACTGGCTTAACTGGGTAAAAGGCCATGGTCAAGATTTGAGGCATACTATATCTTCTAATTGTCGTGAGGAGTCTTATAAGCCAGGCAATAATCCTCTGGAATACTGGGGAAAGGGTATGCAAATACCTGGCCTTTAAGACTCATGCCGATTAGGTGCTATCCATAAGGAGACATAGTTTCACTGAGGTAGAGGATGGAAAGTCTCCACAGATTGAACACACTCCTGTCTTCTAATATTCTACATACACTACTATATCCATTACCATAAGGTACCAGTTTGTGGCATACCACCTATATGTGTAGCAATAGTAGTTGGAATAGAACATTAAGAGAGCTCATTGGCTTCCAGAACTCTCATTCCTTCCACTAGAGGGTGCCTGGCAGTGTTGGGCTGGGGTGCCTAGGGCTTACCAGTACAGCTACTGTCCATGCAAATACTACTTTCTCAGGTAGGCAGCAATAAGAGGCTCAAGATGATGGATTATGGGGGTTCCTGAAAAATGTTTGAGAAGGCTGGGGAAAAAGGATACTGGTTAGCCTACCCTCTGTACCTACAACAATCTCAGCCACATGATGCATCTATAATAATAAATAGGGTAGTTTGTTAAATAATCCACCCATTTTTTATATGGATTTAGGCTGGTTAAGATCCTGTGCTGAAGGACTAAAGGCCCACCGGGAATTCACCTGCTCCCCCGTAGGCCAGTCCAAGCCTGGTGCCTGGGCATCTATGTCCACCTTTATATTGTGGTTTTGGTCCAGGACTAACACCGACTCATTTTGGTTAATTTGGGATTCTCAGTTTAACACATAATAGAGGAGGTTTAGGGGTGGCAGTACCATTTTAGAACTCAGAAGCAAGCTCTGCCTTCAAAAAGGCCATTATCCCATAGGTTGGACCTGTGTGACCAGGGATCTACAGATCGTTTTTAAAATAAAGCAATGGAGGGCAGTAAACATTGGCCATTGTCTCCTCTCCACACATTTCATATGGACATTGAGGAATTAACACCGGCCACTGGTTTAGTTAGAGACAAGAGTATCGAAGGAGTTATATACTGGTTAATCTCAAGAAGCTCCACCAAAATTGAGATGAAAATGAACAGTTAAGTTCCTATTGGGTATTGACTCTTTTGAGCTTCTTATCTTCTCCTTTAAGAGTGATAAATGGCAGAAGATCTCAGGAGAAATTTCTACAATAAAGATTTGTCAAATTTGGATTGAAAAATTCAATCAGCAAGGGAAGAGTTACATGCCAAGAAACCATCTTTGGCTCTCATGACTGAAGACAGACCTTAGATATCAATTAACCTTTGTTGCCAGTGTTAGTCTAGGTCTTGTAGTTTCTGTCATTATTACGCCCCATGAATAATTGATCATTTAAACTAAACAAGCCATTGTCACACGGCCTTAACCTTCATCTCCAGTTGGTTTATGTTTTTTCATCTCTGTTTTGTCATTGATTGATCCCACATTTAAATAGGTGGCTTTCTTTATCTCGATGCAATGATTTGGCCCGTGCCTGGCACATTAATTTGGGGAGTAGCCGACAGCTTTTTGTATTAGACAGAGTCAAAGAAAATTATAAACGATGTATAATTGATACATGATAAAAAGGGACGTTTCTTGAATTTCCAGTCTACTTAGTAGCTATGCATTCCAAAAACATACAAAAAAATACCCCAAGGGACTTTTCTGTTAGCAAATAATAGTATTTAGACTTTTTCTGCCTTGTTGATCGTGCTGTCACTTGAGACCTTCAGTTCATTTGTTATGAGCAGCAGAAGCAGAAAATGACCCAGAAGGGAGAAGAACAAAGTGGGAATAAGCATATAGAGCAGTGTTCCCGAGCTCAGGGCAATAGAGGGAAAGCGGGGAGAGCTCCAGGGCATGCAAAAAAAAAATGTGGGTCATGTCTGGTATTGTAAGATGAGCAACATATGCACACTGACCTCTCATAGAAAGAGCTTAAGATAAAGGACCTGTCTGTTGACATGGCATGGTGAGAGCACAGGCAGGCTGTCAGGGCTCGGGCCTACCAGAGGAAAAAAATTCTTAGGGTCTATGTTATTTGTGAAAAAAGTGAATAGGAATATAAATGAGGTCATCTCATATTGGACTATTGTTTAGAACCTGGACCCACAGGACGATCCAGGGAAAGCATCATGGTAAAGTCAAGACTCCAGGGATGGACTGAGTACCAATCAATTCTCCAGTGGAGACTCTTACACAATATTGGCTTATTAAGGTCCAGCAGAAAATAACCCTGTTTGGAGGTAAGTTTGGAGCCAATCACTTGCCAATAGGGTCCATTTTTTATGGCCTGAATCACAAATAGCCTATTAGATCTCATTGGTGATATGTCCAGTGTGCAGTGATAACAAATTTACAATGCAATCAAAAGTTAATGTCTACATGTTCTGTATACATGGAGGTTGCACCTCATTATTTTCTTTGATGGACCCAAGTAGTTGCAGCTTATCTATCTACAGTATCTACTCTATCTATCTATCTATCTATCATCTATCTCATGTTTCTATCCATTTATGGTAGTGATCCAATCGGGTCGTGGCCAGCTGTGGCCAAGAACTGAGCTACCAATTAGGCCGCAGCTGCCTGATATTTAGCTAGCTGTGACCCGAATCTATCTATCTATCTATCTCATCTATTATCTTTATCTGTCTCATATCCATCTATATAATATCTATATTTAATCATGGTTCTATCTATCATCTATCTCACGTTTCTATCCATTTATGGTAGTGATCCAATCGGGTCGCGGCCAACTGTGGCCAAGAACTGAGCTACCAATTAGGCCGCAGCTGCCTGATATTTAGCTAGCTGTGACCCGAATCTATCTATCTATCTATCTCATCTATTATCTTTATCTGTCTCATATCCATCTATATAATATCTATATTTAATCATGGTTCTATCTATCATCTATCTCACGTTTCTATCCATTTATGGTAGTGATCCAATCGGGTCGCGGCCAACTGTGGCCAAGAACTGAGCTACCAATTAGGCCGCAGCTGCCTGATATTTAGCTAGCTGTGACCCGAATCTATCTATCTATCTTTCTACCAAAAAGACAAAAAGGAAAAAATTTAACGGCACTCCCAAAAGAAGTAAAGGCAGCGACGTTTCAGTCCTCTTACTGGGGCTTTTCTCAAGCAGTGACAATATACAATGGTGCAAGTATATAAACATCTCCATAGTAATTTATCATTAAACATAATCAGTGAATAAAACACAATTCTTATACATAAATCAAAATAGAACATGATCTATCACCAAACTTCATCATAATCATTATAGTGAATCCATATGTGAAGGAAAAAATTAATAATTCATTTATATCCATGTCTTCTACATAATTAGTGATAATCAACATATCCCATAACTTATACATGATTAGTGATTATTAAAATATCTCACAGTTGCTTGCACATTGCACCATTGTATGTTGTCACTGCTTGAGAGAAGTCCCAGTAAGAGGACTGAAACGTCGCTGCCTGGTGATTAAAGAACATCTTTTTAAATTTACTTCTTTTGGGAGTGCCGTGGAATTTTTTCCTTTTTGGCTGGTGGATCGCCTCTTCAGCCGCTAGCCCACCATATCTATTTGACCACTGTGCTGCTCACACCATTTTCAAATTATTTTTTTCTATCTATCTAATATCTATCTATTTACTTTCTATCTATCTATCTATCTATCTATCATCGTCTATCTATCTAATATCTATCTATCTGTATATCATGTCTCTATGATGCATTTATCTCATGTCTTTATCTGTCATCTGTCTAATTTCTCTATATTCACCTATCATCTATTTATCTCTGTACATTGTTTTCTATATTATGACTGCTATTCCACTTTGTTGGCTTTATCATATTCACAGGTAATGGGCTCATCTAGTCATCTGGTGCCATCATGCATACATCTGCTCCCAGGCCCTGCGCTATTATATCCATATAACTGAAAGTGACCCTAATAAAGCATCGTCATGGCTCGTCTTCTCTTTCATGACAAGCTGGAAATAAAATCCTCCTGGTTTAAGACTACACGTCTCCTAATTCCTGCAGATCTTTAAAGCATCTGTCCGCTTTCTCTCTCCTTTGTTCAGTAATCCTATCTATTATCCTTCTGGGATAATCAACCATGACTGTTGCTATTATTCAGTGCGTCCTCATGACCCAAGGAACCTTGCCATATCCCTCATAGTCACACAGTTCACTTCTGAACTGCATCCCACTTGTGTGGCCGCCCTGTTTGTAAATATAAGGTTATGAAATATTTGGCTTTGGTAACAATGCCCACCCCCTTAACTACTGGGCCCCCCCTGTGTGGCAAAACAGGTTGCACTCATTATATGTCCTCCCCACCAGCATTCTGACAACTTACATTTTTATTTATTTTATTACTGATTTCGTTTTATAAGACTGTTCACACTTGCTTTGGGAGGGTTTTATTGAGTTTTATGTCAGGACCCCATTTAAAGGAACTTGGGGTACTACTAATTGTCTTTTGTTTTTATGGTTATGTATTATGTATTTTATTGTTCACTTTTGGCCGTAGCTACCAGCAAGGAATGGTTGGCAGGAACAGGCTTCCCCCACTATGAGTGGTCCCGTTCTGCTCCCTGCCAAGAGGAGAGGAAGCGCACTGCAGAGCTCCTGTTCTGGATACAAGATTCTTCAGAGAGAACGACTCCAAAAGTTTCAAGTAAAGCCTTGAGAGACAGGGGGAGCAAGCTGACGCGAAACACGTGTCGGGGTCTCTTGGAGATGCCACTAGCCGGGTCTGTATTGTGTATATGTTGTGAATCATGTTTTTTTATCTAGGTGGGGAAGCCACATGGTTTGATTTTGTATTTATTTATACCATCCCACCTTTTCCACTACTTGTAATGCTGAAACTTGATGTCCCGATGTGCTTTGTGCACTCTCCATGTGGTTGTGTTTGTCTTTGCCAATTTCTGCATCTATTTATTTGTTTTATCGATTTCAATAAAGATATATTTTTGGATACATATTTTTGTATATGCTGAGTGCCTGGGCTTGTCCCATCTGGGAGCTATAGGTTCCCTTTAAAGTCCAATGGAGTCAAGTCTTCGATAACCACTTATTTCCATTAGTGACCGCTTAAACCCTCCTTCCGATGGATCCGTCACAGTGTCAAGGCTTCCATCATAAATAAAAGCCATGACACTAGTGTGAACACAGCCTACCATCTTAGTTTGTGCAGGTTGAGTTGTAATTTTTTTTATTGCTCATTTTGGGGTTTAAAAAAGTAACTGATGCACAAAGAAGCAATTATCGTATGAAAATCTCCAACTGTTACGTCAGTGTGTTCGTGTTTTTGAGATTCTAAGTGCTCCATTATTCATGAGACATACTTGTTATACTCTATTTTTTACAGATCTGCAGGTGACTGACACAGTCAACTACAGTATATGCGTGCCCTGCACTGAGCAGGTTGTGTGCGGCCCATTCAGGTCTCTGAGGAAAAGAGATTGTGTCACGGGTAGAGTCACGGGAATCAAGATAGAGCGGAGGTGCACCCCCTGAGCTGCCACCCGGTCCCCTGTCCCTGCCTACTTGCACCACCCGCCCTAGGTGATGGAGCGCAACTGGGCGACAGTCCCTAACCTACTAAGTGCAAGCAGAGAGAATGAGACAGCAGGGAAGAGGACAGCCACTGAGAAGTTACAATAAGCGGACAACAGGTAGAACAAAAATGGAAGGCGAGGCGGGTCAACTAGCTGAGGTCAGTCCAGGAGGTCACGTCAGAACAAGGGAAGAGGCAAAGACAAATCCGTAAACAAGACGAGGTCAAAATCCGAGAGGTAGCGTCAAGGTACAGGGAGCAGGCAGAAGAGGTGTCAAGAGGCTGATCGAGGTTCAATTCCAGAGGTAGCTTAATAACAATAAAGTACACAGCCTATAGGACGAAAATCACAGGCAACCTGAAGCCAGCAGGCCGCCTGTATTTATAGTGGGGAGTGAGGGTCATGTGACGTGGCCAGCGTCACATGACCGACAGACAGACGAGTCGAGCACCGAGTGATCAGCACGGCGCTCAAGGCAGACCTAGGAGCAGGGAGCCTCCCAGCTAACAAAGCCACCCTGGGAACGAGGCCAAACACAGATCCTCGCTCCCGAAGCTAAGCAGCAGGTCTGCGGCTGATGGGAGACCAGAGTGCGCCTTCGGCGCCCCGTTACAGATTGGGTACGTGTTAGGTTTTATTATTTTGGAGGGCACAAAGGTAGGCGACAGTGTCGGACTGGAGTGCCTAGGGCCCACCAGTGGAAATTATTCTAGGGGCCCACCCTACAGCTACCAAAAATAAATATTACTTGTTCATTTTTCAGGCTCATGCACATGAATATTTGCAGTTTAGCACACAATACAGTGTGCAAAACAGAACAGTATTGTGCACTGCTCTATATCAGATTGTTTTTCATTAAGCAGCTCATTGTAGTTGATAACCTAATCTGTTAAGGTCCCTTTACACAGGGCAAGAGAGCAGGAGATTGTTGGGAAGGAAGCGTTCCTTCCCGACAATTGCCTGCTCTTTAACGGAGGAGAACGCTGTATTTACATGCAGTGATCTCCATTGTATGGGGAGCAGTGAACACTACTGTCAGTGTTCTTTCCTATACTAACTACCTGTTTGCCGGCAGCAGATCTTGATTACACAGCACAATCTACTTCCAGTAAATGATAATTTTTATGTGCACACAAACGATCGAATTATGGTACCCGATTAATGAGCGTTTCATTCGTTCATCAGGTAATCAGCCTACACGGCATCTGCAGCAGGCAGGAAAGGCCGAGCACCATGGGATCCCTATAAGGTATTATGAATGTTTGTCGTGACGCCAGTTGCATTGTAGCAACGAGGGGACAGGGCCCCATTTTTGGGGATACCCAGGTGTAGGAATGCCAAAGTGGTGTAGGGTGGCCTAAATGTCCCTCTAGATGTGGCTGTGCACTTGTCACAGTGCTCCTACATAGATATCCTGGAACCCCAGGCGTGGTCATCCGGTGCAAAAAAGGGAATAGTTGATGAAGGGGGTGATAAAATAAAGTGACTTTGACTTTGAAAAACGTTGAACAGCAGCTTTACTTGAATAAACTTCCATCAGGAAACAATCTACCAACTTTTTCTTGGTTACCAGCAGGCTTTGGCATAAATTCTGGCAGGGAAACACACTCGGCACTGCTACATCTGTTGCTCTCTTTGGCTCTGCTGTGCTAACCGGATTAAATATCTTTGTCTTTATCCAGGAAACCTTTCCTCCTGGCTTCTGAGGCTCTTTGCTCTTTTCTCTTGTTCCAGCAGATCAGACAGGACTCTGCAGACTGACACACAGCCTTCTTCTTACAGGGGGTACTCTAGACTCACTTCTGCAGAGCTCGTCCAGCAGGGACGAGGGCCTGCTTCCTTACCAAGCAGGGGGTATTCTTAACTAACTCCTCGCTAACTGAACTCCTCCCCCTCTAGAGAGGGCTAGAATGGATAGAAGGTTCCACTTTAGGTAACATAGCTCTGCCAAGCTTGCTGCCACCTGCTGGTGAACCAGGCATATTACATCTGAACATAACATTACAGGGAAATGGGAATACACATTTTGCAGGCCCTGGAAATTAATGCAGGGGATGACACGGGGTTAATCATGGGAGACAGTGGAGAGGTGTAGCAGTGGTAATGCACCTCTGGGGCATTACACATCCACCGCAGCCATTACGCCCAAGAGCTACTAAAGCGAGCAACACGGTAACCCATGTCACAGTGAACTACACTGTGATAATATGTCTATTTAAATTTTTCTTTTACAAAATAAAGCATTTTTTTCCATTTCTGAAAGCCATATATTTTTTTATTTTTCTGCCAATGATCTTGTGTAGGGGCTCCTTTTTTGCAGGAAGAGTTGATATATTTATTGTTGTATTTTTTGGGTGCATATGATTTTTTGATCGTTCAATATTACACTTTTTTCAGGCAAGGGGACCAAAAAATGGCTGTTTTTATTTTATGGCATTTTTGTATGTCATATTTTGATAGAGGAGGTCGCTACAGATGCAGCGATACCTAATATGTCTATATATTTTTTTTTCATTTCTATTAAAGGGATTGTCTCATCTCAGACAATGGGGGCATATTGCTAGAATATGCCCCCATTGTCTTATAGGTGCAGGTCACACCGCTAGGACCCGCACCTATATTTACAATGGAGCCCTGAAAGTGGTGGAGGGCATGCTGCGCATACGCAGCCGCCCTCCATTTATTTTCCATGGGGCCGCCACAAATAGCCGTGCGTTGGCTCTGCTATTTCGTCGGGCCCATAGAAGTGAATTGAAGCGGTGGCTGGTTATGAGCAGTGTGCTCACATTCACTTCTGTGGGGAGACTGCTTGGTGGTGGCCAGACCAGAGTCCTTCAGCCACCACCTTGCTGATATAGGTGGGACCCACATCTATAAGACAAGCCATATGCCCCTATTGTCTGAGATAAAACAATCCCTTTAAGTTTTACACAGTGAAAAATATATTTTTGTCATCTCGCCACCTTCTGTATATCTGTGTAGCTCTGCTCTTCCTATTGAAGCGGCAGGCAGCGGCGCTTGCCAGCAGAAAGCCGGGGCTGCCTGCCACTGCTGATTAATATGTAGACTCTAACTAGGCAGGGGCCCACAGAGGATTTCCCCAGCTCCCCGGTGGGCCAGTCCGAGCCTGGTAGGTTATATGACTTACAGTGAGGTGCAAAGGGGGTATTATTACTTTTTGGGGGTGCACTTATATTACTATGAGGTGCACAAAGGAGTGGGAAGCATTACTATGTGATGGGTACAAAGTGCATATCAATACTGTGTGGGCATTATTGCTGTGGGGCAACAAGGGGTCATTATTACTTTGTGGGGGAGCACAAAGGGAGTGTTTATACTGTGTGAGAGCACAAAGGAAGAGACTATTAATGACACAATGGGGGTTGGTGGCACAAAGGAGGGGGCGATTGTTATTGTAGGGTCACAAAGGGGAATTACTACTTTGTGATAGGCACAAAGGAAATTATTACTTAGTGAGGCCCCTATTTGTAGGGCATAAAGGGAAGCATTAGTACTGTGTGAGGCATGAAAGGGAGCACTATTACTCAACTGGAGCACTAAGAAGGGCAATGGGCTTAGCAGCAAGGTGATGAGTTTGTGTCATGGATGACAAAAGTCATCATGGTGGTCTGGATCCATAGAGAGAGAGAAGATAACACCTGTCAATCACTGGGTGCAACAGGACTATTTTACTTTGCATTTTTTTTTTTTTTTTTATTTTTAGGGGGGGGCTTTTGTCACTAATCTTTTAGGACCGTAGCAATGCTCTTGCTTGTTACACTCTTATAACCTAATGTCAAACCTGATATTTTGTAGCACGTTGAAAGTAACCCTCCCCTTAGAATGGGAGTTATCAAGGTGTTTCTACAGGAAATAAAACATTAGAAATGTAATTTTTTGTTTGGAGCACTAGAGCGCTTGGGTAAATGTCACTAATGGGTTTTTAGACCTCCTGGCGAGAATATTTTTGGAATGATATTTTTCATTCCCTTTCATCAACATTTCAAATGGTTTCAAATTCATGGACTAGAGAGCCCAGGGGGCACGGACAACATAACTACACTTCACGGTCTAATGGGTAAACATTAGACGATACCCTGACCAAGAACATATTCTGCTATATATAGGACAATGTTCAGGATGCTTGATGCCTCAACTTACAAAATATTCACATGATTTTGGTTCAGACTGTACAAATCATAGTGGCTATATGTGTCCCTGGCCATCAATTTTTCTTTCAACAATTTTCAAAAAGGCTGCAGATATACACTTCATGTGCATGTTACATTGCCTACAACAATTTATGCCAAGGTGAGCCATTGGAATGCATGACCTACGGCACGGCCAGCCCTGGAATACATTACACTAGAGTTTTGCTCAGTGGTAAGATGTTGGCAGGTGTCTGTCAACATGTAGCACGTGGGTATAAGTTCTTGTATGACATTTTGAAAAAAAAAAATACATCCAGCAATGATCACAGATGGTAAAATGCCAACAGATACCTTTGTACTATCCATCAAACCAATTATGTACAGATTTAAAATGGATAAATGTTCCGATATTTCTGGTTTTGTCTTAAATATGCAAACAAAATGCATCAAATGAACATTTTAGACTGGGTCTTATACAACAAAAAGATGTGTATTTTTATAAAAATGTGTTTTCTTTTTATAAAAGCATTTTTTTGTGTTTTTTTTTTATGTTACCCAAATTTATGTCACACTGTAAGTGTCAGGCCAAACATTGCCTTAGTCAATCATTTTAATATTTAATAATAATAATTACAGAGTAACAAACTAATCCAAAATTCGCACAAAAGGAGTGGAGGGCCGTGCTCCCAAGAGCTTACAATCTATGAGATAGGGGTGACATGTAAGCAGTGGCGTACATAGAGAAGTAAGGGCCCCCATAGCAAAGATCAAACCAGGCCCCCCACTCAGGACAGAAGGGTAAACCCCTTTCAATAACCCTTGGGCCATTTTTTCCACTGTCTCGTTTGCTAAAAGTTGTTCCTTTTTTAGAGGGGGGAGTCCTGACCAAGTTTTCACCCCCAGTAGAAGAGGAGATGATCCCAACTGGGCCCCTTCTTTCCCTGTACCCCGTGGCAGTCGCATGGTCTTCCGCTATGGTAGTTACGCCCTGGCACGTAAGGTAAAAAGTGCTTGATTTGTACACTGTTCCAGGAATCTTAACACAATAGAGGAGTAGATATGAAGCTGCATGAGCATCACCCGCCAATATCTGTTGTGTTTTTTAGTGCATGGGGTGTGGTAGATAGTGTTGTTGGGGGGGAGTTAATAAAGAAGTGTTGGATTTGAGGATGTGATAGGTTACCCTAAAAAGATGTGCGCCTAAAACTGTTGGAAATTAAACTAATGGCTTGGGGTAGGGCATTCCAAAGAACTGGTGCAGCTAGGGAGAAGTCTCGGGAAGAGAATCAGAGGTTCAGATTGTGGTGGATGTTTGTCTTAAATCATTTGCAGAGTGTGGGTAGGGTGGTGGACAGAGATGAGGGAGAAGATATAGGCAGGGCCGGCCTTTCGGGTGTACGGGCTGTGCGGCCGCACAGGGCGCCATAGCAACAGGGGCGCTGGGCGGCCGACAGCTCGCAATGTAATATGCGGCAGGCGAGGCTGCACTTGTGTTCTCCCTCGGGGCGCTCCCTCCATCTCGCCCTCCCCTGTCTGACCTGATTCGTTCCTCCTCCCCTGTGTCTGACCTGCCTGCTGCCCCCGCAGCTGCCAATAAGAAGAGAGATGGGAGGAGGAGGGGAGGGGCTGAGGCCACTGCGCCACCAATGAAGATAACTGACCTGTAATACAAATACAGGAGGCGGGTGCCGGAATCAAATAGCCGACACCCGACCTCTGTGACAGGGAGCTGCGATCAGCTGCAGTTGAGTTAACCCTTCAGGTGCGGTACCTGAGGGGTTAACTGCCGCTGATCGCAGCTCCCTGTCACAGAGCTCGGGCGCCGGCTATTTGATTCCGGCACCCGCCTCCTGTATTTGTATAAGAAACGTTGGTGGCACAGTGCGCCCCCCCCCCCCTCAACACCCCAGTATAAGAAACATTGGTGGCACAGTGCGGCCCCCTCCCCCCCAACACCCCAGTATAAGAAACGTTGGTGGCACAGTGGAAAGTGCCAATGAGGGTTAAAAAATAATAAAAAAAATTAACTCACCTCCTCCAGTTGATCGGGTAGCTGCCGGTCTCCTGTTTCTTCAGGACCTGTGGTGACGTCACTGAGCTCATCACATGGCCCATTACCATGGTGATGGATCATGTGATGCATCATGTGATGAGCACAGTGATGTCACCACAGGTCCTTTGACAGGTTCTGAAGAAAGAACAGGAGACGATCAATTGGAGGAGGTGAGTTAATTATTTTTTTATTTTTTAACCCTCATTGGCACTGCCCACTGCGCCACCAATGTTTATTATATGGGGGGTGCACTGCGCCACCAATGTTTATTATACTGGGGTGTTGGGGGGGCACACTGAACCACCAATGTTTATTATATTGGGGGGCGCACTGCGCTCATGTTTGTTATATTGGGGGGCGCACTGCGCTCATGTTTGTTATATTGGGGGGCGCACTGCGCTCATGTTTGCTATATTGGGGGGGCGCACTGCGCCAATGTTTATTATATTGGGGGGGGGCGCACTGCGCCACCAATGTTTATTATACTGGGGTGTTGGGGGGGCACACTGAACCACCAATGTTTATTATATTGGGGGGCGCACTGCGCGCATGTTTGTTATATTGGGGGGGCGCACTGCGCTCATGTTTGTTATATTGGGGGGCGCACTGCGCTCATGTTTGCTATATTGGGGGGGCGCACTGCGCCAATGTTTATTATATTGGGGAGGCGCACTGCGCCACCAATGTTTATTATACTGGGGTGTTGGGGGGGCGCACTGCGCCACCAATGTTTATTATACTGGGGTGTTGGGGTGGCGCACTGCGCCACCAATGTTTATCATACTGGGGTGTTGGGAGGGGCGCACTGCGCCACCAATGTTTATTATATTGGGGGGGCGCACTGCGCACAACGACGGGTTAGGGAAATTTCACAGCAGAGTGCGCATGCGCTGGGAGCCTCGCCGGCGGTTAGGGTAGGGAAAAATTATGGGCCAGTGCACAGGTGCGGTGATCGGATGGATGTTCTCAGCTGGACACCGGCCGACACTGCGCATGCGCTGGGAGCCTCACCAGCGGTTAGGGTAGGGAAAAAGCACTGGCCCGTACGTAATTTTTCCCTTCCCTAACCGCTGGTGAGGCTCCCGGTGCATGCGCAGTGTCGGCCGGTGTCCAGCTGAGAACATCCATCCGATCACTGCGCCTGCGCACTGGCCCATAGTTTTTCCCTACCCTAACCGCCGGCGAGGCTCCTGGCGCATGCGCACTCTGCTGTGAAATTTCCCTAACCTGTCGTTGTGCGCCTGCGTGGCGCTGCACACCTCCTCACGTCATGTCCGGTGCGACCGGAAGTGACGAGGGTAGGGAGATCTCACGAAGTAGGGAAGTATAACATTACACCGGCCTTTGGGGTGTGCGGGCTGGTAACTACTTGGTTGGATAGTCAGCCAGCTTATGCCATGATGCCAGCAACAAGCAGTGTTTTTTTTTTGGGGGGGGGGGGGGGCGCCACAAGGTTAGCTCGCACAGGGCGCCTGAACACCTAAGGCCGGCCCTGGATATAGGGGTGTGCAGCATTGTGGAGAGCTTTGTAGATGAAAACAAAAAGTTCAATTCGAGTCATATACTATATGGGCAAAAAGTACAATGACTGGCACAGGGTGCAAGCATCATAGTAGTGGTTAGAAAGATAGATGAGCCTGGCTGATGGGTTCAGGATAGACTAGAGAGGGGAGAGTTCAATGGAGTGGGGAACCAATTAATAATGAGTTACAGTAATCAAGACGCAAATGGATTAGGGCAGCAATGAGAGATTTTGTTGTTTCTATAGTAAGAAAAGGGCAAATTCTATAGACATTTTTGAGGGACAGGCGGCATGAGAGAGCAAGTGATTGACTATAGGGGTGAAGGAAAGTCCAGTGTCAAACATGACACCGAGACAGCGGGCCTGCTGGTTACACACTATGGCTTTCTGTTTGTGAGATCCGTCATGGACTCTCATAAGCGGTCCAAAACTGATCAGTTTTGCCCTAATGCATTCTGATTGGAAAATGATCCGCTCAGAATGCATCTGTTTGCCTTCGTTCAGTCTCCATTCTGCTCTGGAGGCGGACACCAAAACACTGCCTGCAGCGTTTTGCTGTCCGCTTGACGAAACTGAGCAATAATACAACTGCATGCATCCGTCATGAACGGATCCGTTTGTATTACCTGTAACGTAGCCAAGATGGATCCGTCATGAACTCTATTGAAAGTCAATGGGAGACGGATCCGTTTTTTCTATTGTGCCAGATTGTGTCAGAGAAAACAGATCCGTCCCCATTGACTTACATTGTTGGCCAGGACGGATCCGTTTTCTCTGACACAATCTGGCACAATAGAAAACGGATCCGTCTCCAATTGACTTTCAATGGAGTTCATGACGGATCCATCTTGGCTACGTTACAGGTAATACAAACGGATCCGTTCATGACGGATGCATGCAGTTGTATTATTGTAACGGATCCGCCCAAAACGCAAGTGTGAAAGTAGCCTAAGGTAGGTTAGTAGATTGAGAAAACACAATAAGTTTTTGAAAGATTCAGTTTCAGATAGAAAGGACATGAAGCTGGAGACAACGGACAGTCACTGGTCTTCTGTAGTACTGCGGGGGTGATGTCCAGAGATGACATACAGACAGGTCCATAAATATTGGGACATCAACACAATTATAACATTTTTGGCTCTATACACCACCACAATGGATTTGAAATGAAACAAACAAGATGTGCTTTAACTGCAGACTCCGCTTTAATTTGAGGGTATTTACATCCAAATCAGGTGAACGGTGCAGGAATTACAACAGTTTGCATATGTGCCTCCCACTTGTTAAGGGACCAAAAGTTTTTGGGACAATTGGCTTCTCAGCTAGTTCATTGCCGGGTGTGTGTTATTTCCTCATTATCCCAATTACAATGAGCAGATAAAAGGTCCAGAGTTTATTTCAAGTGTGCTATTTGCATTTGGAATCTGTTGCTGTCAACTCTCAAGATGAGATCCAAAGAGCTGTCACTATCAGTGAAGCAAGCCATCATTAGGCTGAAAAAACAAACCCGTCAGAGAGATAGCAAAAACATTAGGCCTGGCCAAAACAACTGTTTGGAACATCCTTAAAAAGAAGGAACGCACCGGTGAGCTCAGCAACACCAAAAGACCCGGAATACCACAGAAAAGAACTGTGGTGGATGACTGAAGAATTATTTCCCTGGGAAGAAAACACTCTTCACAACAGTTGGCCAGATCAAGAACACTCTGCAGGAGGTAGGTGCATGTGTGTCAAAGTCAACAATCAAGAGAAGACTTCACCAGAGTGAATACAGAGGGTTCACCACAAGATGGAAACCATTGGTGAGCCTCAAAAACAGGAAGGCCAGATTAGAGTTTGCCAAACGACATCTAAAAAAGCCTTCACAGTTCTGGAACAACATCCTATGGACAGATGAGACCAAGATCAACTTGTACCAGAGTGATGGGAAGAGAAGAGTATGGAGAAGGAAAGGAACTGCTCATGATCCTAAGCATACCACCTCATCAGTGAAGCATGGTGGTGGTAGTGTCATGGCGTGGGCATGTATGGCTGCCAATGGAACTGGTTCTCTTGTATTTATTGATGATGTGACTGCTGACAAAAGCAGCAGGATGAATTCTGAAGTGTTTCGGGCAATATTATCTGCTCATATTCAGCCAAATGCTTCAGAACTCATTGGACGGCGCTTCACAGTGCATATGGACAATGACCCAAAGCATACTGCAAAAGCAACCAAAGAGTTTTTTAAGGGAAAGAAGTGGAATGTTATGCAATGGCCAAGTCAATCACCGGACCTGAATCCGAATTGAGCTGCATTTCACTTGCTGAAGACAAAACTGAAGGGAAAATGCCCCAAGAACAAGCAGGAACTGAAGACAGTTGCAGTAGAGGCCTGGCAGAGCATCACCAGGGATGAAACCCAGCGTCTGGTGATGTCTATGCGTTCCAGACTTCAGGCTGTAATTGACTGCAAAGGATTTGTAACCAAGTATTAAAAAGTGAAAGTTTGATTTATGATTTTTCTTCTGTCCAATTACTTTTGGTTCCTTAACAAGTGGGAGGCACATATGCAAACTGTTGTAATTCCTACACCGTTCACCTGATTTGGATGTAAATACCCTCAAATTAAAGCTGACAGTCTGCAGGTAAAGCACATCTTGTTCGTTTCATTTCAAATCCATTGTGGTGGTGTATAGAGCCAAAAATGTTAGATTTGTGTCGATGTCCCAATATTTATGGACCTGACTGTATATAGTTGGGTGTCCTCAGCCAAGAGATGATACTGAAAAACAAATCTACTGTCTCTCCGACAGAGGACTGTGTAGAGAGAAAGAGGAGAGGACCTAGGACTGTGCCCTGAGGAACCTCAACAGCAAGAGGGCAGAGGAGGGGGAAGTACAGCCAGCAAATGATACACTGAAGGAGCGGTCAGAGAGATAGGAAGAAAACCAAGAGAGAGCGGTGTCCTTATAGCCAATAGATTGAAGCATGTCCAGTAGGAGTTGATGGTTTACAGTGTCATAAGCAGCAGAGAGATGAAGAAGAATGAGTAGAGAGTAGGGATGAGCGAACTTATATTTTACAAGTTTGAGTTCGGGGTTTGGGTTCAGGGGTTTTATTACAATTCTGTTATGGATTCTGTTATCACTGGGGCATAACGGAATTCTATGACGAAATGCATAACAAAATGCTTTTTAAGAGGCATTCCGTTTTGCATTCCGTCATAATAGAAGTCTATGGACCGCATAATGGATCCGTCTGGTTTCCGTTATGCAGGAGTCCACCTGGCAGTGCATGGGCATGGTCACATGCACCTCTCCAGCCAAATACTGGCTTCCGCAGTGATGTGGCCACAAGCAGCGTGTCAACGCTGAAGCCAATCATTGACTGGAGTGGAGTATGACTATGTCCATGCACTGCCAGGTGTAAATAGTGTAGGGACCAGAACCTGCGGGGACAGTACGGAGGACTGGAGCGGCGTGGGACAGGTAAGTATAAATCTTCTATTCAGGGGCCATGTTTCAGGAACTTGTTAAACAATCGTTTTTACCGTAAAAACACGGGAAAGTGGCGACATTTCCTTCCATCCTGCCTCCTATTCGTAAATCATCAATTTCACTGCAGAGGACGTCGCTCACTGGTTATTACAGCCTCCTGCCCCCCAGTTATGGGCACCATGTACTAACCAGTAAGCACTTTGCCTTACTAGCGGGGAAAGAGCTCGTTGGTTAACCCTTTAATGAACAGACCTAAAAAGGCCATAATGACCAGGCACTTTATTGTGATTTAGCGCACTTGATGGTTCAAACACTTGTAACTTTTTTATTTGTTGGACTACCAAAATAAATTTTGCAGCATTTTTTTTTTTTACTTGACACATAGGACTTTATAATTTATTTTTTATTTTTATTTGGAGGAATCTAAAACATGTTTAAAAGTCCTTTTTTTCTATCTATAGCTCTTTATTCTTTAAATATGCAAACTGACACCAAAGTAAATAATTATTATTACCCTAGTTTTGTGTCGTTTTATTATGTAAGGCTACTTTCACACTTGCGTTTGATCGGATCCGTTCTGAACGGATCCGATCATATTAATGCAGACGGAGGCTCCGTTCAGTATGGATCCGTCTGCATTAATAACTTAGAAAAATTTCTAAGTGCGAAAGTAGCCTCAGACGGATCCGTTCAGACTTTCAATGTAAAGTCAATGGGGGACGGATCCGCTTGAAGATTGAGCCATATGGTGTCACCTTCAAGCGGATCCGTTCCCATTGACTTACATTGTAAGTCTGGACGGATCCGCACGCCTCCGCACGGCCAGGCGGACAGCTGAACGCTGCAAGCAGCGTTCAGCTGTCCGCCTGGCTGTGCGCAGGCGAGCGGAGCGGAGGCTAAACGCCGCCAGACTGATGCAGTCTGAGCGGATCCGCATCCATTCAGACTGCATCAGGGCTGGACGGAAGTAGCCTAATATGTATAGTTTCATGTGAATGGGGCAGTTTTGGTTGTGTGGGTGTTCTTTCTTTTATGCATTTTTTTTAAACTTAATTTTTTATATATTTCTGCTACATAATATGTCCCCCAAGAGGTCATAAAAATAGTTTTTCCTTTTTATTTTATTTGTATTTTATTATTTAATATTTTTTTTAATTTTTATAACTATATTTTTGCCACATAATATGGCCCCCAAGATGATTTTTTTCTTTTTTCTCTTTTATTTTCATAATTTTAAACTTTTTTTTTTTATATATTTTTTCCACATACCGTAATTTGTCCCCAAGAGGGCATCCAAAGGAGCCCCAGTTATAGGGGAAACCAGCCTGCTTGTGGGGGGTTTGTACAAGGCAGAGCTGATATGCATCTACTGAACCTGCAGCTCTTGCTGTGCTCTGCCACCAAGATGCCCGGCAATCATGTGATCGCCGGGTCCACACTGCAGAGCCCCACTGAGGAGAAGGCAGAACCGCTGATAACCTTCTTTTGTCTTCTCCTCGGGGGCAGGAGCTGTAATCCAGCGCTGTGCGGGCAAAAACACAGCTGATCACACAATTAGCACTGTTTCTGCCCAGCAGGACGGGGGCCGCAAACCATGGCTCTGGGGGGTCACATGCGGCCCCTGGGCCACAGGTTGTGCACCCCTGCTATAAATTGTATAAGCATGGCTTCTTCCATTAACTTCACAACTTGTTGGTTAAGAACCAAACCACAACTCAGTATACACTGGAAGCACAAATCCTAGGTGCTTACTATACATTCTATCAATCTTACCATAATGTATGACTTTTTTATAAAGTTCAAATAATTGTAGATAATCGCTTGTCCATCCAGCCCAGACCACCATGACAAACTCTTACCACTGCAGAGTTAGCTGCTAAGGACATTTTGGCCCCTGGCTTCTGCTGGCTAAACTGTCGGCTAAACTAAAACAGTGACATAGCATCTAAATAATAATGGCACTACAATAGTGTCCCTGAAAATAATTGTGGCACGTAAAATTTTGCCATATATTGCATGTGCAGCAACCTCACCATTGACCTCGCTGCCGCCTCTCCATTCACTGCAGCTCCATTCTCGAGTTCTCAAAACGAGAGGGCTATGACTATTGGAAATTTAAGGCATAACCTGTGGATATACTACAGTGTGGGGAAACGCATTTAAGCGCACGTTTAACAAATCTGATGCTCCAACTGCCTTCTTTACTTAAAGTCGTTGACCCACAAAAAATATTCTACATTTTCTAAACCAGCTTCTGGATCTAAATACTTTTGTAATTGCATGTAATTAAAAATCTAGGCTAGCCACTGAATTATTCACTGAATCTATCTGTATAGCGCCACCTGCTGTTTGCTATTTTTCAAATTCTTTGTCCAGCTCACTGAGATGGAAGCACATGCTTAGTTTCATCCTTTAACTGCGACCAGCTGCAGTGGAAAGGACATGCCCCTGAGCTGCCAGCCTGAAATAAATCTACATGGGCAATTGGCACAATGAATGTGGAGATCTCTGGATCCATGTGAGGTACAGAGCTGGTTTCAGCTTTGTTAGGCCTCTTTCACACGAGCGTCTCCAGATAAGGTCCGGATGCGTTGCGGTGCATTGCGGCAAACCCGTAGGTACGCAATTGCAGTCAGTTTTGACTGCGATTGCGTTCCGTTGTTCAGTTTTTATCACGCGGGTGCAATGAGTTTTGCACGCGCGTGATAAAAAACTGAATGTGGTACCCAGACCCGAACTTCTTCACAGAATTTCAGCTTTTGGGTTCAAGGTTGTGTAGATTGTATTATTTTCCCTTATAACATGGTTATAAGGGAAAATAATAGCATTCTGAATACAGAATACATAGTACAATAGGGCTGGAGGGGTTAAAAATAATAATAATAATAATAATAATTTAACTCACCTTAATCCACTTGTTCGCGCAGCCGGCATCTCTTCTGTCTTACGTCACTACGCTCATCACATGGTCCGTCACATGATCCATCACCATGCCCAACGGCCGTGTGCATGAGGCCTTAATGTGTGTATTCAGACATCAGTGTTTTAGCACGGTCTGTGGGTCAGTGTTTTAGCACGGATGCTTGCTCTATTTCATCCGTGTTCACGGATCCATCACGTCCATTATAGTCTATAGGTCCGTGAAAACCACGGATGCAACACGGATGCCATCCGTGTTTCATGGATCATTAGAAAGAGATGCTTTGAATATTATTTTTCAGCTGTTCAGTGTCAGTGAAACACGGATGCAACACGGGCAGCAAAAAACGGACACGCGGACCCAACACAGATCCTTCACGGACAGCTTCACAGATGCATCACTGACTACCTGCTCCTGGATTTGAGCACGGACACGGACGTGTGAATGAGGCTTTACTGATAGAAATTCTTTAAATAACCCCGGGTTCTCCTTAAGTAACTGTAATGTATGCCTGTGTGAGCCGTCTAGTCTGCTCTAACAGCGCTGCAAAACCAGAAAGCATCAATAATAAAATAACCGCGCGCATATATGTAATTATTAAAAAGCTGCATGCAATTAACCGGTCATTTTTCCATACAGACTGCACTATAACTGCCAGTAAACAGCCATGCAGAGCCACCCACCGCCATGTATTATTGATTATTCATCCCATTAATATAGCAGTACATAACCAGTTCATCGGTTTGATACAGTAATAATTACAGGGGAGTCTCGCAGTCCAGAAGTTGTCCCTCTCTGATCAATGGGCTTAGTACACTCTGTAAATCATAATATCCAAATCTAACCTACATGGAATTAATGCCGATAGATGGTTCCCAAACGGTTTCCTACGTATTTGCTAAAGATAAGAAACTGCTGAATCATTATGCTTATGGTAAATAAAATCAAAGCTAATTTAACTTTCGCGACCACTATTTTTTATGTCACAAGGGCAGAAAAGTCTCTTGCAGAAAAATAGCAAAAAAAACACCTAATGCAATTTTAACAATTATAAAAGAGCTATCTTAGGCCCCTTTCACACAGGCGAAATTTCCGCGCGGGTGCAATGTGTGAGGTGAACGCATTGCACCCGCACTGAATCCGGACCCATTCGTTTCTATGGGGCTGTGCACATGAGCAGTGATTTTCACGCATCACTTGTGCGTTGCGTAAAAATCGCAGCATGTTCTATTTTGTGCGTTTTTCACGCAACGCAGGCCCCATAGAAGTGAATGGGGCTGCGTGAAAATCTCATAGCATCCGCAAGCAAGTGCAAATGCGGTGCGATTTTCACGCACGGTTGCTAGGAGACGATCGGAATGGGGACCCGATCTTTATTATTTTCCCTTATAACATGGTTATAAGGGAAAATAATAGCATTCTGAATACAGAATGCATAGTACAATAGGGCTGAAGGGGTTAAAAAATTAAAATTAAAATTTAACTCACCTTAATCCACTTGTTCGCGCAGCCCGGCTTCTCTTCTGTCTTCTTCTTTGAGGAATAGGACCTTTAATGACGTCACTACGCTCATCACATGGTCTGTCACATGATCTATCACCATGGTAAAAGATCATGTGATGAGCGCAGTGACATCATCAAAGGTCCTATTCCTCAAAGAAGAAGACAGAAGAGATGCCGGCTGCGCGAACAAGTGGATTAAGGTGAGTTAAAAAAATATATATTTATTTTTTTAACCCCTCCAGCCCTATTGTACTATGCGTTCTGTATTCAGAATGCTATTATTTTCCCTTATAACCATGTTATAAGGGGAAATAATACAATCTACACAACCTTGAACCCAAACCTGAACTTCTGTGAAGAAGTTCAGGTCTGGGTACCACATTCAGTTTTTTATCACGGGCGTGCAAAATGCATTGCACCCGCGCGATAAAAACTGAACAACGGAATGCAATCGCAGTCAAAACTAACTGCAATTGCGTACCTACTGGCGCGGGTTTACCGCAACGCATCCGGACCATATCCGGATATGCTCGTGTGAAAGGGGCCTAAGTTCCCAGTCTGCCCCTGCACTTTTAAATTATTGTTTAAAATGATAGAGCTGAGGCTTTTGGTTACCCATTAATCCATCTACATAAAAGCATGCACAGATACTACCATGCTCCCTTCAAATGTATCTTGTGCATGTTACTCCATAATTCACTCCTCTGTAGGATCAGTGCCTACCCATGGGAAGACAGACAAAACAGCTATTTTTTGCTACCTTGCCTCACAAAAAGTGTAATAAAGGTCAACCAAAAATCATATGTACCCTAAAATAGTACCAACAAAACTGCCACCTTATCCCATAGTTTCCAAAATGGGTTCTTTTTTTGGAGTTTCTACTTTAGGGGTGCATCAGGGGGTCTTCAAATGTGACATGGCAGGTTAAAATTATCCCAGTGAAATCTGCCCTCCAAAAACCACATGGTGCTCCTTTCCTTCTGCGCCCTGCCGTGTGCCCGTACAGCAGTTGACGACCACATATGGGGTGTTTCTGTAAACTAAAGAATCAGGGCCATAAATATTGAGTTTTGTTTGGCTGTTAACCCTTGCTTTATTAGTGGGAAAAAATGGATTAAAATGGAAAATCTGCCAAAAAAGTGAAATTCTGAAATTTCATCTCCATTTTCCTTTAATTCTTGTGGAACACCTAAAGGGTTAACAAAGTTTTTAAAATCAGTTTTGAATACCTTGAGGGGCGTAGTTTCTAAAATGGGGTCATTTTTGGGTGGTTTCTATTATGTAAGGCTTTTTAAGGACCTGAACTTAAGGATCCAAACTTCTAAGCCTTCTAACGTCCCCAAAAAATAAAATGACATTCACAAAATGATCCAAACACATTGTAGATATTTGGGTACTGTAAAGGAATAACTATTTCTGGAGTTATCACTATTGTGGGGACTCGCTCTGGTAGACAGGATTAGCATATTTAGTTAAGAGGCAACAACAAGTTCTTTGGATCAAACAGTTCAGTGTTTTATTCACACTTTAGGCAAGTGACAAAACAAGCAGTCATAATCAAACAAAAAGTCACCTTGCGGTGTTGGTGGTAATTCACACCATGCGGCAATTCTGTTTCAAAGAGTCCTTGCTCATAGCAGCACCAACCTGTTTTCACACCAAACAGGTAGCAAGCCTTCATCCAGACACAAGGCCCCCAGATTCCAACACAGAGACATGGCTTCTCAGCCCAGCTGCCTATTTAAGGACAGCCAGGTGCTGCCAAAACTCAGACCGGCATTTAAAATTCGGTCCGTTATTTTACCTCATCTGGCTGTAAATCAGCCCAGCAGCACATGCTGGGAGGAAAATACCTGTTTTCCCAGACCAAACCTCTCACTGTGTCACACTATTATAAAAGTAGAGAAATTTAAATTTATAAATCTTAAAAGTTTTCCAAATTTTGGAAAACTCAATTTTACCACTGTCATGAAGTACAATATGTGACGAGAAAACAATCTCAGAATGGCCTGGATATGTAAAAGCGTTTTAAAGTTATTACCACATAAAGTGACACGTCAGATTTGCTAAAAATGGCCTGGTCCTTAAAGCGAACCTTTCACCTCATTTTCACTTTATAAACTAGCAACAGTACCTTATAGATTATCTTCAGTGTGTTCTTATACATGTTAGTGCCGCTTTCCTGCGCTCTTTATTCTTGAAAAAATCGTCTTATAAAGTTCACATTTCCTGCTCCAACAGTCACGCAACAAGTCAAGGGGGTATCCCTTCCCTCACCTCTGGCTGTACCTCCCCTGCCCTAACGCCGCCTCTATGCTTTGTAATTGACAGCCGGCTCAGTCGCCGGGGCCGCGCTTGTGAATCCTGCACATGCGCCGTCCTCCTCATTCGCCGACAGGCAGGCATCGCGTACGGCGCATGCGCGATTCTGTTACAGGATCGCGCTTGTGTCCGCAAGAAAGACGGGATCGCGCGGCGAATGAGGAGGACGGCGCATGCGCAGGATTCACAAGCGCGGTCCCGGGACTTGTTGCGTGACTGTTGGAGCAGGAAATGTGAACTTTATAAGACGATTTTTTCAAGAATAAAGAGCGCAGGAAAGCGGCACTAACATGTATAAGAACACACTGAAGATAATCTATAAGGTACTGTTGCTAGTTTATAAAGTGAAAATGAGGTGAAAGGTTCGCTTTAAGTTGTTAAAGAAACAAACAAAAACGTAATCTTATGTAACTTCTCTGATGACAAATGAAATTCAATTTTAACCGTATAAATAACTATTCCCAAAAACTCCAAACAATTAGAAGGTAAAACGGTCTTTTCTTCTGCAACTGGGATGCCAAACAATTCACCAACCTTCAAAAATTTAAACAATAACTCTGAACACAAACTAGAATCCCTATTATCAACAAACAGAAAATCATCCAAGTAGTGTAATGAACCGCCTTGTGGAACCAACGACTGAACCACCTAAATGAATGAACGTTGAAAACGCCTCAAAATAAAAGCAAGATAAGGAAAACCCCAATGGAAGGCATTTATCAAAATAATAACTCCCATCAAACTGAAAACCCAATGAATTGAACCCAAACAGTCTTACTGGCAATAAGCAAAAGGCCGACCAGATCTGCTTTAGCAAGCAAAGCCCTACTCCCAAAACTCCTTACCAAAGCCAATGCGACATCAAAAGACGCATATTCTACAGAGGCCTTAGACTTGTCTAACACATAATTAAAAGAGTATTTTTAAGTGGCGTACAAGCCTAAACTCCCCTGGGTCCTTTTTTGGGACAACTCCCAATGGGGACAAATGAAAGTTCTCAAAAGGAGGACTCACTAACCCTGCTTTCACACCTGAGCGTTTCTCAAACGCGCGTTTTACGCGCGTTTTTGTCGCGCGTTTCTATGCGCGTTTTTTGTAATAGTAAACGCGCGTTTGTGTGATTGACTGCAGTGTCCTATGGCCACAAACGCGCGTCAAAACGCCCCAAAGAAGCTCAGGTACTTGATTATGCGTCGGGCGTTTTACAGCGCGATCGTACGCGCTGTAAAACGCCCAGGTGAGAACCATTCCCATAAGGAATCATTGGTTTCTCCGTGTTGAGCGTTTTACAGCGCGTTTGAACGCGCTGTAAAACGCTCAGGTGTGAACTTAGGGTCAAGGATCTGCTATCCTACCAAGACCTAATTCCTTTTGCAATTTATTCTTTACTACTGCTTTAAATAAAACAGATTTCAAATTATCTACCCAGCAGCAACCTTTCCCTAAACATTCAGGCACCTCAAAACCAAAATAAAAACCCTCAAAAATTAATTTAGATTTCATTTGGTCTAGATAAAATTTTAACCATGGTAGCATTTCTGAAAGCTTCACTGGCATCCAAGCTTTTAGAAATTTGCTATTTGGTACCGGGCTGCTGCCAGTGTCGGACTGGGGTACCTAGGGCCCACCAGTAAAATTTATTTTGGGGGCCCACCATATGGATACATTTAAATATAATAAATAATCTAACAAGTTTTTTTTATATGAACATCGGCTGGTTGAGGTGCTTACATTGAATATATGTATGTAGTGCAGTAAGACTACTGTGTTATGTACCACTTGTGCAGCGGGTGGGAGACTAGGGGCCCACCTTGCTCAGGGGCCCACCAGGGGATTCCCCTGTACCCCTGTGGGCCAGTCCGAGCCTGGCTGCTGCTGTATAGACTGGGGGGTCCTTTAAAAACACCTCAGCATAGGATGAGATCCATTGCAAAATGATTCATGTTTGTAGCGACAATTTAATAACCATTTGCAATTTGATTCATTGAAAGAGAAACAACCCCCTTTTCTCATATTGTGGACTGAGGAGGATTAGCAACTTTAGCTTGAAAGGGTCTCTGCGGCAACATTAAATTCACTCACAGACCAATATCTTTGACAGTGATGGCCAGTTCGCCGACGAACACATGCAATCTGCCATCTTTATTCCCAAGCCCGGCGATGCAGAGGTAAGTCCTTACCTGTGCCTGCACCGCAAGCCGCTCTGAAACACATGCGGTCACCGGGAGATGGCAGTTCCGAGAACAGCCGCCGGGGGCCTTCATCGGGCTGTTCTCAGAACTGCCTGCTCCCGGTGACCGCATGTGTTTCAGAGCGGCTTGCGGTGCAGGCACAGGTAAGGACTTACCTCTGCATCGCCGGGCTTGGGAATAAAGATGGTAAATCGCATGTGTTCGTCGGCGAACACTGCGAACTGGCCATCACTAATCTTTGACTCCCCATTTTAGTGAAGGATGCACCGCCAACGTCTGACGGAATACTTCATCATACTGATAACACGCCATACAACAAAAATTACGGTATGCGTCAAGAATAATGTCCAGGTGCTGGAAAAAGCCACTACAATGGTCAGGATGTTTCTCACCAAGTACTGCAGAGTAAATACAGAAAGCTTGCAGCCAATTATTAAACGACCTTGGCATAGCACACTTCCTATTATCCTCGCTTTTTTCTTCTTTCTTATCCCGTACCACATTCTCCTTTGCAGAAGGCAAAAGGGACATGATCTCCACATATTCCATCCTCCAAATCCTCTCTTTAATACCAAAGGCCAAATGATAACCAAGGGGCGATATCTCACACACCATCGCCTCTTTAACACACATTTCATTAACTCCAACACCCGTTTCCAACACTGGCAAAGCATTAACTGCAGCATTACTAGAAGCAACCTGCTTTTTACTATTACTCCAAACGTCAGACGCTATGTGACGCACCTGCCTGTTAGCAACCTCTGCCAACAGCTTAACCAGCCCAGACAACAGCGTGGACTCAAAGACAATACATGGAGACTCTCACCATCCATATGATCCTCCTGGACCGTCTTCAACCTTCTGTGGAGGCGGCTCTACCGCACCAAGGGGGAGCCCCTCAACAAGCTGCCCACCACTGCTTGGCTGCATGAAGGACCCACGATGTTTGGTTCCTGGATGGCCTCTGCTATATGTGGAACGCAACGCTCCACAGCTCCGCCCCTCAGCCGACGCTCCGCCCCTCAGCTCGCCGCTCTGTAGTCTTAAGTGCTCCCTCCTGGAGGACCGATGCAGCGTCTTTCTGCTTCCTGCTGCCGGCGATTGACTCCGCACTCTGCTGCGCCAGCCCCCCGCCTCAGGAGGAGGAGTATAGGCGCTCCTAGACTTCCTAGCTCTTTTGCAAGGAAGCGCCGACAACTCCTCCGTCCTCCGCTGACAGCCAGCAGCATCTTCCGCCATCACGTCCGGCGCTCCAGGGCTCTCTTCCTCCGGCTCTTTCCTCCTCAGCGGCGCTTGATCCAGGCAGCTTCTCAGCCATTCTTCTCCGCTGGTGGCTTTCGCTTTCAGGATCAGCTGTCGCAGGAGCTCTTCCATGGCGCAGGTCAGATGCAGGTCCAGCGCAGATCAGGACCTCTTCAGACTGGCACCCCAGCTCAGTCCAGTGGTGCCATATAAAGGGGTCAGTTTCCAGCCACAACCTGCCAGAACAAATCAACAGCTTGGATTTCTCCCCAGCAACGGATGGCAACCAATCAGCAGAGACCTCCACTTTCCAGCAGAATCCGCTTCAAACCAGATTAACCTGTTCATCTTCTCAGTTAATTCTCCTGAGGTAATTTTACCTGTCAAATATAAAACAGACAAAGAAAGGGTGGGGAAAAGAGAACATACATATCCTAAAAAAAAAAATAATACCCTACCCTAAGGCCTCTTTCACACGGGCGTCATAGTTTTGGGGCGGATAAGATGAGGGTGCGTCGTGGAAAAATGCGCAATTTTTCAGCGCGAGTGCAAAACATTTTAATGCGTTTTGCACGCGCGTGAGAAAAATCGGCATGCTTGGTACCCAAACCCGAACTTCTTCACAGAAGTTCAGGTTTGGGTTCGGTGTTGTGTAGATTGTATTATTTTCCCTTATAACATGGTTATAAGGGAAAATAATAGCATTCTTAATACAGAATGCATAGTAAAATTGGGCTGGAGGGGTTAAAAAAATTTAAAAAATAAGTTAACTCACCTTAATCCACTTGTTCGCGCAGCCTGGCTTCTCTTCTTTCATCAGGACCTGGGTAAAGGACCTTTGATGACATCACTGCGCTCATCACATGATCCATCACCATGTGACAGACCATGTGATGAGCGCAGTGACGTCACCACAGATCCTTTTCCTCCTGCACAGCAAAGAAGAAGAAAGAAGAAAAGCCGAGCTGCGCAAACAAGTGGATTAAGGTGAATTAATTTTTTATTTTATTTTTTAACCCCTCCAGCCCCATTTTACTAAGCATTCTGTATTAAAAATGCTATTATTTTCCCTGATAACCATGTTATAAGGGAAAATAATAATGATCAGGTCCCCATCCAGATCATCTCCTAGCAACCGTGCGTGAAAATCGCACCGTATCCGCACTTGCTTGCGATTTTCACGCAGCCCCATTCACTTACATGGGGCCTGCGTTGCATGAAAAACATAGAGCATGCTGCGATTTTCACGCAACGCACAAGTGATGCGTGAAAATCACCGCTCATGTGCACAGCCCCATAGAAATGAATGGGTCCGGATTCAGTGCGGGTGCAATGCATTCACCTCACACATTGCACCCGCGCGGAAATCTCACTCGTGTGAAAGAGGCCTAAAGGTGTATGTGCCTCCATGTGTCCCCCAAGCTAAGCACTCTGGGGGGCCTATCGATTACATTGGGTGGATCTGCAACCCAATATTTCTTCCACCTTGGCGTCTCAAGTGCTAGGTCTCAGTTCTCCAGTTTCAGCCTTCAACACTCCTGTCTCCTAAAGCCATTCATTATTGTTATGTACTACATCAATATTAATTTGTGACCCTGTTCCTGACCAAACCTTAGGCGAGACCTTCTGTTTAGTTCACTGATACTTGTGGTTCATCCTGGATTTTGACCACAGCTCTGTTCTTCACCTAGCTTCGCCCTTGTACTTCGAATTATCCTCCTGGCTTTGTTATATGGCTCCGGTCCTGACCTTTGACTTCTGGATTATCCCTTGAGTTTACTCCTCCTACCCCCTTTTCTGTTTATGGATCCAGTGCAAGAGTCAGTGCAGAGGATGGGAGTGGTAGTGGCCCTGATGAGATGTTGTGTCATGATGTGCTCCCTCAGGCCATTGCTCACTGGGGATCGGTGCAGTGGAAAGGTGGTTTGAAGAATCAGGCCAGAACTAAAAGTAATCTCTCTTTTGTTAGTGCAAAATATAATTTGAAGTACATCCAGCGGTGGTAGGTGCAAAGTGTATTTTGTGTCACCCAGATGATGAAATACGGTGGCTGGATAAGTGGCAATTAATGCACCTCAGATAAGCTATCTTGCTGATAACTCTCTCTTGTACTTTTGAGTAACAGCTATAAGCTGACACTTGTGGATTTAGGTATCTACTTTGGAGTTAGTAGGCCTGAATGTTATCTAGGTTATGGGTGTCCATACTGTATTCCCTCACCTGCAGCAGGGTCTTTAACGCTATGGTTGCTGGTTACTCTTTTGGCTAAGATAGTAGTCTTGGTTTCATTAATCTCTCTGGAGTAGTGGTGTCACAGAAGATCTGGATAAGAACCTTTGGAGTAGAAGCTTCAGTATGTGCTTCCTTCCCCCACATTGTCCAGCGCTCCAGATGGCGACCAAAGTGGTCGCTAATTCGCCTTAAAAGGGCTGCCGCGCTGTAGCTGAATATTGCGGCAGAGCATGGGAGGCAATTATTCTGTGCCCTGCCGCCGATCACCTACGCTACAGGCCTAAGGTCTATTTGGTAGTGAAATCCCAGCGCATGACATTACACCCGCCTGTGCCGGGACGCACAGCTAGTGAGCGCCAGTGAAAGGACACAGGTGAGTATAAGATTTTAGCTTTTTTTTTTTTTTTAAGTGCCAACATTACTGACCATAAGGGGGCACTGGGGGGGACATTACTGGCCATAAGAGGGCACTGGGGGGACATTACTGGCCATAAGGGGGCACTGGGGGGACATAACTGGCCATAAGAGGGCACTGGGGGGACATAACTGGACATAAGGGGGGCAGTGGGGGACATTACTGGCTGTAAGAAGGGCACTGGGGGGGACATTACTTGCCGGAAGGAGGGCACATTACTTGCCGAAAGGGGGTTACTGGGAGACATTACTAGCCATTAGGGGGGCACTAGAGAACAGTATGGGGGAAATTACTACTGTGGAGTATATTTCTACTGTGGGGGCAGTGAGGGAGTAATTACTATGTGTGGGGAAGTTACTACTGTGCAGGCAGTGTGGGGGTAAATTACTATGTCTGGACAGTGTGTGTGGGGGGGAAAATTACTATGTGAGGGCAGTGGAGGGGGGAATTTATTCTAAGGTTTTATAATTATTACTGGGGGCACTCTAGGTTGCATTTATAATTGCTGTAGACTTTATAGGGACATTATTTTATTTCTAGTGGGGTCACTATTTTTTCAGCAGTATAGTACTGCTGTTTATTTTTTTTAGTCTGGAGCACTGTTGTCTCTGTACAACTCCCCCTCCTGACGGGAAGCAGGACCAGACCAATCCAACCAAAATGGAAGGAACAGCGTGGTTAACCCTGTCCCTGCCAACCATACCTCTCATGCTGGTGTACATAAATAACAAATCATAACATTACAATACATAACATGGCAAAACAATTGGTGATATCTCCAGGTCTGGAGTACTGCATCAGCTTAGTTCCCGACCTTAACATTATATCTCCAGCACCACAGTCGCCATTCTACATCTACTCCAGAGGCTGTGACCTAGGAATTTTCTGAAGTGAAGTCCCTGTTCCCTTACAGGGGTCAATTTTTGGAAAGTACTAATTCTCCTTTCTGAGATCCAGCTCCTAAGGAGTCTTAGGCTTCGTTCACATCACCGTTCAGCCTTTCCGTTCTCCTACCCCGTGATTTTCTGCGACCTGTGCAGAGGTCATTGTACAAGGAAAGAATAGATAAGATTTGACAATCACCTACCGTGAATGGTGGATCCTGTTTTATCTGTCATTCTAATCCTGCCTCTAATGATATCACCTTTGTATATAGATAAGCAGGCAACTGCAGGAAAGTGATCTGTACAGACCAAGAAGTAGTACCTATTATAAGGCTTAGTGGCCAGTGAGAAAACTGCAGGAGTTTATGGTTTTTGCTTAATCTCTTCAGTACCGAGCCACTTTTCACCTTAAATCTCAGGACAATTTTTGGAAATCTGACATGTTTCATTTTATATGCAAAACAATAATACATGAAGTTCCAGCACTGCAAAGTAATTGTTGTGTCGCTTGTCTCTTTATTTGTGGTAGCAAAATTACAGCATGTGGATCAAACCTCACACTCCACCACCAGTTGACGCGTTTCAGACACTTAGTCCTTAGTCATAAGGACTAAGGACTAAGTGTCTGAAACGCTATCCCCTTCCCCATAACAGTGCACATATCCCCTTCCCCATAACAGTGCACATATCCCCTTCCCCATAACAGTGCACATATCCCCTTCCCCATAACAGTGCACATATCCCCTTCCCCATAACAGTGCACAGATCCCCCTCTCCATAACAGTACACAGACCCCCTCCCCATAACAGTGCACAGATCCCCCTCTCCATAACAGTGCACAGATCCCCCTCCCCATAACAGGGCACAGATGCCCCTCTCCATAACAGGGCACAGATGCCCCTCTCCATAACAGCGCCATCCACAGATCCCCCCCATAACAGCGCCATCCACAGATCCTCCCCATAACAGCGCCATCCACAGATCTCCCCATAATAGTGTCGTCCACAGATCCCCCATAATAGTGTCGTCCACAGATCCCCCATAATAGTGTCGTCCACAGATCCCCCATAATAGTGTCGTCCACAGATCCCCCCATAACAGTGCCATCCACAATTTGTTTTAATATGGCCTTTGAACATAATTTTTCAAGTAAAATCATATAAACCTCTTTGTTTTGTAATTTTGTTGTTTTTCCCGATTAATCGTAGAAATTAATCGGCAACTAATCGATTATTCAAATAATTGTTAGCTGCAGCCCTACACACGACCGTTCCGTTTTTTGTGGTCCACAAACCGCGGATCCGCAATTCGCGGAACGGGCGGCCCATTGTAGAAATGCCTATTCTTGTCCGCAAAACGGATAAAAATAGGACGTTCTATTTTTTTTGCGGGGCCAAGGAATGGAGCAACGGATGCGGACAGCACACGGAGTGCTGTCCGCATCTTTTGTGGCCCTATTGAAGTGAATGGGTCCGCATCCGAGCCACAAAAACGGTGGCTCGGATGCGGACCGAAAAATGGTCGTGTGCATGAGGCCTAAGGCTGATAGTTATTACTTTACATTTCCAATATGTCTACTTTATTTTGCCATCATTTTGTAAATAACATTTTAGTTTTTTAGGATGTTAGACGGCTTAGAAATTTAGAAGCTTTTTTTAACGGCATTCACTTGACAGGATCATGTGATATTTTTATAGAGACAGTTGTTACAAACGTGGCGATACCTAATATGTCCGATTTCCTTTTTTTTCTATTTTTTACAATGTTATATGTCTTTAGAATGGGAAAGGGGTGTTTTGTTTTTTTAGCATGAAACTTTTTTATTATGGAAAACTTCTCATGAACAACCGGGCCCCTGCTGCTAATCGAGCGGGCACTGGGACTTACAGGTTAAACTCGAAAAATTTGAATATTGTGAAAAAGTTCATTTATTTCAATCAGTTATTGGGAGCCAAAACCAGGTGTGGGTCCATTAAACCAGGTGTGGGTCCATTACACCTTATGTCTGAGTAGCCTCTACTCCTGGTTTCGGCTCAAAAAACTGATGGAAATAACTGACCAAATAACTGATGTGTGAACTGGGCCTTAGCTGTAAGCCATAATCATCCAAATTATAACAAATAAAGGCTTGAAATATCTCACTTTGCATGTAATGAGTCTATCGCATTTTAAGTTGCATTAGGGCTTGTTCACACGAACAAGGGGCAGGTGCATGGGGATCGCAGACCCATTCACTTGAATGGATCAGCGATCCTTCCGTTCCGCAAAAAGATAGAGCAAGTCCTATCTCTTTGCGGTGCGGAAGCACGGAACGGAACCCCAGAAAGCACTCCGTAGCGCTTCCGTAGTGTTCCGTTCTTCCGTTCCGCATCTCCGGATTTGCGGACCCATTGAAATGAATAGGTCCGCATCCGTGATGCGGAATGCCCACGGAACGGTGACTGTGCATTTGCGGATCCGCAATACGGCAATGGGCTTCACACATTCGTGTGAACGAGCCCTTACTGAAATAAATGAACTTTGCACGATATTCTAATTTTTTCCAGTTTCACCTGTACGTCACAACCTGCAGCGCCATATACGGCGCTGGTATCCTGCAGGTTAAATATAGATATGGACATGGAAAATTGTTAAAAATAACATCACAAAAAATTCTTTCAAACTATGTTAAACATAAAAACGGGATTTAAATTAAAGGTGATTTTCTAATGACACATTTCCTTTAAAGGGAATGTATCACCCCAAATTTTTTTTTTACTCCCAGTTAAATCCAGATAGCAGCACATATCCTTTTTTGTAATCTCTTTTTATTTTCTAATTTCAGATTTTTTTATTCTATTTCCTGAACATGATTATGGGGTGGCCATCTTGCCTGAGCTGTTGGTAACATCATTTATAAATATGCTTTACAGCAGCCACCATGGGCCATAGACACAATAGACAGCAGGGAACCTCACTGACTTCTACGGGAGAGTTTTGTAGGCATGCTCTGTGACCAGGGCCGTCTTTGCCGCAGGGCAAAAGGGGCAGCTGCCCCGGGCCCAGTTGCTCCTGGGGGTCCAAGGGAGCTCCGTTTCCCGACTCCCATTCACTATGCAGTCTTCAGAACAACTTCCAAGCAAGCATGTCGGCGCAGTCACGTGGTAAAGGGGGTGCGACTCACCGCAGCCTGGTGAGTGGCACCACGGCGGAGCAGCCAGCAGCAGGGACTAAGTCTTCGCCTCCGGAGCTAATGGGATTGGGTGGTGAGTCATGGACTCACGTGACCACCAGTGACTCACCTTACACAGCCACACCTGCCACTGCCGCGCCAGGAGGAGGAGGTAGGTAGAGGCTAGAGCTGCATGCATATTGACTTTATTTATATTACAAACCGGATTCCCAAAAAGTTGGGACACTAAACAAATTGTGAATAAAAACTGAATGCAATGATGTGGAGATGGCAAATGTCAATATTTTATTTGTAATAGAACGTAGATGACAGATCAAACGTTTAATCCGAGTAAATGTATCATTTTAAAGGAAAAATACGTTGATTCAATTTTTCACGGTGTCAACAAATCCCCAAAAAGTTGGGACAAGTAGCAATAAGAGGCTGGAAAAAGTAAATTTGAGCATAACGAAGAGCTGGAAGACCAATTAACACTAATTAGGTCAATTGGCAACATGATTGGGTATAAAAAGAGCTTCTCAGAGTGGCAGTGTCTCTCAGAAGCCAAGATGGGTAGAGGATCACCAATTCCCACAATGTTGCGCAGAAAGATAGTGGAGCAATATCAGAAAGGTGTTACCCAGCGAAAAATTGCAAAGACTTTGCATCTATCATCATCAACTGTGCATAACATCATCCGAAGATTCAGAGAATCTGGAACAATCTCTGTGCGTAAGGGTCAAGGCCGTAAAACCCTACTGGATGCCCGTGATCTCCGGGCCCTTAAACGACACTGCACCACAAACAGGAATGCTACTGTAAAGGAAATCACAGAATGGGCTCAGGAATACTTCCAGAAACCATTGTCAGTGAACACAATCCACCGTGCCATCCGCCGTTGCCAGCTGAAACTCTACAGTGCAAAGAAGAAGCCATTTCTAAGCAAGATCCACAAGCTCAGGCATTTTCACTGGGCCAGGGATCATTTAAAATGGAGTGTGGCAAAATGGAAGACTGTTCTGTGGTCAGACGAGTCACGATTCGAAGTTCTTTTTGGAAATCTGGGACGCCATGTCATCCGGACCAAAGAGGACAAGGACAACCCAAGTTGTTATCAACGCTCAGTTCAGAAGCCTGCATCTCTGATGGTATGGGGTTGCATGAGTGCGTGTGGCATGGGCAGCTTGCATGTCTGGAAAGGCACCATCAATGCAGAAAAATATATTCAGGTTCTAGAACAACATATGCTCCCATCCAGACGTCATCTCTTTCAGGGAAGACCCTGCATTTTTCAACAAGATAATGCCAGACCACATTCTGCATCAATCACAACATCATAGGCTGCGTAGGAGAAGGATCCGGGTACTGAAATGGCCAGTCTGCAGTCCAGATCTTTCACCTATAGAGAACATTCGGCGCATCATAAAGAGGAAGGTGCAACAAAGAAGGCCCAAGACGATTGAACAGTTAGAGGCCTGTATTAGACAAGAATGGGAGAGCATTCCTATTTCTAAACTTGAGAAACTGGTCTCCTCGGTCCCCAGACGTCTGTTGAGTGTTGTAAGAAGAAGGGGAGATGCCACACAGTGGTGAAAATGGCCATGTCCCAACTTTTTGGGCATTTGTTGACACCATGAAATTCTGATTCAACATATTTTTGCCTTAAAATTGTACATTTTCTCAGTTTAAACTTTTGTTCCGTGATTTATGTTCTATTCTGAATAAAATATTAGAAGTTGGCACCTCCACATCATTGCATTCAGTTTTTATTCACGATTTGTATAGTGTACCAACTTTTTTGGAATCCGGTTTGTAGAAATTTAGACCGGTTAGTCGGTCACCAAATTATTAATTAACCCCATTCATAAATTAGTGGGGGATTATTATAGAGCCGGCCCCAGGAGACATAAGGCGTTGGGTTCTCTCTGTCTGCTGCTGAACTATGGCCTGGGGCCACCCGGCCACATTTACTAATCTTTGCTCAGGGGGCCCTCATGGTGTGGTGTGGACTGGTCATTTTTGCTAAGGAATATAGTTTAACCATTTCTCTGCAAAATAGACTATATTCCTTAGTAAAAATGACCATTCCACACCACACCATGAGGGCCCCCCTGAGCAAAGGGTGACACCAGCCATAGCAACGCCACTGCCCCTATCTGTAAGGCGCTGGAGTGCGCGGCAGGCTCGCTTTTCTGAAGGAAGTGTTACTGTGAACTGTCTGAACTCTGAATGGCTGTAAAGTCAGTAGTGGCATGTGACACATGTGGCAATAATAATGTGTCTGCTGGCCTGCAGCCTGTGTCATGTCATGTGTGATGTGCATCCCAATTATGCCATACAGACGTGTGCAGATACTGGTCCTGTACCCCTGTGAGGCTGCAAGGCAGGGGTGTGGTGTGGACCACTCCTGAGACTGCATGTGCTTAGGCCTCATGCACACGGCCGTTGTTTGGGTCCGCATCCGAGCCGCCATTATTGGCGGCTCGGATGCGGACCCATTTACTGTGTGTTGTGTGTTGTGGTGGAAGGCGTGATTGCCTGCTAGGGTGTGTGAAGGCGGGATCCAGGGGGCCCAAGTAAATTCTAGCCCAGGGTCCAATCAATATTAAAGACGGCCCTGTCTGTGACCTGTGCAGAGGTCAGGAGGGAGTAGAAAAGCTGTGATATCACCTATTGTGAACGGTAGATCCTGTGTTATCCGTACAGAGGTGATATCTGTCATTGTAATCCCATCTATAATGATAAATATATATATATTTATCTGTCATTGTAATCCTGCCTGTAATAATAGGCAGATAACTGCAGTAAAGTAATCTGTACAAACCAAGACAATTTGGCTTAGTGGCCAGTGCGAAAACTGCAGGATTTTATGTTTTATTTTTAATATAGACAGATACAGTAGATATTGACATAGAAAATTAAAAATAACCACAGAAAATTATTTAAAAATATGTTTAACATAAACAGTTGCGGGTTATTTATCAAATTGCTCATAGCAACTAGTCTCCAATTACTCCTACAGGTTCATTTGCATATATTAACACATTTTCTCAGCAATGCGGGCACATATGGACATGGGACCAACACAGATGCCTTCAGCTGCCAAGTGCCCATGTAACAGGTCAGCCAGTGTCATAGGTACAAAACTGCTGACAGATGGGCTTTAACAGGCTAATATGAGGATTGGCCATCAATATTAAAGTCCAGAAGACCTCTTTAATGTGAACTCAGCTGATGACAACAGCTTATTGAACTTTAATAAGTCCTTCTGAATGATAACTTCAAATACTGTTAACCAGTTTTTCCCCTTTCTCTCCTAAAATTCTGAAATTGTCAGAATTTTCACTGTCACTGCCTGATATGCTCTGCTCTACTGAGCACTGTGATAACGTCTCCCCTCTGTTCATTCGGCGCAGGCGCTCTGAGATGAGGAGGCTCGTCTCCTCAGAACTCCCTCAGTGCGCCTGCGCCAATGACGTCTTCTCTTTCGGTGATGTCATCGGCGCAGGCGCACTGAGGGAGTTCTGAGGAGACGAGCCTCCTCATCTCAGAGCGCCTGCGCCGAATGAACAGAGGCGCGCGATTTTTAAAATGCTGACAGGGCCGGCCGGAGGAGGAGATCGCGGCTGGCCCTGTCAATCAACACGACGAGGGGGCGGTTTTTTGCGGCGGCTACCAGCAAGTAGACGCCCTACTTGCTGGTAGAGACCTAATTTGCATATTATAAAACTTCGTTTTTTATAAGAAACGGCCGAATGAAAGTAAGTAACAACATTATATTCTCATATATCGCACTATAAGGAATGTAACTAGCCCAAAAAAAAAAAAATGACTTTAGTGGGGTGACAGAAGCCCTTTAACCACCTCCGGACCGCCTAACGCACATGTGCGTTCCGGAGGTGGCAGGCTGGCGCACAGTCACGCATATACGCGTCATCTCGCGATACGCGAGATTTCCTGTGAACGCGCGCACACAGGGCGCGCGCTCACAGGAACGGAAGGTAAGCGAGTGGATCTCCAGCATGCCAGCGGCGATCGTTCGCTGGCAGGCTGGAGATCCGAATTTTTTAACCCCTAACAGGTATATTAGACGCTGTTTTCATAACAGCGTCTAATATACCTCCTACCTGGTCCTCTGGTGGTCCCTTTTGTTAGGATCGACCACCAGAGGACTCAGGTAGGTCAGTACAGTCGCACCAAACACCACACTACACTACACACCCCCCCGTCACTTATTAACCCCTTATAAACCCCTGATCACCCATGATCACCCCATATAAACTCCCTGATCACCCCCCTGTCATTGATCACCGCCCTGTCATTGATCACCCCCCTGTCAGGCTCCGTTCAGACGTCCGTATGATTTTTACGGATCCACGGATACATGGATCGGATCCGCAAAACGCATACGGACGTCTAAATGGAGCCTTACAGGGGGGTGATCAATGACAGGCGGGTGATCACCCATATACACTCCCTGATCACCCCCTGTCATTGATCACCCCCCTGTCACTGATCACCCCCCTGTAAGGCTCCATTCAGACGTCCGCATGATTTTTACGGATCCATGAATACATGGATCGGATCCGCAAAACACATGCGGACGTCTGAATGGAGCCTTACAGGGGGGTGATCACCCATATACACTCCCTGATCACCCCCTGTCATTGATCACCCCCCTGTAAGGCTCCATTCAGACGTCCGCATGTTTTTTGTGGATCCGATCAATGTATCCATGGATCCGTAAAAAATCATGCGGATGTCTGAATGGAGCCTTACAGGGGGGGTGATCCGTGACAGGGGGGTGATCACCCTGATTACCCTGATCACCCCCTGTCATTGATAACCCCCCTGTAAGGCTCCATTCAGACGTCCGCATGTTTTTTGTGGATCCGATCCATGTATCCATGGATCCGTAAAAAATCATGCGGATGTCTGAATGGAGCCTTACAGGGGGGGTGATCCGTGACAGGGGGGTGATCACCCTGATCACCCCCTGTCATTGATAACCCCCCTGTAAGGCTCCATTCAGACGTCCGCATGTTTTTTGTGGATCCGATCCATGTATCCATGGATCCGTAAAAAATCATGCGGATGTCTGAATGGAGCCTTACAGGGGGGGTGATCCGTGACAGGGGGGTGATCACCCTGATTACCCTAATCACCCCCTGTCATTGATAACCCCCCTGTAAGGCTCCATTCAGACGTCCGCATGTTTTTTGTGGATCCGATCCATGTATCCATGGATCCGTAAAAAATCATGCGGATGTCTGAATGGAGCCTTACAGGGGGGGTGATCCGTGACAGGGGGGTGATCACCCTGATCACCCCCTGTCATTGATAACCCCCCTGTAAGGCTCCATTCAGACGTCCGCATGTTTTTTGTGGATCCGATCCATGTATCCATGGATCCGTAAAAAATCATGCGGATGTCTGAATGGAGCCTTACAGGGGGGGTGATCCGTGACAGGGGGCTGATCACCCTGATCACCCCCTGTCATTGATAACCCCCCTGTAAGGCTCCATTCAGACGTCCGCATGTTTTTTGTGGATCCGATCCATGTATCCATGGATCCGTAAAAAATCATGCGGATGTCTGAATGGAGCCTTACAGGGGGGGTGATCCGTGACAGGGGGGTGATCACCCTGATCACCCCCTGTCATTGATAACCCCCCTGTAAGGCTCCATTCAGACGTCCGCATGTTTTTTGTGGATCCGATCCATGTATCCATGGATCCGTAAAAAATCATGCGGATGTCTGAATGGAGCCTTACAGGGGGGGTGATCCGTGACAGGGGGCTGATCACCCTGATCACCCCCTGTCATTGATAACCCCCCTGTAAGGCTCCATTCAGACGTCCGCATGTTTTTTGTGGATCCGATCCATGTATCCATGGATCCGTAAAAAATCATGCGGATGTCTGAATGGAGCCTTACAGGGGGGGTGATCCGTGACAGGGGGGTGATCACCCTGATTACCCTGATCACCCCCTGTCATTGATAACCCCCCTGTAAGGCTCCATTCAGACGTCCGCATGTTTTTTGTGGATCCGATCCATGTATCCATGGATCCGTAAAAAAATCATGCGGATGTCTGAATGGAGCCTTACAGGGGGGGTGATCCGTGACAGGGGGGTGATCACCCTGATCACCCCCTGTCATTGATCACCCCCCTGTAAGGCTCCATTCAGACGTCCGCATGTTTTTTGTGGATCCGATCCATGTATCCATGGATCCGTAAAAAATCATGCGGATGTCTGAATGGAGCCTTACAGGGGGGGTGATCCGTGACAGGGGGGTGATCACCCTGATTACCCTGATCACCCCCTGTCATTGATAACCCCCCTGTAAGGCTCCATTCAGACGTCCGCATGTTTTTTGTGGATCCGATCCATGTATCCATGGATCCGTAAAAAATCATGCGGATGTCTGAATGGAGCCTTACAGGGGGGGTGATCCGTGACAGGGGGGTGATCACCCTGATCACCCTGATCACCCCCTGTCATTGATAACCCCCCTGTAAGGCTCCATTCAGACGTCCGCATGTGTTTTGCGGATCCGATCCATGGATCCGTAAAAATTATACGGACGTCTGAATGGAGCCTTACCAGGGGGGTGATCAATGACAGGGGGGTGATCCGGGAGTCTATATGGGTGATTACCCCCCTGTCATTGATCACCCCCCTGTCATTGATCACCCCCCCTGTCATTGATCACCCCCCCCTGTAAGGCTCCATTCAGACATTTTTTTTGGCACAAGTTAGCGGAATTTTTTTTTTTGTTTTTGTTTTTTCTTACTAAGTCTCATATTCCACTAACTTGTGTCAAAAAATAAAATCTCACATGGACGCACCATACCCCTCACGGAATCCAAATTGCGTAAACATTTTTAGACATTTATATTCCAGACTTCTTCTCACGCTTTAGGGCCCCTAAAAAGCCAGGGCAGTATAAATACCCCACATGTGACCCCATTTCGGAAAGAAGACACCCCAAGGTATTCGCTGAGGGGCATATTGAGTCCATGAAAGATTGAAATTTTTGTCCTAAGTTAGCGGAAAGTGAGACTTTGTGAGAAAAAAACCAAAAAAATCAATTTCCGCTAACATATGCAAAAAATATAAAATTTCTAGGAACTCGCCAGGCCCCTCATTGAATACCTTGGGGTGTCTTCTTTCCAAAGTGGGGTCACATGTGGGGTATTTATACTGCCCAGGCTTTTTAGGGGCCCGAAAGTGTGAGAAGAAGTCTGGGATCCAAATGTCTAAAAATGCCCTCCTAAAAGGAATTTGGGCCCCTTTGCGCATCTAGGCTGCAAAAAAGTGTGACACATCTGGTATCGCCGTACTCAGGAGAAGTTGGGGAATGTGTTTTGGGGTGTCATTTTACATATACCCATGCTGGGTGAGAAAAATATCTTGGTCAAATGCCAACTTTGTATAAAAAAATAGGAAAAGTTGTCTTTTGCCAAGATATTTCTATCACCCAGCATGGGTATATGTAAAATGACACCCCAAAACACATTCCCCAACTTCTCCTGAGTACGGCGATACCAGATGTGTGACACTTTTTTGCAGCCAAGGTGGGCAAAGGGGCACACATTCCAAAGTGCACCTTTCAGATTTCACAGGCCATTTTTTACAGATTTTGATTGCAAGGTACTTCTCACACATTTGGGCCCCTAAATTGCCAGGGCACTATAACTACGCCACAAGTGACCCCATTTTGGAAAGAAGACACCCCAAGGTATTCCGTGAGGGGCATGGCGAGTTCCTAGAATTTTTTATTTTTTGTCACAAGTTAGCGGAAAATGATGATTTTTCTTTTTTTTTCTTTTTTCCTTACAAAGTCTCATATTCCACTAACTTGCGACAAAAAAAAAAAAATTCTAGGAACTCGCCATGCCCCTCACGGAATACCTTGGGGTGTCTTCTTTCCAAAATGGGGTCACTTGTGGCGTAGTTATACTGCCCTGGCAATTTAGGGGCCCAAATGTGTGAGAAGAACTTTGCAATCAAAATGTGTAAAAAATGACCGGTGAAATCCGAAAGGTGCACTTTGGAATATGTACCCCTTTGCCCACCTTGGCAGCAAAAAAGTGTCACACATCTGGTATCGCCGTACTCAGGAGAAGTTGGGGAATGTGTTTTGGGGTGTCATTTTACATATACCCATGCTGGGTGAGAAAAATATCTTGGTCAAATGCCAACTTTGTATAAAAAAATGGGAAAAGTTGTCTTTTGCCAAGATATTTCTCTCATCCAGCATGGGTATATGTAAAATGACACCCCAAAACACATTCCCCAACTTCTCCTGAGTACGGCGATACCAGATGTGTCACACTTTTTTGCTGCCAAGGTGGGCAAAGGGGCACATATTCCAAAGTGCACCTTTCAGATTTTGCAGGCCATTTTTTACAGATTTTGATTGCAAAGTTCTTCTCACACATTTGGGCCCCTAAATTGCCAGGGCAGTATAACTACGCCACAAGTGACCCCATTTTGGAAAGAAGACACCCCAAGGTATTCCGTGAGGGGCATGGCGAGTTCCTAGAATTTTTTATTTTTTGTCGCAAGTTAGTGAAATATGAGACTTTGTAAGGAAAAAAGAGAAAAAAATAAAAATCATCATTTTCCGCTAACTTGTGACAAAAAATAAAAAATTCTAGGAACTCGCCATGCCCCTGACGGAATACCTTGGGGTGTCTTCTTTCCAAAATGGGGTCACTTGTGGCGTAGTTATACTGCCCTGGCAATTTAGGGGCCCAAATGTGTGAGAAGTACCTTGCAATCAAAATGTGTAAAAAATGGCCTGCAAAATCTGAAAGGTGCACTTTGGAATATGTGCCCCTTTGCCCACCTTGGCAGCAAAAAAGTGTGACACATCTGGTATCGCCGTACTCAGGAGAAGTTGGGGAATGTGTTTTGGGGTGTCATTTTACATATACCCATGCTGGATGAGAGAAATATCTTGGCAAAAGACAACTTTTCCCATTTTTTCATTTGACCAAGATATTTTTCTCACCCAGCATGGGTATATGTAAAATGACACCCCAAAACACATTCCCCAACTTCTCCTGAGTACGGCGATACCAGATGTGTGACACTTTTTTGCTGCCAAGGTGGGCAAAGGGGCACATATTCCAAAGTGCACCTTTTGGATTTCACCGGTCATTTTTTACACATTTTGATTGCAAAGTTCTTCTCACACATTTGGGCCCCTAAATTGCCAGGGCAGTATAACTACGCCACAAGTGACCCCATTTTGGAAAGAAGACACCCCAAGGTATTCCGTGAGGGGCATGGCGAGTTCCTAGAATTTTTTATTTTTTGTCGCAAGTTAGTGGAATATGAGACTTTGTAAGAAAAATAAAAAAAATAAAAATCATCATCATTTTCCGCTAACTTGTGACAAAAAATAAAAAGTTCTATGAACTCACTATGCCCATCAGCGAATACCTTAGGGTGTCTACTTTCCGAAATGGGGTCATTTGTGGGGGTTTTCTACTGTTTGGGCATTGTAGAACCTCAGGAATCATGACAGGTGCTCAGAAAGTCAGAGCTGTTTCAAAAAGCGGAAATTCACATTTTTGTACCATAGTTTGTAAATGCTATAACTTTTACCCAAACCATTTTTTTTTTGCCCAAACATTTTTTTTTTATCAAAGACATGTAGAACAATAAATTTGGCGAAAAATTTATATATGGATGTCGTTTTTTTTGCAAAATTTTACAGCTGAAAGTGAAAAATGTCATTTTTTTGCAAAAAAATCGTTACATTTTGATTAATAACAAAAAAAGTAAAAATGTCAGCAGCAATAAAATACCACCAAATGAAAGCTCCATTAGTGAGAAGAAAAGGAGGTAAAATTCATTTGGGTGGTAAGTTGCATGACCGAGCGATAAACGGTGAAAGGAGTGTAGTGCCGAAGTGTAAAAAGTGCTCTGGTCATGAAGGGGGTTTCACCTAGCGGGGCTGAAGTGGTTAAAGCCTTTTTTTTTTTTTTTTTTTATGTTGTCCCAAACCCAGGGCCGTCTTTAACGTGGGGCAAAAGGGGCAGCTTCCCTGGGCCCAGTTGTTCCTGGGGGGCCCAAAGGCAGCCTCATGAGCCCCGCTGGCCACTGCCCACAATTTCAATTACATCAAGTGGCCTGCCCCGGGGGATGGGGACGTCCGCCCCAGGTGTCAGGCTGTCAGCTACAGGGGGTTGCTGCCATGCCTGCCTGCGTGCCGGTAAGGTATAGTATTCTGACAGAACACCGGCACTAGTCCAGAGCAAACTGTGAGAGTGGGAGCTGTGGGAGAAAGGACCTTACATGACATCATTACCATGTGACCAGTAACATAGCGATATTACTGGTCACATGGCTATGAGGTAATCAAAGGTCCTTTCTTTCTTCCAGGACTCAGTGTTGCTGCAGCCTGCAGGAGAAGGGTAGGTCACGTGGGTCGGCAGCGCTCTGCTATCACAGGGACTGGCTGACTGTCTGCAGAGTAGGAAGATCAGGGATGGCTGCTCAGCAGCGTCTGTAGAGGGGAGAGAGTCTGTCAGCGCTGGAGAGGTGGATGTGACTACTGGGGAAGGTCTGAGGATTGTATGCTGGGGGAGGCTGTGTGGGATTATATACTGGGGGTACTGCTGTGTCAGATTATATACTGGGGGGCTGCTGTATGAGATTATATACTGGGGGGGCTGCTGTAGGAGAAGATATACAGCAGCCCCCCCCCCAGTATATCTTCTCATACAGCAGCCCCCCCAGTATGAGAAGATATACTGGGGGGGCTGCTGTATGAGAAGATATACTGGGGGGCTGCTGTATGAGATTATATACTGGGGCCGGGGGGACTGCTGTATGAGATTATATACTGGGGCTGCTATATGAGATTATATACTGGGGGTGCTGTATACTGTGTGGTGCTATACTGCTCTACTGTATACTGTGGGGTGCTGTATATTGTGGGGTGCTATACTGCTCTACTGTATACTGTGGGGTGCTGTATATTGGGTGCTATACTGCTCTACTGTATACTGTGGGGTGCTGTATACTGGGTGCTATACTGCTCTACTGTATATTGTGGGGTGCTGTATACTGGGTGCCGTACTGCTCTACTGTATATTGTGGGGTGCTATACTGTATGCTGTAGGATGCTATACTGCATACTGTGGAGTGTTATACTATATATTGCATACTGTGGGGTGCTGTATACTATAGGGTGCTATACTGCATACTGTGGGGTGCACTGTAACGCTAGGGTGAGCCGAGCCCCGGTCTCCTTCCTGAACTGCAGAGCGGTGCCCACTTCCAGCCTGAGCCCAGCTGCCCAGAGCACTGATCCTGAGCCCGCTGGAGTCTTCAGAACTAAATATTTACAGTCATTCGCTGTAAGCTACAGTCATGTGAAAAAATTAGGACACCCTTTGAAAGCATGTGGTTTTTTGTAACATTTTTAATAAAAGGTTATTTCATCTCCGTTTCAACAATACAGAGAGATTAAAGTAATCCAACTAAACAAAGAAAACTGAAGAAAAGTCTTTTCAAGATCTTCTGTAAATGTCATTCTACAAAAATGCCTATTCTAACTGAGGAAAAAGATAGGACACCCTCACATGTATTCCCTCTTAAATTGGCTCAGATCTCACACAGGTATATCACACCAGGTGCACATAATTAGTAGATCGTTACTCTGCATGTTGAATGAGGCTTGCCCTATTTAAACCTCAGACATTTAGTTTGGTGTGCTCCTGACTGTTGAAGTGAGAGTGAGCACCATGGTGAGAGCAAAAGAGCTGTCAGAGGACTTCAGAAAAAAGATTGTAGCAGCCTATGAGTCTGGGAAGGGATTTAAAAAGATCTCAAAAGATTTTGAAATCAGCCATTCCACTGTCCGGAAGATAGTCTACAAGTGGAGGGCTTTCAAAACAACTGCCAACATGCCCAGGACTGGTCGCCCCAGCAAGTTCACCCCAAGAGCAGACCGCAAGATGCTAAAAGAGGTCTCCAAAAACCCTAAAGTGTCATCTTGAGAACTACAGCAGGCTCTGGCTACTGTTGATGTAGAAGTACATGCCTCTACAATCAGAAAGAGACTGTACAAGTGTAACTTGCATGGGAGGTGTGCAAGGAGGAAACCTTTGCTTTCCAAGAGAAACATCGAGGCCAGACTGACATTTGCCAGAGATAAAGTTGACAAAGACCAGGACTTCTGGAATAATGTTCTTTGGACAGATGAGTCCAAAATTGAATTATTTGGACACAACAGCAGAGGACATGTTTGGCGTAAACCAAACACAGCATTCCAAGAAAAGAACCTCATACCAACTGTGAAGCATGGAGGTGGAAGTGTCATGGTTTGGGGCTGCTTTGCTGCAGCAGGACCTGGTCAGCTCACCATCATAGAATCCACGATGAATTCTACTGTGTATCAGAAGGTGCTTGAAGAACATGTGAGACCATCAGTTAGAAAATTAAAGCTGAAGCGGAACTGGACCATGCAACATGACAATGACCCAAAACATACTAGTAAATCAACCAAAGATTGGCTGAAAAAGAAGAAATGGAGAGTCCTGGAATGGCCAAGTCAAAGTCCAGATTTGAATCCCATTGAGATGCTGTGGGGTGACTTGAAAAGGGCTGTACGTGCAAGAAACCCCTCAAACATCTCACAGCTGAAAAAGTTCTGCATTGAGGAGTGGGGTAAAATTTCCTCAGACCGATGTCGAAGACTGGTAGATGGCTACAAGAACCGTCTCACTGCAGTTATTTCAGCCAAAGGAGGTAACACTCGCTATTAGGGGCAAGGGTGTCCTATCTTTTTCCTCAGTTAGAATAGGCATTTTTGTAGAATGACATTTACAGAAGATCTTGAAAAGACTTTTCGTCAGTTTTCTTTGTTTAGTTGGATTACTTTAATCTCTGTATTGTTGAAACGGAGATGAAATAACCTTTTATTAAAAATGTTACAAAAAACCACATGCTTTCAAAGGGTGTCCTAATTTTTTCACATGACTGTATATTATATATGGTGGTGGAGGGCATGTCTGCATGCTAGGGTGTGGGAAGGCGGGATCCAGGGGGCCCAAGTAAATTCTCGCCCAGGGTCCAATCAATATTGAAGATGGCCCTGCCCAAGAATCACCCCCCCTCCTCCATCCCGCCGGTGGCAGCGCAATTTATTCACCAATACAATTTATTCACCAGTCCGCCCGCTCACCAGTGCGCACAGGGGCTGCCCGGGTAGCGGACGTGCGTGACGCACGTCTGCTACATCACGTGACACACACACCCCAGCAGGATTAATGCAAGGGAGCAAGCGCCGGCATGTGTGACTCCGTCTGCTGCCCAAGTTCCTTTAGTGCCTGTCTGCCCTCAGTGCCCGCCTGGTAATATATTGTATACAATTTAAAGTCCAGGAACAAAACAAGTATGCAAAGGAACAATAGTTGTAGTGCTTTGTCCCTTTGCATACAGGAGGTTGTAGTGCTTTGTCTCTTTGCATATTAGAGTCTGTAGAGTCTTGTAATGACATCATTTTACCATAATATGTACAGTGAAACCAAAAAAGTTATATTTGTGGATTCTGTCGTGTTTACAATTACAGTATCAAAAAATTAATGGAGAACATGAATCGTCGTACCGACTTCTAGAAGGTATATGGCGTCCCTGCTCTGAAGGTATATGGTGTCAGTCTCTCAAACTCTCTTCCTTCCATCATATTTTCTATTAAATATTAATTGCATGTCTCTTCTTTAAGTCTCTTTGTTTTCCATGGACCATGTCTTCAGTATCACATTACTGCTCACTCTTCCAAGGCCAGCTCCTTTGTATAATCATACAAGTGCAAGGTAAGTCCACAAGAGAAAAGCACTTAATACCAGAAATGAAGAGAAGCTTAAAGGGAAGACATCTTATTTTTTCATCTTAAACATGCATACTTCAAGAGAAAAATAACTCTGTAGTACATGGCCACATATAGCATTATATGGCAACATACAAGGACTCCGTATACTGCCATAAAGCATCCTCCACATGGCTCTACTATGTGCATTAGAGTTGCACCAGCATCCCCGCTACCCACTCAGGCTGCTCTCTCCCAGTCCATAGCCACCCGCGGTTCCAGCCATTGGCACATGTAGTATCTTCTGCAGGCTGCGGCCTACATTCCTTGCCTGTTGCTGGGATCTCCTGGTGTCTTATAGGGCACGTGCGCACTCTCCTGGCCTCTCAGAGTCTTGCTTTATTAAATTGCACAGTGGGAGCAGTAGTAGTAGTATACGGCAAAAACAAGAACATACGTTTTTCTTCAGTGGCAATGTATGGTCAGCAGCAGTGATGGAGGTTGTAGTACTCCTCTGTCTGTCTCTCTATCTCACTCAAAGCCTATCAGCAGACCCTTAGAGGCCCTTGGTAGATGCTTCTGCAATTTCTAGGTTGAGGGGTGCAAATCTAGGATACAGTTGGTCAAACCGTCTCAAATTGTGAAAGGGTGTTTTAGCAATGTTCCCCTTCACAGCAGCAAAGTCTCTTTCTGCTAAAAACGTGCACAATACCTTAATGTCTGACTCCAATGAATAGCCTTGGGAGTTTTGGATCGTCTAATTTCCTTCTCTCTCTGGAGCACTTTGATGACAAGATTGCTTTCTTGGCAGCAGAAGTCTCAGACTCTTGTATTGAACATACTCTGCCTTCTCTGACCTCAACACATCCGCTGACTATGGTTTTGCCTGATCTCTTGGTGCTTCTCACCAGCGTCTCTCCGTCGCCACGAGTCAGCAGTCTACTGAACAAAGACTACTTCAAGAAGTAGCAGCCTGGTGGTTCCCCTGCATCGCAGTCCAGATCCCTGTATAGGGTTGAAGGTTCGGGGGGGCACTCAGATAATAGTAGCCCCAAGCCAAATCTGTTCAGTGACACAGCAGATCCACATTCCCGTCTGTAAGGTTATATGCACTTTCTGTTCTTCCTCTTGTTTTGTGCCTATTTGTCTCCATCTACACCTCGAAGAGTAATCAGAATAAGCTTAGCAAGTTTGAGTCTGTTATTTTTCAGCTCCTGGAAGCTCCTGAAGACCCCGCACGATATTACCAAGTATATGACGGCTGTTTAATGCACTTTAATATGTTACCTTCAGATGTAACAAACATTATTCTGCATTTGTCTACACGATTCTCATCATTTCATTACCGGCAAACAGAAATACATCAGCTTTCATGCAACATTAGGCCAGTGTGCCGGGTGCTACATTTCTGAATGTTGATGGTTTAGTTAATTATATCCATTTAACCCCAATGACTTTGATAATAGAGTTTCACATTAACAGAAAGCCATCTGATTCCAACGCGCATTATAACATGTGACCAGAGCAATGTGGATTTGATTGCAATTTTTTTTTCTTCTTTGTAAAACTTTCCTGTCAAAAGGGATCAATTCGTAGGTTTAGGGGGAAGCAGTAAAGGTACATTTTTCAAATTGTATAACTTCCAGCTGGATGGCAAAATACACGTGCACCCCGTATCATGGATGCAGACCACATGGCCGGTGCCCGCGTATTGCGGACTCGATGGCCTTGTGCATTAAGCCTTAGGCTGAGTTCACATCACCGTTTAGCTTTCCTTTCTTCTGATCCGTCAGAAGACGAGAGAGAGAGGGAAAAAAAACAGGATCCTGTAAAAAACTGATCATGTTGCATCTGTTGTCATCTGTTTGAGCCATTTCAGTCTAAGGCTAGGACTACACGATGACATTTGTTGCGCGACATTTTGTCACAAAAATGTTGCGCGACAATTTTTATAATGATAGTCTATGGTGTCGCACTGCGAAATGCTGCGACTGCGACAATCGCCATAAATCCATTTGAAATGGATTTTCTGTGACTGTCGCTATCGCAGCATTTCGCATTGCGACACTATAGACTATCATTATAAAAATTGCAGTGTAGTTGTGCTCTGTCGCGCGACACATGTCGTTGCGTAGACCTAGCCTTAGATCCGTTCTTTTAGATGGAAAAAAAAAAGTTCTGCAGACAGAAATGGCTCAAATAGATGACAACTGATGCAACAGGATCCGTTTTTTTTCTCTCTCTCTTCTTCTGATGGATCAGAACGGAAAGTTAAATGGTAATGTGAACTCAGCCTCAGGGCTCATGCACATGAACATATGTATTTTGCGGTCCACAAAACACGGATCCGCAAAAAATACAGATATCGTTCGTGTGTATTCCGTATTTTGCGGAACAGGACAGCTGGCCCCTAATAGAACAGTACTATCCTTCCACGTAATGCAGACAATAATAGGACATGTTTTTTCTTTTTGCGGAATGGACATACGGAATGCACATAGAGTAACTTCCGGTTTTTTTGCGGACCTATTAAAATGAGGGGCAGTAGCAATACAGTTCATCGGTTTACTCACGGTTAGCAGAAAGACTCCCTGGGCCAGCAGCACAGTGCCACGGATGGTGTTGCAGAAAACTAGAAGACACAAATGAAGATCCGACTGACTTGATCCAAAACTAAGGAACAAGAGGGTAAGCCCTGTAACAGCCCTAGCTCTCTCCCTTACTGCTCAGCCTATGCAAAAATCTCTATGGTAGATAATTGCATACTCTCGTTCCTCGACTGTATGACACCTGAACACCCTATAATAGTGAGGGGACACGACCACCGGCTCCCTACACTAAATACGAAGGGAGTCAGGGTCATCTAGGATCAAGACCACAGGAAAACAGAAATAAAGGAACAGACTTATCTTGTGGATGCAGCAGTAGCTGCTTCTAGCATCAGCACAGTCAAGGAAGTTGTATAAACCGCAAGGTGAGGCAGTATGGGGAGGAGATATATAGGGAGGCAATCACTGCTAATAGATGACAGCTGGGAGAGGGAGGAGAGATGTCAAAACTAAAGCAAAACAAAAGAAGATCATACAGGAAGTACTGAAGAACGTCTATCAGAACTTCTCAAAGATCTGGTGGTGACACACAGTGATGAGGAAGACAACACGAAATCCTCCGGGGCACACTCTGTGGTAGGGAAACACCAGCCTAGATGGAGGTTGAGGTGCCCTTGATGACGGCGGTGTTTAGGGTGCTTGTGGCGGTTGGGTCCCTTGGTGGTATTTGTCGTGACGCCAGTACCGTTTATGATAGTACAACCAGTTGTAGTGGTGGTATTGAAGAATAAAGTACACAGTGGTAGGATACAACTCACAACTTTTACTGTAGCTAGTTTTAGTTGCGGCATATACATCCAGACAGAATACAGTCTCTTGATATTTAGAGGAATTCTGTTGATCCACTGTTAATAGGTTTTGTTAGGTCCTGACTCAGGCTGTGGTTCTGTATAGGTCTTACTGGTAGGTGACTTTGCTTCGAGGTCCCTTTTAAACCAGTGTAATTTGGTGTAGGTTGCCCGTGGCTAAAGAATCCTTCACCTGGGTTCCCAAAGGTCTTTGATGCCTGGGTAGCGGCTATTATCCTTTGGTTTTAAGTCTTTTCTTGACTTTGTCCCTTCTTGGACTAGGCTTTTACCTGAGCAGTTGTGTACTTGATCTGCACTCTCTCTAACTAACCAGAAGACTGAACCACAGATAAGACCTGAGCTGGGCTGGATATCCCAGAGTAGTGCTATCCCCATCTCGTGGTGGGATGTATAAAACACAGTTGACCAGCCTATGAACAGGGATACAACAGGTGTAGCCATGCAAAATGACAGGCAATTCAGTAATGCAGTTTTTACAGTAATTTTGCAGTTCCCACGTGTCCCGAGTGGGACGCTGCATTTGTTAACCCCTTTCTTCCCTGCGTAGGAAACAGTCCCTCACATATAGCCCCAGAGATACATAGGTATGTAATGCCCTTCTCTACTGTTTAGAGAGAGATATAGCTAAATACTCATATGAATTTAGAAGTATAGTAGGAATGAATGTGTGAAAGGTGTCAGGGCCTATTCACCTGCTTCTCTATGTCATTCCTAGGATGCCGACGGGTGTGATTATCAGCAAGCACCACCACTTGCGTCCTATTACCTTTGTATGCAGGCTGGGTCTGTGTGCCCGTGGCACCGACCAATCGGAGGTAAAATCCAGCACCATGACGTCACACAGGTCGCATGATCTGGGTTGCCTATTTGAACAGGCAATTGCTAGCCACAGTTGTCTGTGAATTTTGGTCTTCTGTATCTCATTAGCCTCTCTGTTGTGAACTGCGCTGTCTGGATTTGGACCTGACTACCTACCTTGCTTGTGCTGTTTCTTCTGTTTGATTTCAGTTTGGACTTGGACTTAGTGATGAGCGGAAGGGGCAATATTCGAATACATGATATTTTGCAAATATTTGGGCGAATATTCGCAAATTCGAGAATTCGTTATCTTCAGTCATTATTTTCTTGATTGAATTTCACATTATGAAAATTCACATTAAGAAAATTCGCAATCAACACTACTCCTAAAGTCAAAGATATTGCAGCCTTCTCATTGGCCCACAAGCTAGAAGCAGGGAGGGATCATGTGTACCGTTTAAAAAAAATCTTGAATATTCGAAATCACGACTATATATCACTATATTCTAAATATTCACGAATTCTCGAAGTGCCGATATTCGCAATAAAAATTTGCAATTCGAATATTCGTGATCAACACTACTTGGACTTTGTTCTGCTTGATGCTTGGAACGTTGACATGACTTCTTGTGTTTGGACCTTGGCTTGGTATCTTACTTCCATTTGGTTTCTGATTTGGCTCTGTTTGTGTTCTCCTGGTTTTGACCTGGTCTGTCTGACTTCAGTTTACTGTTGCTAGTAGCATTGACATTTCTTCTGAAGTTTCTTATTTTCTCCGGGACTCGCCCCTAGTAGGCCCCAGCACTTAATCAGGCAGGGACAGTCATCTAGTTGAGGGCTGTTGCCTAGGTCGGATTGTGTAAATAGGTAGGAACCATGGGCGTAGCTATAGGGGGTGCAGAGGTAGCAGTCGCTACCAGGCCCAGGAGCCTGAGGGGGCCCAAAGACCCTTGTGCCACATAAGAAGACACACAAAGCCCTGAGGGAAGGGGGGCCCAAGCTGAACTCTTGCACCGGGGCCCACGAGCCGTTAGCTACACCCCTGGACTAGGAACAGTGGTGTGGGTGGAGTTAGGGATCACTGAACCCTATCATGACACTACATGAGATCACTACACCGGCACTGAGACCAAGGAGGAAGCAGGGGAGCTACTGAGCATGTCAGTCCAGCACTAAATGCAGGAGAAGGTGGACCAGGAGAATAAACAGCAGGGGGTGCTACCAAAGTGGAAAATGCAATGTACATAAAAAAACTAACACTATTTTTATTGCGTCTAAAATGCAGTAATACTTAATTTACCATGCCATGTTCATTGCATAGTAAAAGTTTTCATGGGATAACCCCTTTATCCTGTTGGGGACACAGGGCGTACAGGTCCGGTACTGATCGTAACTGGGTGGCTGCTGAAATCAATCATCAGGCACCCTGGGACAATGCCAAGGGGGTCCTGTGTATACATATTAGGTATCGCCGCGTCCGTAATAACCTGCTCTATAAAAATATCACATGACCTAACCCCTCAGGTGAATACCGTAAAAAAAAAAAAAAACTGTAAAAAAAAGCCATTTTTGTCACCTTACATCACAAAAAGTGTAATAGCAAGCGATCAAAAAGTCATGCGCACCATAAAATAGTACAAATTAAACCGTCATCTCATCCCGAAAAAAAAAAGCCCCTACACAAGACAGTCGCCCAAAAAATAAATAAAACTACGGCTTTCAGAATGTGGAGACACAAAAAACCGTATGGCATTCCTTTCCTTCTGCACCTTGCTGTGTGCCCGTATAGCAGTTTACGATTACATATGGGGTGTTTCTGTAAACTACAGAATCAGGGCCATAAATATTGAGTTTTGTTGGGCTGTTAACCCTTGCTTTGTAACTGGAAAAAATGGATTCAAATGGAAAATCTGCCAAAAAAGTGACATTTTATCTCTATTTTCCGTTAATTCTTGTGGAACACCTAAAGGGTTAACAAAGTTGTAAAACCAGTTTTGAATACCTTGAGTGGTGTAGTTTGTAAAATGGGGTCATTTTTGGTGATTTCTATTATGTAAGCCTTACAAAGTGACTTCAGACCTGAACTGGTCCTGAAAAAGTGGGTTTTAGAAAATTTCAGAAAAATTTCAAGATTTGCTTCTAAACATCTAAGCCTTCTAAGTCCCCAAAAAATAAAATGGCATTCACAAAATGATCCAAACATGAAGTAGACATTTGGGGAATGTAAAGTAATAACTATTTTTGGAGGTATTACTATCCATTATAAAAGTAGAGAAATTGAAATTTGCTAATTTTTCAAATATTTAATTTTTTTTATCAAAAAAATAAATTTTTTACTCAATTTTACCACTGTCATGAAGTAAAATATGTGACAAGAAAACAATCTCAGAATAGCCTGGATAAGTAAAAGCGTTTTAAAGTTATCACCACATAAAGTTATTTACAGAAGATCCACTGGACCCAGGAAATCAATATTTATTATCCAATGGTCAAAAAAGACCAATAATACCTGTTTTAGGTCAAATTTTAAAATGTAACTTTTATTATTATTTATTAGAATAATTTTCCCCACATATAGTACAATACAAAACAAAACGAGAGACAACTCTATTGAGAGTATTTTAAAATATATATGTAAGGGATAGTATCCTTGGGGTGTTTGTGGTATTATATCAATACCTATTTCCGGATAATTATCCTTCCAGAAATGATAGTTATATCAAGTAGGTGCACCTCAAAGGTTATCTTCACCCTTGATGGTGCCCTGGTGTTATATGCCACCAGGTTGCTCTATCATTCAGCGAAGTAAGCGGTCTGCTGTTAGTAACATTCAATATTTGTTGAAGCCATGTATCTGCTTGTTTCAGCTTGGTATCTATTTTCAAAGCGACTCGCTACATCTACACCCTCATGGTCATAATCCAGAGCGTACTGCGTTTGCAGCCCGCAGTGCTGTGAATATACTTCCCTAACATATGTTTAAAAATTATTGCGACGAAGCTCCCCCGACATGTTTCACCGCTCGCGCGGCTTCTTCAGGGGGGTGGAGCTACATACAACACGAGCGCTTGTGATGCATAATGTTTTATAGTCCCAAGGCGGGTCATCATGAAGGAGAGCCAAACACAGCCTTCCTGCTCGTGTTGTAGGCGTCTACGGGGGCCAATCAAATTGCCGTCGATTACTTATGACGTCATCCACTAGAGGTCAGGAGGTACGGGTTCATGCGCCTACGTCAATACCCTCTTCCTACTGCGCATGCTCCCGCACTTATACGGCCAGGTCTGTTCAGAAAAAAGTGTATACATTGGTTCTTCATTGATTTGCATCAGAGTGCACTTATCAACATATAGAGAGGAGAGATATCCACTCGGAACTAATTAGGACCATGTGGGAAAAATGGGCATTCGGAACTTACTATATCCACTTGAATATAGTGATACTATCTTCCGAGCTGTAATTCATAACAGATATTAGATATTCCAAGGAGGAGGAGGAAGAGATGTATTAACTATATTCCCAGTTTTCTCTCTTTCTTTCTTTTTTTCCCCCCCTTTCTTTTTTTCTCTTTTTTTCTCTCTTTTTCTTTTTTCTTCTTTTCTCTCTTTCTTCTTTTTTTCTCCTTTTTTCTCTTTTTTCTCTCCTTTTCTCTTCTGTTCTCTAATTTTTTCTTCTATTTTTCTCTCTATTTTCCTCTCTTCTTTTTATGATTTTATATCATCTCCATATATTGTAAAGCTCTCTATGATGATTCTAATTTTCCTTATACCGTCGCTATATATTTTTGGAGCTCAATTGGATGACTTATATCCATTTGTTATGGGTTATGGATGCCCCCATTATCTCAACTATTATTCCCAGTTTGATTCTTTGATATTATTCTTTTATCTTTTGTGGTTAATATTCTTGTTCGTAACTAATATATTTATTTATTCATAATTCTCAAGAGAATCAAATCAATACTCAATTTTTTATATATGTAATATTACGTCTTCCAAACTGCTTCAAGCTATTATTCAGATTTCTCTTAATGCCATTAGTATTCTCTCTTTTTTTATATATATATATTTTTATATATATATATTCACTGTTGGTGTTAATATAGTCCATTATCTCGATGTCTATAGAAATGCTGTAAACGAGAAGCCCTCATTTAGACCATTTGGGCTCATTGTATTTAGTCGATCTATCCATCGTGCTTCACACTGCAGGAGTTTTCTATCCAAATTTCCGCCTCTAGGGCCCAAATTTAATTTTTCTATACCCCAAAACCGCAATACTGATATTTTGTTTTCATGTACATATTTGATATGTCTGGCAATTGGGGTATCTTTGCCTGTCTCAATGGAACTGAGGTGGCCAGATATACGACGTCTCAACTCCTGCGTGGTCTTGCCCACGTATAGCATGGGACAAGGGCACGATGCTATATATACAACCCCCATGGTCTTACATGTAATTAATTCTCTAATAGTGTATTCTTTCCCATCTCCAGGATTGGTGAATTTTCTTATTCGGGGGATGTACTTGCAGAAAGAGCAGTCTCCACAGGGGGTTGAGCCACTATATTTTACTCTCAATGATCTATTTCCCATTTCTTTTTCTTTCTCTTTTAGATGGCTATGGACCAATTGGTCCTTCAAATTTGGACCTCTTCTATAGGTGATGCTTGGATGTGGGGTAAGTACAGTCTTTAGATCTCTTTCTGTCTGAATAATGTGCCAATATTTGTCCAGAATACTGCAGATCTCTTTATTATAGCCATCAAAGGTGCCAATGCACCTGATGACCTCATTCTTCTTTATGGAGGGGGACTTCAGGAGATCCCTTCTGTCCGTCGCTCTCGCCCTATTGTAGGCCTTTTTTAAGGGGGCCGTAGGGTATCCCCTCTTTTTGAACCTCTCCCACAATTGCCCACTTTCTTTCATAAAGGAGGCCTCTTCTGAGCAGTTGCGTCGAGCCCTTAGATACTGGCCAGTGGGTATTCCCCTTTTTAGGGGGCTTGGGTGCCAACTGGACCAGTGTAGATAACTATTAGTGGAGGTCGGCTTTCTGTGTATCTCAGTGCTCAGGTGCCCATCTTCAATGATTTTGATTTTTAAATCTAGGAACACTATTTCCTTCTCCTGAATCTCGTATGTAAATTTCATACCTATATTGTTGTCATTTAGTGCTTGGGTAAAATCATGAAAAAGTGACTTATCTCCTTCCCAGAAGATGAGTATGTCGTCGATATACCTGCCCCAAAATATAATGTGGCAGGTATACGACGACATCCCATCCGTGAAAACTAAATTATCCTCCCACCACCCTAAAAACAAATTTGCATAAGTTGGTGCACATGACGTACCCATAGCGGTACCGTTAAATACAATGAGCCCAAATGGTCTAAATGAGGGCTTCTCGTTTACAGCATTTCTATAGACATCGAGATAATGGACTATATTAACACCAACAGTGAATATATATATATAAAAATATATATATATAAAAAAAGAGAGAATACTAATGGCATTAAGAGAAATCTGAATAATAGCTTGAAGCAGTTTGGAAGACGTAATATTACATATATAAAAAATTGAGTATTGATTTGATTCTCTTGAGAATTATGAATAAATAAATATATTAGTTACGAACAAGAATATTAACCACAAAAGATAAAAGAATAATATCAAAGAATCAAACTGGGAATAATAGTTGAGATAATGGGGGCATCCATAACCCATAACAAATGGATATAAGTCATCCAATTGAGCTCCAAAAATATATAGCGACGGTATAAGGAAAATTAGAATCATCATAGAGAGCTTTACAATATATGGAGATGATATAAAATCATAAAAAGAAGAGAGGAAAATAGAGAGAAAAATAGAAGAAAAAATTAGAGAACAGAAGAGAAAAGGAGAGAAAAAAGAGAAAAAAGGAGAAAACAAAAGAAGAAAGAGAGAAAAGAAGAAAAAAGAACAAAGAGGAGAAAAAAGAGAAAAAAAGAAGGGGGGGAAAAAAAGAAAGAAAGAGAGAAAACTGGGAATATAGTTAATACATCTCTTCCTCCTCCTCCTTGGAATATCTAATATCTGTTATGAATTACAGCTCGGAAGATAGTATCACTATATTCAAGTGGATATAGTAAGTTCCGAATGCCCATTTTTCCCACATGGTCCTAATTAGTTCCGAGTGGATATCTCTCCTCTCTATATGTTGATAAGTGCACTCTGATGCAAATCAATGAAGAACCAATGTATACACTTTTTTCTGAACAGACCTGGCCGTATAAGTGCGGGAGCATGCGCAGTAGGAAGAGGGTATTGACGTAGGCGCATGAACCCGTACCTCCTGACCTCTAGTGGATGACGTCATAAGTAATCGACGGCAATTTGATTGGCCCCCGTAGACGCCTACAACACGAGCAGGAAGGCTGTGATTGGCTCTCCTTCATGATGACCCGCCTTGGGACTATAAAACATTATGCATCACAAGCGCTCGTGTTGTATGTAGCTCCATCCCCCTGAAGAAGCCGCGCGAGCGGTGAAACATGTCGGGGGAGCTTCGTCGCAATAATTTTTAAACATATGTTAGGGAAGTATATTCACAGCACTGCGGGCTGCAAACGCAGTACGCTCTGGATTATGACCATGAGGGTGTAGATGTAGCGAGTCGCTTTGAAAATAGATACCAAGCTGAAACAAGCAGATACATGGCTTCAACAAATATTGAATGTTACTAACAGCAGACCGCTTACTTCGCTGAATGATAGAGCAACCTGGTGGCATATAACACCAGGGCACCATCAAGGGTGAAGATAACCTTTGAGGTGCACCTACTTGATATAACTATCATTTCTGGAAGGATAATTATCCGGAAATAGGTATTGATATAATACCACAAACACCCCAAGGATACTATCCCTTACATATATATTTTAAAATACTCTCAATAGAGTTGTCTCTCGTTTTGTTTTGTATTGTACTATATGTGGGGAAAATTATTCTAATAAATAATAATAAAAGTTACATTTTAAAATTTGACCTAAAACAGGTATTATTGGTCTTTTTACACCACATAAAGTGACACATGTCAGATTTTTCTTCCGTTGTGCTTCCGTGTGTCCGTTTTTTTTTGCAGCCCGTCAGAAAACAAGGAATGGTGAAAAAAATTTAATTTTTTATAACTCCACCCAGGATACTGGTATAAATGAAGGTCACCTGAGTATGGTTTTGTGGCCATTTTCTGTAGTCTTTACAGAGTACAGAGGTTCTTTTGGTTGCTTGTCTTTGCTGTATCACCATGGCGGAGGACTCTGAGGAAGAGGTCGTACTGCATTGGCTTGTTTCTCGGCGATGGGGACAGCGCACTCCTTTGTTGGATGAGGAACCGAGTAGAAGGCAGCGATTTTGGGTCCATCCGATTGTTTCACAACGTTACCGGAAAGGACACTTCCATACCCTCTACAAAGATCTGCGGCTGCATCCAGAGAAGTTTTTTTCCTTCTGTAGGATGACAGTCACTACATTTGATCGCTTGCTGTCGTCTCTACGTACTGTCCTTACCTTCATGGACACCAATATGAGGCGCAGCATTTCTCCTGAGGAAAGGCTCATTGTCACGTTGAGGTAAGCAATGTTTTACGTTTAAAGTTTCAACAGTAATGTGCACTGCTTCTGTCAGCAGGAACATGTGCTAGAAAATGGCTGCTGTTAGACATGTGCTACTGTTTGCTGAAGTAACCTTTCTTTGCCCATAATGTTTTGTGGAAATGTTTTTTTTTGTTTGTTTTTTAAACCATTAATCCCTAAAACATAACATCCCAATATTGAAGGTTGTTGTTTCTTTTGTGCAAGTTTCAAACTTGTGTTCAGCTAACGTCCTCGAGACACTCCAATAATCCACAGCACTCGCCAGAAGTTTGTGAAAAATTTTGATTTATTCAGTCAGCCAGGTTACAGCAGGCTGTAACCTGCCTGTCTGAGTGATTAAATCACCATTTTTCGTCAACTACTGGCGAGTGCTGCGGATTATTGTAGTGTCTGGAATAATTGGGACCCTCGGTCAGGATCTCTATCTGCGTGCACCACCCTGTTTGAAGCCTATATACCGGTCTGTACCCTCTTTTGTGCGATTGTGGTGCTGCCAACCCCTGAGATTTTCAGCTAACGTCCACATCATGCATAATGTTCACATAATTTCGAACTTGCCCATAACTTTCAGCATTCAAAGGGGTTAAACATAGTTGTTGTCACTTAGTTGTGGTAGTACTGCCCACACCCCAATAGCTGTTAGTGTTTTGCTCATAGACACAAATTTAAATTTTTTATTTTAGTTTAATCAACAAAGGACATAGGGCAGTGATGGCGAGCCGTTTACAGACTGAGGTTCCAAACTTCAATCCAAAACCCAAGTTTTTTTCGCAAAGTGCCAACACGGCAATTTCACCAGAATACTATAGTCCAATATAGTTTATATCCCATGTATTTTTATCATTTTGCTATAATAGCCTGCCTACATTCAGTGCTGCCTGTCCTTTTCATAGTGTGCCCTGTGCTGATGAATGTTTGGAAAAGTATAAGGTATATTGGTAAACCATAGACTTTTTCAAGGGTGCGGGTGCCCACAGAGAGGGCCCTGAGTGCTGCTTCTGGCACCCGTGCCATAGGTTCGCCACCACTGACATAGGGTTTTTAAAATCATGTCTTGTATACAACATTATACGTGATTCATGAATCTGTTGTTCCCTTTGATTTGCTGCTGACTGATTGCATTTTTTTTCGATTTTCAACAGATTCCTTGCAACTGGGAACTCTTTTGCATCCCTGCATTTTGAGTTTTTTTTAGGAACCTCGACGATCTCGCGAATTGTACGTCACACTTGCCATGTCATCTGGCAGCAACTCAGAGAGACGGTGATGCCGCAGCCCAAGGCGGACGATTGGGTTCAGATTGCTGAGGGCTTCCAAATTTCAGCGCAGTTTCCAAACTGCATTGGGGCAATGGATGGCAAGCACATCCGTGTGAAGAAGCCTCCTCACTCAGGGTCCCGATTCTCCAATTATAAACAATATTGTTGCTGACAGTAACTACCGGTTTATAATGGTTGATATCGGGGCCTATGGAAGCACTGCGGATGCTCGCATCTTTAGTGCTTCTAGAATGGATGAGCGGCTTCGAGCCAACCAGCTTGACCTGCCCGAGTCCAGAAGACTGCCCGGATATGCAGGTCCGCCGGCTCCATTTGTCATTGTGGCGGATGAAGGATTTGCATTGACTCCACATGTTATGCGGCCCTTTCCAAAGCGTGGTTTGGATGTCAGGAGGCGTATATTCAACTACCGGTTGACTCGTGCCCGCCGGTATGTTGAGTGCGCTTTCGGGATACTCTCTAGCAAGTGGAGGGTGTTTTTGTCATCCATACAGATGGATCCGGAGAATGCTACCCTGGTGATTAAAGCTTGTGTTGTTCTACACAACTTCACCAGGATTCACGAGGCTTCCTCTTCTGTTGACATGGAAGATCTTCCTACGTCATCAGATTTGGGTTTGGAAAGGACCCTGCATAGACGACCTGGAACTGCAGGCATTGCAGTTCGGGAACTCTATGCAGACTACTTTTACAGCCCAGCCCAGAGGGGTCCTTGCCATGGCAGAGGGATGCTATTCGTGGCAGTTTTTGAAATCTTCTGGGCTCTTTAGTTGTTTTTTATTTTGTAGATAGATTACAAAAAAAATTTGTGGTAGTTGAGTGTAGGGACTCGCAAGAGAATAAGGACCCTTGACGTGGGCTTGCGGGCTGAGATTTTTTGGACATGGCATATTTTAAACTGCATATAAATAAATATTAAAGATGTTTTCGTCTAAATGTTAATTGACTTAAACATCTTTATTATTTGGCATATATGGTCCAAAAATTTTCTAATACCTCATGATCACAGTATCCCAAAATAAAGATGTTGTTCTTCAAAATAAAGTGTTGCTTTGTGAGCTACAGTGCGTGTGGAAGTGTTTTTACATTGTGTTGAACTCTAAATGTTTTGTGGATTGAGAAAATAAACACCAGTCAAATTGTTTTCTCCCAAACAAACTTTAAATAAAATATCTGGATTACAAATCCAAAATCAAAAGCAATGTCGATAAATTAAAAACATATACATAAAAAGTGCTAGAATATTTTAAAGAAAGAACATTTATAATTCAAATAGGTCCTGGGTAAACGACACGGGAGGTAATGACGACCGTGGCCGTACATGGCCCTGTTGTGTTGGCAAAGTTCCCGGGTAATGAGGCTGACCCACATGATGTGTTGGGTCTTGGGATTGCTGGTATTGTGGTTGGGGGGGGAAGATGGCCCTTGGGTTGTTTGAGGAGGCAGATGATAGGTGCCCGTTTGCTGCTGCTGAGCAGCATTTAGTATCTCATTTTTGAGTAAATTAATTTTCCCAAGAATGTCTCCCTGGTAAGGGGTATTATACATCTTGATGACTAGGGCCAATGAAGCCAGGCACTCATGATATATTTCAGGAGTGACCTGCTTCATTAGTGGCCCTAGTCCCCTAAGCATCTTCTCCTCCAAGCCATCACTCCTCCTCTGGGCAAGAAAATCTATGACGCGTGCGTCAATCAGTTCACGGTTCTCTTGCCCAGAGGTAGAGGGAGGGACTTGGCGGCGACGCCTGGGCTGCGGCTGCTGAACTCTTGGTGGACTGGCCAGTGGTAGGGGGTCCTGGCCCAGTGTAGAAAACAGCCGGGGTTTCACTCCCCGCCGTCTCCGAATCATCAGAGGCATCCATACTGTCCACAGTACTGTATTTGAAAGAAATACCAAAAAATATATTATATCATTTGATTTCATCATTCCAAAATTACATCATTTATATTAAGTGTAAACAGCCGCGTGTGTACAATATATATAAGGTGTGGCAGCATACATCTGATATTTGATTTTACACAATGAATACCAGCTTCTATGTAAATATTTACATTAAAAATTGTTGTTAAATTTACAATAAACGATGGGACATGTCATGTAAAGGCCTAATGTAACACTATTTGGAACACATTGTTTTGCGTTTGGAGCTGTCTAGCCTTAGAAGAGGATTACTCATTCAAGAACCAAAACCAGTGCTGATATTCAGTCCATCTCGTCTGTATGTGGCCTGCTTCCACCATCCAAACATACAGGATGTAATGTTAACCTAGTAGAACATCATTTATAGAGAAATAACATGTACCAGGCAACACTTGACCATGGTGGGAGTAGTAGTTTTAATTCTGCTGGTCAAACGTAGTTGGAACATCATTATAATCCATTATCATAGGATTATGTTATTGTCATTTTATATGAGAAATTTTAGGAATCCATGTTGTGGTTTGTAGTATACTATTTAACCTATATAAATGACAATGACAATACCTAATGGGTATCAAATTCAAAAACATACAAAAGTAAGATAACAGGTATCTATGTAAAAAATATAACCACAACCCAAACAAACACAAATGACTACACTATTCAGGGCTCCCATAAAAAAGCAGGGTTTATCCTACCTTTTGATATTTGACACCTATCCATAGGATAGGTACACAAGAATATATTGGTGTGTGAACAACAGCCGTCAAACACGATGATCAACTGTATGAGGAGTTAATGCGTTCAGTGCGCACGTGCCATCTCCCTTCTCTATTCTTGATCAGATTGCAAACATCTATGTTCCTTGACCGTGAAAATATCAGAGGCGCCATGTGCGCTCTGCACGTGTCGTCTCATCATACAGCTCATCAGCGGTGGTGCCTGGTGTGACTCCACCACAAATATGATGGAGACAACCTACACCAGGTGTAACGGGGTGCCGAAGGCACACTCGGTCTCCCATCAGCCGTAGACCTGCTGCTTAGCTTCGGGAGCGAGGATCTGTGTTTGACCTCGTTCCCAGGGCGGCTTTGCTAGCTGGGAGGCTCCCTGCTCCTAGGTCTGCCTTGAGCGCCGAGCTGATCACTCGGTGCTCGACTGGTCGGTCTGTTGGTCATGTGACGCTGGCCACGTCACATGACCCTCACTCCCCACTATAAATACAGGCAGCCTGCTGGCCACAGGTTGCCTGTTAATTTAGGTTCCTGGCAGTTGTTGGATATCTGTGTACTTACCTGATCCTGTTCCCTGACGATCCTTTGCCTGCTCCTCCTGTACTGCGCATCCTTCCTGGTATATTGACCTCGGCTTCCACCTGACTATTCTTTGCGGACTCCTTTGGTACTTCTCGACTCTCCTGGTATTTATGACCCCGGATTCTCCTGACCATTCTTTGCTTATCCCTCTGTACTGCGTTGTCCTCTTGGTTTTGACCCGATCCGTTCACTATCCGTTATTTGTCTTGTCTGTCTTTCCCGCACGTATCCGAAGTTAGGGACTGCCGTCCAGTTGTCCCCTGTCATCAGGACTCGTGAGGCAAGTAGGCAGGGCCAGGGGTGAGGGTGGAGCGCAGTAGTCACTATCCTCCCCCCTGTGTGTGTGTGTATGTGACCGTTACAGATTAACAGGCCCAATTAACACTGTATAATGAATCCTCTGGTGACCCTGACTGACCATGTCTCTAATCTGACGCAGATGGTGTAGGAGCTATGGGAGAAACTCCGTTCTATTGAGTTAGGGCAAGGTTCTTCCACTCCTCAGGCCTCCAGTCCGCATTTTGAGCCCCAGATTAAGCTCCCAGAACCCTTTTCTGGAGATCGGAAGAAGTTTCTCTCTTTTAAAGAGAGTTGCAGACTTTACTTCTATTTGCGCCCCGTGTCCTCTGGCCCCGAGAGTCAACGCGTGGGCATTATCATTTCCTGACTACAGGGTGATCCCCAGGACTGGGCGTTCTCTTTACCTGCTGGCGCCAGTTGTTTAACTTCTGTGGAGGGGTTCTTTCAGGCCCTGGGTACCCTCAATGATGAACCAGACAGGGCTCTAGTAGCTGAGACGTCTCTAAAGGCACTGGTTCAGAGCAATCTACCTGCGGAGGATTATTGCACCCAATTCAGACGGTGGTGTGTCCCCTCAGGATGGAACGAACCAGCCCTGAAGAGTCAGTTCAGGTCAGGTCTGTCTGATAATTTAAAGGATCTTCTGGTCAGTTATCAACTTCCAGAGACCTTAGAGGAGATGATGACCCTTGTTGTCTGACTTGACCGACGGGTTAGAGAGAGACGACAGGACTCGTGAGGCAAGTAGGCAGGGCCAGGGGTGAGGGTGGAGCGCAGTAGTCACTATCCTCCCCCCTGTGTGTGTGTGTATGTGACCGTTACAGATTAACAGGCCCAATTAACACTGTATAATGAATCCTCTGGTGACCCTGACTGACCATGTCTCTAATCTGACGCAGATGGTGTAGGAGCTATGGGAGAAACTCCGTTCTATTGAGTTAGGGCAAGGTTCTTCCACTCCTCAGGCCTCCAGTCCGCATTTTGAGCCCCAGATTAAGCTCCCAGAACCCTTTTCTGGAGATCGGAAGAAGTTTCTCTCTTTTAAAGAGAGTTGCAGACTTTACTTCTATTTGCGCCCCGTGTCCTCTGGCCCCGAGAGTCAACGCGTGGGCATTATCATTTCCTGACTACAGGGTGATCCCCAGGACTGGGCGTTCTCTTTACCTGCTGGCGCCAGTTGTTTAACTTCTGTGGAGGGGTTCTTTCAGGCCCTGGGTACCCTCAATGATGAACCAGACAGGGCTCTAGTAGCCGAGACGTCTCTAAAGGCACTGGTTCAGAGCAATCTACCTGCGGAGGATTATTGCACCCAATTCAGACGGTGGTGTGTCCCCTCAGGATGGAACGAACCAGCCCTGAAGAGTCAGTTCAGGTCAGGTCTGTCTGATAATTTAAAGGATCTTCTGGTCAGTTATCAACTTCCAGAGACCTTAGAGGAGATGATGACCCTTGTTGTCTGACTTGACCGACGGGTTAGAGAGAGACGACAGGAATAACAGTTCTCTTCCCAGATGGTAGTCCAGCCAGAGGCCTATCCCAGAGACAATGCTGAGGTCTCCACCGAGGAACCCATGCGGGTTGGCATGACCCGAGGGAATCTTCGCCGCAGACGTAGAGAATGCTTTTACTGTGGAGATCCTGACCATTGGATCAACCAGTGTCCTAAGAAGGTCCTCTGTCAAGTCTCCTAAGGCAAGGCAACCTAAAGACCAGGTACACCCTGAATTTTCTAAATGTAAGCTTTTGGTACCCATTACGATTTATCTGGGGGTAGATAAATGGCCGGGTAAGGCCTTTATTGATTCTGGCTCAGCGGCCAGCTTTATTGACTGAGTACGCTGTAAGATTGGGTATTCCAATGTTTGCTTTACCAACTCCTATCCATGTCATGGCTATTGATGCTACTCCTCTTATTGGTGGTACGGTGAGCTCATGTACCTCAGAGATTTCTCTAACCGTGGGTGTGTGCCACTCAGAGAGATGTTCCCTTTTAGTCCTGGAGAACCTACCGGCTGAGGTGGTACTAGGGTTGCCTTGGCTCCGACTACATAACCCCACTATAGATTGGTCCAAGGGGGAGTTGGTGAGATGGGGGCCTAAGTGTGACTCGTGCTTGTCCGTGGTACAGGCTGGGGTCTCAGTAAAGTCTGATACTTTACCCACTGTTGTTAGGGGATATTCTGATGTATTCTCATCACCAACCCCGGAGGGTCACATGGCCACGTCACATGACCCTCACTCCCCACTATAAATACAGGCAGCCTGCTGGCCACAGGTTGCCTGTTAATTTAGGTTCCTGGCAGTTGTTGGATATCTGTGTACTTACCTGATCCTGTTCCCTGACGATCCTTTGCCTGCTCCTCCTGTACTGCGCATCCTTCTTGGTATACTGACCTCGGCTTCCACCTGACTATTCTTTGCGGACTCCTTTGGTACTTCTCGACTCTCCTGGTAATTATGACCCCGGCTTCTCCTGACCATTCTTTGCTTATCCCTCTGTACTGCATTGTCCTCTGTTCACTATCCATTATTTGTCTTGTCTGTCTTTCCCGCATGTATCCTAAGTTAGGGACTGCCGTCCAGTTGTCCCCTGTCATCAGGTCTCGTGAGGCAAGTAGGCAGGGCCAGGGGTGAGGGTGGAGCACAGTGGTCACTATCCTCCCCCCTGTGTGTGTGTGTGTGTACGTGACCGTTACACCAGGCATGTACAAACTGTTGGCCGCCAGCTGTTGCACAACTACAACTCCCAGCAGGACTGCACAGCTTTTCGGCACAGGTGGCTAGCAATTAGCATAACCTGTGACCTTAAACTTCCTGTACATATTTTTAAAAAATTTTATTGGCACAAGTTTTGCCAGACAGTTTGGCCATGGCAAAATGGACGTGGACGCGGATGTCAATCGGGTGTGCCACCGCGTTTTTTCACGGTCCCATTGACTTGAATGGGTTCACGAACCGTTTTCCGTGAAAAAAAATAGGACCGGTTATATTTTTTTGATGGACTAGAAACACGGATCACGGACGTGGTTGACAAACGGTGCATTAGCCGAGTTTTCAACGGACCCATTGAAAGTCAATGGATCCGCAGAAAATCACGGTAAATGGAACAACGGCCACGGGTGCACACAACGGTCGTGTGCATGAGGCCTTAAGTTGAAAAATGGCCCGGTCCTTAAGGGGTTAAGCATGAGTGCCAATGGAACATCCTATAACTTAAAAATACCTAATTTTCCCAGCAACTATTTTTTTGTTTTGCTGAAATTACATTGTATCCATCCAGTATGAAATAGTCAAAAGTTTGCATTGGACTGGAGGGTTGCATTATCATCAGAAAATGACCTGTAGTTTAAATAAAGTATTTTTTTTTTCTTTTTTTTTTCTTGATATATTGCAGATTTCACACTGAACATTACAATAGGCTGACACTTCCTGTTCTGAAGTAATCTCTGCAGTCATCTCATTATCATTACAGTAAGGATTACAATGACAAACAATAGATAGACAGACAGACAGACAACACAAGAATATTCACAACAGGTGATGGTTACAGCATACTTCCTCCCTCCTAGCCTCCCCCCTACCGCACATGACACAGAGCATGCCCACCACATTCTTGAAAACAAGTCAACCAATCATGGCTGCTGTAAAGCAAATCTCACATACTGTTCAGGGAAGCAGCACAGGCAAGATGGCAGCCCCCACAGTCATATACAGAAAATAGACCATCAATATACAATAAGAAAATAAAAGAGATTGGACAAAATAATATTTTTAAATGTATAATTTTAACCATTAGAGAAAAATACAAGGTTTTCCCTTTAAGTTTAATTTCCCTCTAATAATTGCACTAATGCCTTTTACAAAGCCCAGCGCTCTGTTTACTATATGTAATTGAATTTAGTCAAGAATTAAAGCTTTTCATTATAGGCACAAATTAGGTTCCTTTCTTCACTCTACAAGTCACTTGACTGAACGGACCCCTGCTGCAGCACATCGTCAGTACCCGGTAGTAAGCATTGCCTGCATGCACTGTATACGTGTGAAAATGGAGGTTTACAGAACTGGAATAAGTGCATTACTGTACAACGATACAATGTTCCAGGAAAACGGATACAATATTGTGTTATACCCCTTGCAGGGCCTGAGGGTCAGTGTGTCATCCACAGATCCTTCATAACAGTGTGTCATCCACAGATCCCCCATAACTATGTGTCATCCACAGATCCCCCATAACTTTGTGTCATCCACAGATCCCCCATAACAGCGTGTCATCCACAGATCCCCCATAACAGCGTGTCATCCACAGATCCCCCATAACTTTGTGTCATCCACAGATCCCCCATAACTTTGTGTCATCCACAGATCCCCCATAACTTTGTGTCATCCACAGATCCCCCATAACTTTGTGTCATCCACAGATCCCCCATAACTTTGTGTCATCCACAGATCCCCCATAACTTTGTGTCATCCACAGATCCCCCATAACTATGTGTCATCCACAGATCCCCCATAACTATGTGTCATCCACAGATCCCCCATAACTATGTGTCATCCACAGATCCCCCATAACTTTGTGTCATCCACAGATCCCCCATAACTTTGTGTCATCCACAGATCCCCCATAACTTTGTGTCATCCACAGATCCCCCATAACTTTGTGTCATCCACAGATCCCCCATAACTTTGTGTCATCCACAGATCCCCCATAACTATGTGTCATCCACAGATCCCCCATAACTGTGTGTCATCCACAGATCCTCCCAGGGCCGTCTTTAACAAGGGTAAAAGGGGCAGCTGCCCCAGGCCCAGTTGCTTCTGGGGGGCCCAAGGCAGCTGCCTCTTGAGCCCTGCTAGCCACTGCCCCGGGTGTCAGGCTGTCAGCTACACAGGGGGTGCTGCCATGCCATGCCTGCCATCACTCCAGGCAGCGTACTGTGAGAGCTTTGATTCTCTAGGACCTTAGATTACATCATCACCATGTGACCAGTAACCTAGCAATATTACTGGTCACATGGCTATGAGGTCATCAAGGTCATTTCTACCAGGAGTGTTGCTGTAGAGGTTTGCCTTAACTGTGGAGTTTTTTTCCTGAAGATTACATCAGAAAAAGGTGACAGGGGCTGTTATGCTAATAAACTGTAAACTACTGTATAGTGGGGTGCTGTAGTGTGGGGGCCTGTATACTGAGGGGGGCTGTATACTGTGGGTGCTGTATATTGTGGAGTGCTATACTGCTGTACTGTATAGTGTGGGGGGCTGTATACTGTATACTGCGGGTGCTGTATATTGTGGAGTGCTATACTGCTGTACTGTATACTGTGGGTGCTGTATATTGTGGAGTGCTATACTGCTGTACTGTATAGTGTGGGGGGCTGTATAGTGTGGGGTGCTGTATCGTGTATACAAACCGGATTCCAAAAAAGTTGGGACACTATACAAATCGTGAATAAAAACTGAATGCAATGATGTGGAGGTACCAACTTCTAATATTTTATTCAGAATAGAACATAAATCACGGAACAAAAGTTTAAACTGAGAAAATGTACCATTTTAAGGCAAAAATATGTTGAATCAGAATTTCATGGTGTCAACAAATCCCCAAAAAGTTGGGACAAGGCCATTTTCACCACTGTGTGGCATCTCCCCTTCTTCTTACAACACTCAACAGACGTCTGGGGACCGAGGAGACCAGTTTCTCATGTTTAGAAATAGGAATGCTCTCCCATTCTTGTCTAATACAGGCCTCTAACTGTTTAATCGTCTTGGGCCTTCTTTGTTGCACCTTCCTCTTTATGATGTTCTCTATAGGTGAAAGATCTGGACTGCAGACTGGCCATTTCAGTACCCGGATCCTTCTCCTACGCAGCCATGATGTTGTGATTGATGCAGAATGTGGTCTGGCATTATCTTGTTGAAAAATGCAGGGTCTTCCCTGAAAGAGATGACGTCTGGATGGGAGCATATGTTGTTCTAGAACCTGAATATATTTTTCTGCATTGATGGTGCCTTTCCAGACATGCAAGCTACCCATGCCACACGCACTCATGCAACCCCATACCATCAGAGATGCAGGCTTCTGAACTGAGCATTGATAACAACTTGGGTTGTCCTTGTCCTCTTTGGTCCGATGACATGGCATCCCAGATTTCCAAAAGAACTTCGAATCGTGACTCGTCTGACCACAGAACTGTCTTCCATTTTGCCACACTCCATTTTAAATGATCCCTGGCCCAGTGAAAACGCCTGAGCTTGTGGATCTTGCTTAGAAATGGCTTCTTCTTTGCACTGTAGAGTTTCAGCTGGCAACGGCGGATGGCACGGTGGATTGTGTTCACTGACAATGGTTTCTGGAAGTATTCCTGAGCCCATTCTGTGATTTCCTTTACAGTAGCATTCCTGTTTGTGGTGCAGTGTCGTTTAAGGGCCCGGAGATCACGGGCATCCAGTAGGGTTTTACGGCCTTGACCCTTACGCACAGAGATTGTTCCAGATTCTCTGAATCTTCGGATGATGTTATGCACAGTTGATGATGATAGATGCAAAGTCTTTGCAATTTTTCGCTGGGTAACACCTTTCTGATATTGCTCCACTATCTTTCTGCGCAACATTGTGGGAATTGGTGATCCTCTACCCATCTTGGCTTCTGAGAGACACTGCCACTCTGAGAAGCTCTTTTTTTTACCCAATCATGTTGCCAATTGACCTAATTAGTGTTAATTGGTCTTCCAGCTCTTCGTTATGCTCAAATTTACTTTTCCAGCCTCTTATTGCTACTTGTCCCAACTTTTTGGGGATTTGTTGACACGTGAAAATTTGAATTAACGTATTTTTCCTTTAAAATGATACATTTACTCGGATTAAACGTTTGATCTGTCATCTACGTTCTATTACAAATAAAATATTGACATTTGCCATCTCCACATCATTGCATTCAGTTTTTATTCACAATTTGTTTAGTGTCCCAACTTTTTTGGAATCCGGTTTGTAGTTTGGGGTGCTGTATACGGTAAGGTGCTATACTGCTCTACTGTATACTGTGAGGTGTTGTATACTGTGGGGTGCTGTATACTGTGGGGTGCTAAATACTACTCTACTATATACTGAGGGGTACTGTATAGTGTGGGGTGCTATACTGAATACTGTTTGCTGCTGTATACTATAGGGTGCTATACTTCATACTGTGGGTTGCTGTATACTATAGGGTGCTATACTGCATACTGTGGGGTGCTGGGGTGCACTGTAACACTAGGGTGAGCTAAGCCCTTGTCTCCTTACTGCAGAGCGGTGCCCACTTCCAGCCTGAGCCCAGCTGCCCAGAGCACTGATCCTGAGCCGCTGGAGTCTTCAGAACTGGAAGTATTTACAGTCATTCACTGGACTCTACCAGGGGTGTGGATTTTTTGTGTGTGTGTTGGGGTGGAGGGCGCGATTGCCTGCTAAGGTGTGGGAAGGCGGGATCCAGGGGGCCCAAGTACATTTTTGCCCAGGGTCCAATCAATATTAAAGACGGCCCTGGATCCTCCATACCTGTGTCATCCACAGATCCCCCATAACTGTGTGTTATCCACAGATACCCCATCATAGTGTGTCATTCACAGATACCCCATCATAGTGTGTCATTCACAGATACCCCATCATAGTGTGTCATTCACAGATACCCCATCATAGTGTGTCATTCACAGATACCCCATCATAGTGTGTCATTCACAGATACCCCATCATAGTGTGTCATTCACAGATACCCCATCATAGTGTGTCATTCACAGATACCCCATCCAGGGCCGGCGTTAGCACCCGGCATACCCGGGCAAGTGGCGGGGCCCACTGTTCCTTAGGGGGCCCACTCGTTTCCCCGGCCCCTATAAACATTTTGACGTACAGTACTTTAACTTTATGCTGCTGCTGCGCTGCCATATCATAGGATCTCCAGCAGATCGGAAGAGGACTGGAGGAACAAGCCCGTGATCACAGCAGGGGCGGAGCTGATCAGCAGCGGGAGCGCAGCTGAAGACACAGCCGAGCGCCGAAGAAACCAGGACTCCTGGTACAGTACACCCGTGCATACTGTGACAGGAAATGTGGTTTACATCACAAACTCTGATCTACAGTCCCTGTTATATGGACAGATCCAAGAATCGTTCCTTCAGTTGTGGTTCCTAAGATGGAGCTGACTTGTAAGAGTTTCTTTAATATCGACATTACCAGATTGTATTACATGCAGTACATTATAGGTCAGACACAGTGACTTCCCATTCCCTATTCTTCACCCAGGGCATCAGTCAGTGTGAGATGTGAGTCCTGTGACGTGTGACCACTGACACCACACACCAGTAACATGAGGGGGTGGCTGCAGGGCTAATGCATGGTGTAGACCCCCCAGTATACCTAACCTCAGGCTACCACATCTAATGTAATGTATATGGATGAGAAATGCACAGCAAGCAGTAAAGCAAATATTCCTAAAGGCTCAGTCAGCAGCATGTCCAGCCTCAGTCAGCAGTGAGTTACTGACAACTTATCACGGAAGTTATCAGTAATGACAGACTCACTCACTGCTGACTGAGGCTGGACATGCTGCTGACTGAGCCTTTAGGAAAATTTGCTTTACTGCTTGCTGTGCATTTCTTTTCCTCATCCATATACATGTACAGAGGCGTATCTATCACGAGGCAAACAAGGCATTTGCCTGGGGCGGCACTTGCCAATGGGGCGGCAAAATGCCTTGTTTGCCTAGTTAGTTAACGTACACAAATACGCCAATTTTTTTTCCCCTTGCTTTGTCCGATGCTTGCCGATCCGATCCTTCACTATGCCGCTGCGAGCGGCAGCATCGCCGGCGCCGCATAGTGAAGGAGTGACTTACTTCCTCCTCCCGACCCCAGGTGTTTCCGGAATTTTCACCTACCCGGCCTTGCTACCCACGTCACTTCTAGTAGTGACGTGGGAGGTGCGTCTCTCCCCTCGGCTCCTGATTGGGTCTGCTGGGGGTTTGTCGGCGCAGGCGCGGAGGATTCCCCTGTAGCAGAATATTCCGGCCCACTGCGTATGCACGAAGAAGACGGCTCGGCGCAAGCGCAGTAGGAGCCGGAGGTAGCAGAAAATCCCGGCTCCTACTGCGCCTGCGCCGAGTCGTCTTTTTTGCTCATGCGCAGTGGGTCAGAAATATTCACAACACAAGCGGCAGCCACAGCCAGCCGGGAAAGGTCTGTCCAGACCGGCTCCCTCCTCACACACCGACACCGTCCGTCCGTCATAGAACAGAGTTGGCCACTTTGCCTGACTCCCGGCCTACCCTGCGAGGAGTGTCCAGGACCAGGTCCAGGCAGAGGAACAAACAGGAGTGAGTCAGACGAGAGAGTTAAAAAGCAAATAGTGCACTGTGCACAGTGAGGACTCATAAATAAAGGTGGTATGATGTTAGACTGTCTATGGTGGCCCTGGCCTCTCCTTGAGGCTGCCCCATACAGACTGTATGGGGCAGCCTCAAGGAGAGGCCAGGGCCACCATAGACAGTCTGACATACATACCACCTTTATTTATTGGGGCAGTCACAAGGAGACACTAAACTGTATGGGGGCTGCCACAAGCAAATAGTGCACTCTGCACTGTGTCATAAATAAATGTGGTATGTGTGTCAGATTGTCTATGGTGGCCCTGGACTCTCCTTGAGGCTGCCCCATACAGACTGTATGGGGCAGCCTCAAGGAGAGGCCAGTGCCACCATAGACAGTCTGACACACATACCACATTTATTTATGACACAGTGCAGAGTGCACTATTTGCTTGTGGCAGCCCCCATACAGTTTAGTGTCTCGTTGTGGCTGCCCCCGTCCCCGCCCCCCATACAGTATAACGTCTCCTTATGTCTGCCCCCCATACAGTATGTATAATGTCTCCTTGTGGCTGCCCCCGCCCCCCATACAGTATATCGTCTCCTTGAGGCTGCCCCCATACAGTATATAGTCTCGTTGAGGCTGCCCCCATACAGTATAACGTCTCGTTGAGGCTGCCCCAATACAGTATAACATCTCCTTGAGGCTGCCCCATACAGTATAACGTCTCGTTGAGGCTCCCCCATACAGTATAACGTCTCCTTGAGGCTTCCCCCATACAGTATAACATCTCCTTGAGGCTGCCCCATACAGTATAACGTCTCGTTGAGGCTGCCCCCATACAGTATAACGTCTCCTTGAGGTTGCCCCATACAGTATAACGTCCCCTTGTGTTTTTTTCTTTTAAACGGGTATTTATTGCAAAATATATATCGTTATCGCGATAAATTTCTTAATATTGTTATGCAAAACAGGAAAGGGTGGAGCCTAAAGAGGAATGGGTGGGGTTTACAGAGGAAGGGGTTTGGCCGTGACAGGAAGGGGTGGGTCAAATTTATATTAGGGGGGTGCCCGAGTTTAGTCTCGCCTAGGGCAGCACAAAACCAAGATACACCACTGTACATGTATATACATAATGTGGCAGCCCCACTCACTATGCGGTGCTGAGACAATGGATAGAGCGGACTGTGGCGGTGAGCCTACCCCATACACAGCAGGTGCTGTGACGATCTTACCATCGTAGAAGTGTCTGTCCCTGTATGTGTGTGTCTGTCTCTCCCTGTGTGTGTCACCATCACCATGCCCACAGTGTTCCTATATCTTGACGCAGCTGCATCGAGACGTTCTGTGCGGGGCAAGAAAAAGGAAGAAGAGGCAGCGCCACCAGCATGGAGTCCCGTGGGAGAGGCAAAGGGAGGCACATTATGGACGTAGGTAACACTACTGCATGATCTACACTAGTGTTATCTGTGGTTTTACATAGGACTGCAGGTAATACTACCACATTATCAGAACTAGTGTTATCTGTGGTTTTACATCGAACTGCAAGTAACACTACTACATTTCTGTACTCAGGTAGCCATCACTGTGTTATTTGTGGTTTTACATAGGACTGCAGGTGATATCGAATACTTTGTCTGTACTCAAAGAGTTATCACTATATAAGGGGGCCCACTGAGACTTTATCGCCCAAGGGCCCACATGAACCTGGAGCCGGCCCTGACCCCATCATAGTGTGTCATTCACAGATCCCCCATCATAGTGTGTCATTCACAGATCCCCCATCATAGTGTGTCATTCACAGATCCCCCATCATAGTGTGTCATCCACAGATCCCCCATAACAGTGTGACATCCACAGATCCCCCATAACAGTGTGTCATCCACAGAACCCCCCATAACATTGTGTCATCCACAGACCCCCCATAACAGTGTGTCATCCACAGAACCCCCCATAACAGTGTGTCATCCACAGATCCCCCCATAACAGTGTGTCATCCACAGATCCCCCCATAACAGTGTGTCATCCACAGAACCCCCCATAACAGTGTGTCATCCACAGATCCCCCCATAACAGTGTGTCATCCACAGATCCCCCATAACAGTGTCACCCACAGAGCCCCCATAACAGTGTCACCCACAGAGCCCCCATAACAGTGTCACCCACAGAGCCCCCATAACAGTGTCCTCCACAGAGCCCCCATAACAGTGTCCTCCACAGAGCCCCCATAACAGTGTCCTCCACAGAGCCCCCATAACAGTGTCCTCCACAGAGCCCCCATAACAGTGTCCTCCACAGAGCCCCCATAACAGTGTCCTCCACAGAGCCCCCATAACAGTGTCCTCCACAGAGCCCCCATAACAGTGTCCTCCACAGAGCCCCCATAACAGTGTCCTCCACAGAGCCCCCATAACAGTGTCCTCCACAGAGCCCCCATAACAGTGTCCTCCACAGAGCCCCATAACAGTGTGTCATCCACAGATCCCCCATAACAGTGTGTCATCCACAGATCCCCCATAACAGTGTGTCATCCACAGATCCCCCATAACAGTGTGTCATCCACAGATCCCCCATAACAGTGTGTCATCCACAGATCCCCCATAACAGTGTCATCACACATTCCCTATCACAGTTTTATCCACACCCCTAACTGGTATCACCCAGTTGTCAATTTAGTCCTTAATTTCTAGGAAGAAGCACCATCAGCAGTAACACTGGACGACTGGAGCCACATATGTCAGGATGGTATACATGACTTCAAACCTATCAGGGAACATATTTGTTAGCATCTCTCTGCTGTGGCTAAAAGAGGTAATGGAGGCGTCAGAAGGGGCACTCTCCTAATCTCATAGGGCATGTAAAAAGGGAAAAGTTGTAGCCAAGGCGTTTTGCACCCGGGAAAGAGATTGCTAAAGACCTGGGAGTACATCAATTAAAGGTTAGACAATTATGTACAAATGTAGAAAATGTATAACTGGGGATTGGACCATTTTCCAAGCTTCTCATGGTTCTTCAAGTTTTGGTGTCCTGGATGCAGAGAATGAACTGATATAAGCTTGCTTCATTCTGAAGACACCGGTATGACGACATACTGTATAGCGATGGTCATATATTGTCAGTTGACCACCAGGCCTAATGAGGCTCCGTTACACAGAGGGTGACCTGCTTAACCGGCATATCAAAGACAAGCGCCCCTACATAAGAAGGCCGCGTCCTACTCTGCATGGATAGTCTTCAGACAGATTACAAAGAAATTACATGCAATTTCATTTAGGGTTTAATCAAGCAGATTTTAGTTACATTTCAGCCAGTATTAATCCTGACAGATTATCAGATCTGTTTTTCTTTGTGATTACTGGAATAAACATCTTCGTTAAGTGCCGAGTCCAGAACTTCTGCATAGACTCATCTGGCGGGTGACGTTAGAACGATGCCTTTTATTAAGATTGTTTTCTAAGCCCTCCAGCAGGGGAGGGGTTAAAGCGTTCCTTTCGTTAAATAAAATAGGATAATTTTCTTCCCATCTCATTTTCCTAATGGCCCTTCGCTGCCCTGTCACAAGGAGATGTTAATACGGAAAGAGTTTTTAGCGGCATCATTATGATTATTATTTACTTACTAGGAGTCATTTTAGGAAGGAGATTAAGGGATAAAAAGGAAAGTTACATTGGTGGCCCCCCTGGGTCCGGAGAGAAGCACGCTTGGCCAATTTATCTACAAAGCATTATTATTACAGTCATTTATAGTCCACGACGTGGACTTGGATCTAAATCTCAGGGAAAATTTGAGTTGCCGCAAAGCCGAATTTCCTCATGCTTCGTGGTAACGAATTGATTTTCCCTGAATGGCGGTAAAAATAAAAAATAAATCATACTTACCTCATCCGTTTGAGCGTGAAGAGCCGGCGGCCACCATCTTGATTGAAGATCCTGTGCATGACGTATGATGTCACCATGCCGGGCCAACGTGATGATGTCATCACGGGCCGCGGGAGATTTTGCGCTAGATCTTCAATCAAGATGGAGGATCTTCTCGATTAAATGGATGAGGTAAGTATGATTTTATTAATTTTTTTAATTTTTTAATTTTACACTGTAATATCAATGTCATATGCCGCAATCAGCTATGAACACGGCATCTGACGGGTACAATGATGGTGGCGGCACGATCGCCGTTCCCTGTCATTGCACCCACTACTTACAAAAAAAAATGCGCTTCGTGACGAAGTAATTTTTTTTGTTTTAATTCGGTGAAGCAGTCAAATCGAATTTTCAATACGTTGCTCATCTCTAGTCATTTATATAGCTCCAGCATGTTCTGCATCGCTGTACAGGCTCTGCCGTTACTCACATCATTCCCTGTTCCCATTGGGGCTCACAATCAAAAGTCCGAATTAACTTATTCAAACCCAGGACCCTAGCGCTGCAAGGCACTAGTGCTAATTAGGGATGAAGTCGATTCGCATAATACTTCCTTTGAATACTCTACGGAGCGAGCACTCTGTACAGTATTAGAATGTATTGACTCCTATGGAACCAAACCCGAGTTCGGGAAATGGGTTTATTACAGTAGAAATTGATTTATGAAGTTATTACCCGAAGTCTCGCGATACTTTGCGAAGTAATAACTTTAGTTCATAGGAGCCAATATATTCTAATACTGTACGGAGCGCTCGCTCTGTACAGTATTCAAAGTATTATGCGAATCGACTTAGGATGTTTCATCTAAAGTCGATTCGCTCATTCCTAGTGCTAATCACAGGGTCACTTGAACAGAAATATATGTGCTCGTATAGCTATTGTGACACTGGTGCACCCTAAGTAAGCTCTGGCAGTCCATGCTCGCCGGTGTCCTATGATGCAGACAATAGTGTGCAAGAACGACCACCGCTGATGGATTGGAGGGTGGTCGTAACCATGGAAATGAGCAGTGCATAACGTGATGGAGAATTGATTCCAGCCAGCAAAGGAAGCAATATGAACAATCACAATACATTAGTAAGTGGCTTATAGTAACTTTCTTTACATGATAAATGCTATTTGCTGAAGTGAGACAACCCCTTTAAAGGGGTTATCCCATGAATAATATTCTACAGTTTTCAAATCAGCCCCTAAAATCAGAATATTTTTGTATTAAAATTTTGTTAAATAGGACCTTTCACTAGTTTAAAAACTATATCAGTGGGCAGAGTGGCACCCAGGGGTCCCCCTGCACTTACTAGTATCCGTTCACCCGGTATAGGCTCCGGTGTCTGCAGCTCCCTCTGTTGTATTGGACAGATTTTTGTATTAGGCGTGTCCCTTGCTGCAGCGCTGGCCAATCGTAGCGCACAGCTCATAGTCAGGCTACACATATTAGGTATCGCCGCGTCCGCAACGACCTGATCTATAAAACGGTCATGTTACTTTCCCCGCACAGTGAACCCCATAAAAATAAAAAAAATTAAAACTATGAGGAAATTGAAATTTTGCCCACCTTACTTCCCAAAAAAGGTAATAAAAGCGATCAAAAAAGTTGCATGTACGCCAAAATAGTACCAATCAAACCGTCATCTCATCCCGCAAAAATCATACCCTACCCAAGATAATCACCCAAAAATTTAAAAAACTATGGCTCTTAGACTATGGAAACACTAAAACATGATTTTTTTGGTTTCAAAAATGAAATCATTGTGTAAAACTTACATAAATGAATTTTTTTTTATACATATTAGGTATCGCCGCGTCTGTATCGACCGGCTCTATAAAAATATCACATGACCTAACCCCTCAGGTGACCACCGTAAAAAAATAAAAATAAAAACGGTGTAATAAAAAACTATTTTTTGTCATCTTACGTCACAAAAAGTGTAATAGCAAGCGATCAAAAAGTCATATGCACTCCAAAATAGTGCCAATCAAACCGTCATCTCATCCCACAAAAAAATAGACCCTACCTAAGATAATCGCCCAAAAACTGAAAAAACTATGGCTCTCAAACTATGGAGACACTAAAACATGATTTTATTTGTTTCAAAAATGAAATCATTGTGTAAAACTTACCTAATATGTATACAATTTTTTTATTTTTGTATCACCGCGTCCGTGACAACCTGCTCTATAAAAATACCACATGATCTAACCTGTCAGATGAATGTTGTAAATAACAAAAAAAACAGTGCCAAAAAAGCTATTTCTTGTTACCTTGCCTCACAAAAAGTGTAATATAGAGCAACCAAAAATCATATGTACCCTAAACTAGTACCAACAAAACTGCCACCCTATCCCATAGTTTCTAAAATTGGGTCACTTTTTTGGAGTTTCTACTCTAGGGGTGCATCAGGGGGGCTTCAAATGGGACATGATGTCAAATAAAAAACAGTCCAGCAAAATCTGCCTTCAAAAAATCGTATGGCATTCCTTTCCTTCTGCGCCCTGCCGTGTGCCCGTACAGCAGTTTACGACCACATATGGGGTGTTTCTGTAAACTACAGAATCAGGGCCATAAATAATGAGTTTTGTTTTGTTAACCCTTGCTTTGTAACTGGAAAAAAAATATTAAAATGGAAAATCTGCCAAAAAAGTTAAATTTATCTCTATTTTCCATTAAATCTTGTGCAACACCTAAAGGGTTAACAACGTTTGTAAAATCAGTTTGGAATACCTTGAGGGGTGTAGTTTCTTAGATGGGGTCACTTTTATGGAGTTTCTACTCTAGGGGTGCATCAGGGGGGCTTCAAATGGGACATGGTGTCAAAAACACCAGTCCAGCAAAATCTGGCTTCCAAAAACCATACGGCGCACCTTTCCCTCTACGCCCTACTGTGTGCTCGTACAGGTGTTTCTGCAAACTACAGAATCTGTTAAAGAAATATAGCATTTTGTTTGGCTTTTAACCCTTGCTTTGTTACTGGAAAAAATGGATTAAAATTTGCCCAAAAATCTAAATTCTGGAATTTTATCACCATTTACCATCAACTCTTGTGGAAGGCCTAAAGGGTTAACGACGTTTGTAAAATCAGTTTTGAATACTTTGAGGGGTGTAGTTTCTAGAATAGGGTAATTTTTGGGTGGTTTCTATTATGTGAGCCTCACAAAGTGACTTCAGACCTGAACTGGTCCCTAAAAATTTTTTTTACTTCATTTTACCAGTGTCATGAAGTACAATATGTGACGAAAAAACAATCTCAGAATGGCCTGGATAAGTCAAAGTGTTTTAAAGTTATCACCAGTTAAAGTGAAAAAATGGCCTGGTCCTTAACCACTTCAGCCCCCCTAGCTTAAACACCCTTAATGACCAGATCACTTTTTACACTTCTGCACTACACTACTTTCACTGTTTATTGCTCGGCCCAAATGAATTTTACCTCCTTTTCTTCTCACTAATAGAGCTTTCATTTGGTGGTATTTCATTGCTGCTGACATTTTAACTTTTTTGTTATTAATCAAAATTTAACAAAATTTTTGCAAAAAAATGACATTTTTCACTTTCAGTTGTAAAATTCTTCAAAAAAAACGACATCCATATATAAATTTTTCACTAAATTTATTGTTCTACATGTCTTTGATAAAAAAAATGTTTGGGTAAAAAAAAATGGTTTGGGTAAAAGTTATAGCGTTTACAAACTATGGTACAAAAATGTGAATTTCCGCTTTTTGAAGCAGCTCTGACCTGTCATGTTTCCTGAGGTTCTACAATGCCCAGACAGTAAAAAAAAAAACACAAATAACCCCATTTAGGAAAGTACACACCCTAAGGTATTCGCTGATGGGCATAGTGAGTTCATAGAACTTTTTATTTTTTCTCACAAGTTAACGGAAAATGATGACTTTTTATTTCTTTTTTTTTTCCTTACAAAGTCTCATATTCCACTAACTTGTGACAAAAAATAAAAACTTCCGTGAACTCACTATGCCCATCATGAAATACCTTGGGGTGTCTTCTTTCCAAAATGGGGTCACTTGTGGGGTAGTTATACTGCCCTGGCATTTTAGGGACCCAAATGCGTGAGAATTAGTTTGAAATCAAATCTGTAAAAAATGCCCTGTGAAATCCGAAAAGTGCTCTTTGGAATGTGGGCCCATTTACCCACCTAGGCTGCAAAAAAGTGTCACACATCTGGTATCGCCATACTCAGGAGAAGTTGGGGAATGTGTTTTGGGGTGTCATTTTACATATACCCATGCTGGGTGAGAGAAATATCTCGGCAAAAGACAACTTTTCCCATTTTTTTTTATACAAAGTTGGCATTTGGCCAAGATATTTATCTCACCCAGCATGGGTATATGTAAAATGACACCCCAAAACACATTCCCGAACTTCTCCTGAGTACGGCAATACCACATGTGTGACACTTTTTTGCAGCCTAGATGCGCAAAGGGGCCCAAATTCCTTTTAGGAGGGCATTTTTAGACATTTGGATCCCAGACTTCTTTTCACGCTTTCGGGCCCCTAAAATGCCAGGGCAGTATAAATACCCCACATGTGACCCCATTTTGGAAAGAAGACACCCCAAGGTATTCAATGAGGGGCATGGCGAGTTCATAGAATTTTTTATTTTTTTTGCACAAGTTAGCGGAAATTGTTTTTTTTTTTTTTTTCTCACAAAGTCTCCCTTTCCGCTAACTTGGGACAAAAATTTAAATCTTTCATGGACTCAATATGCCCCTCACGGAATACCTTGGGGTGTCTTCTTTCCAAAATGGGGTCACTTGTGGGGTAGTTATACTGCCCTGGCATTTTAGGGGCCCAAATGCGTGCGAAGTAGTTTGAAATCAAAATCTGTAAAAAATGGCCGGTAAAATCCGAAAGGTGCTCTTTGGAATGTGGGCCCCTTTGCCCACCTAGGCTGCAAAAAAGTGTCACACATGTGGTACAAGTTGGGGAATGTGTTTTGGGGTGTCATTTTACATATACCCATGCTGGGTGAGAGAAATATCTCGGCAAAAGACAACTTTTCCCATTTTTTTATACAAAGTTGGCATTTGAACAAGATATTTATCTCACCCACATACCATACCACATACCACATGTGTGACACTTTTTTGCAGCCTAGATGCGCAAAGGGGCCCAAATTCCTTTTAGGAGGGCATTTTTAGACATTTCAATGAGGGGCATGGCGAGTTCATAGAATTTTTTATTTTTTTGCACAAGTTAGCGGAAATTGTTTTTTTTTTGTTTTTCTCACAAAGTCTCCCTTTCCGCTAACTTGGGACAAAAATTTAAATCTTTCATGGACTCAATATGCCCCTCACGGAATACCTTGGGGTGTCTTCTTTCCGAAATGGGGTCACATGTGGGGTATTTATACTGCCCTGGCATTTTAGGGACCCAAATGCGTGAGAAGAAGTCTGGAATATAAATGTCTAAAACATTTTACGCATTTGGATTCCGTGAGGGGTATGGTGAGTTCATGTGCGATTTTATTTTTTGACACAAGTTAGTGGAATATGAGACTTTGTAAGAAAAAAATATAATAATCAATTTCCGCTAACTTGTGCCAAAAAAATGTCTGAATGGAGCCATACGGGGGAGTCTATATGGGGTGATCACCACCCTGTCATTGATCACCCCCCTGTAAGGCTCCATTCAGACGTCCGTATGTGTTTAGCGGATACGATCCATGGATGCGTGGATCCGTAAAACACATACGGCGTCTGAATGGAGCCTTACAGGGGGGTGATCAATGACAGGGGGTGATCAGGGAGTGTATATGGGATGATCACCCCGCTGTCATTGATCACCCCCCTGGTAAGGCTCCATTCAGACGTCCGTATGTGTTTTGCGGATCCGATCCATGGATGCGTGGATCCGTAAAACACATACGGACATCTGAATGGAGCCTTACAGGGGGGTGATCAATGACAGGGGGGTGATCAGGGAGTCTATATGGGGTGATCAGGGGTTCATAAGGGGTTAATAAGTGACAGGGGGGGTGTAGTGTAGTGGTGGTTGGTGCTACTTTACAGAGCTACCTGTGTCCTCTGGTGGTCGATCCAAGCAAAAGGGACCACCAGAGGACCAGGTAGCAGGTATATTAGACGCTGTTATCAAAACAGCGTCTAATATACCTGTTAGGGGTTAAAAAAATCGAATCTACAGCCTGCCAGCGAATGATCGCCGCTGGCAGGCTTTAGATCCAGTCTCTTACCGGCCGATCCTGTGAACGCGCGCGCCTGTGTGCGCGCGTTCACAGGAAATCTCGTTTCTCGCGAGATGACGCACGGATGCGTCCAGGAGGAATGAATCGACCGCCTCCAGGACACATCCGTGCGTTATGCAGTCCTGGAGCGGTTAAGGTGAAATAAGGCTGTGTCCCTAAGGGATTAACCTTCTCTATTTATAGTTGCTTCTCCCACAATGCTGTGCGGTTTATAGCTTATGTTTGGACCTTTGGATAGATTGTGGTTGGATCTCAGCGGAGTTCCTGGTGCTTCCATTGCTCATTTGAAGCTATAGAGGACCTTTCACCGATTATTACAATATGAACTAAGTATACAGACATGTAGAGCGGCACCTGGGGATCTCACTGCACTTACTATTATCCCTGGGCGCCGCTCCGTTCTCATGCTATGCCCTCCGGTATCTCCGCTCACTAAGTTATAGTAGGCAGAGATTTCAGTCACTAAGTTATAGTAGGCGGAGTCTGCCCTTGTTCTGCTCTAGCGCAGGCCAATCGCAGCGCAGAGCTCACAGCCTGGGAGGTTATTTTCTCCCAGGCTGTGAGCTCTGCAATGCGATTGGCCAGCGCTACAGAAGAACATAGGCAGACTCCGCCTACCATAACTTAGTGAGCGGAGATACCGGAGGGCATAGCGGGAGAACGGAGCGGCGCCCGGGGATAATAGTAAGTGCAGTGAGATCCCCGGGCGCCGCTCTCCATGTCTGTATACTTAGTTCACAGTGTAATAATCGGTGAAAGGTCCTCTTTAAGTCTTTCCTTTGAATTTTGTATTTTGTTTGGGTTCTGTGTGTTGCATTTCCCTATTGTTTGTATTAGGCCTGTAGAAGACTCCTGTTCGTCCTTCCTTTTGGAGGAACAGGTAGTGTTGTCCCTGCTATTAGTACCAGGTTCCTATAGGGCTAGATAGGACTCTAGGTATTCCTGCATATGAACTCACCTACCTTTGGGGTCTGTTCATACTGGTAGTCAATCAGGATTTTGGTTAGGGTTTTCACTAGGAGGTGTCCATTTTCCTTCCCTAGTTCTCAGGCCTGATTCCCTGTACCCCCCTTTCCTCCTATGCTCGGTGTGGTGTTTCCCTCCCACACCGAAGCATGACAACAGGGCTGGTTCTGGCTTTGTTATAAAGAGGTTGACATGCACTATATGATGTCTCATTTTCAGATTTTAAATTAATCATGGGATAACCCCTTTAATAAAGCTCCAACCGCTGGTCCCAATGGCACCTGAAACTTGCTTACTCAAACCCATACTTGGTACCCACTCGTATGTAAAGTCAACTACACAGGATGCAGCTTGATTTTCTTAGTATACCGATTGGGTGGCATTAGGATCCTTTCACACTATGTTCACCATATGTACTGGGAAAAGTCTCAAAGCATACATTAAATAAAATTATAGGCCCCGATTCACCAGATAAAGGTCCTATTGGCCTCCGTTCGGTTGTTATATGATGGAGTTGCCATATTTTTGTAGCATGATATAGCAGTATTTTATCTGTATCTGTTAAATGGATACCATAGGGTGCCACTGTCTCCATGGGTATTTATGGTGTTTTTGCTTTATTTTTTTTTGTGTGTGTGTTTTGCGTTCAGTTATGATTTGGGGGGTACGATCTCTCTGTGGGGAGAGAACTCCTTAAGCCTCATGCAGACGTCCGTGGAACACGGTCCTTGAGATACCGGACTGGCATTGCAGGAGCGTACGGCGTCATAGCAACTAACGATTTGATACATATGCAAATTAACCTGAGATGAGTCCTGTCCCTGACTCATCTCACATACAGGACACATCTCAGGTTAATTTGCATATGCATCAAATAGTTTTTTTTCTAGAATAAAAGCACACAGAGCTATGGGGACTGGATATTGCGGATGTGCTAGCGGCCATCTAGCAACCCATGTCCTCAGCTCTATACACAAAATCCCGGTGACAGGTTCCCTTTAAGGTAATAAATATATAGTATTTGAAAGAAAATGAAATATTAAGACCACAAATCAATAAAAATCTAAATTTACATTGCATATCCTTACTTTTTCACAGTACTGTATGATTCATGGGACATTTCTTAAACTTTCTGTTTTCTTCAAAAACATAAAATTCCCAAAATTAGGAATGTGATCTGCAACAATATTTGTTTTTCTATTTTGGTAAATTAGGAAATTCTAAAAAAAAGAAAATTTGAAACATTTGTAAATAAATTTAAAAGAATGTAGATTCTATTTATGTGAAAAATAAAATGAAGATGCTTTTCCCAATGTATTTATTCTATGTATGAAGGTACCCCAAGATCATACATATAATAAAGCAAGCCTGAGTATACAGAGTGGATGATGGAAAACCATTTCCATGACGTTTTTATGGGATGAAGCAGCCATTAAGAATAATGTATCATTATAAAGTATAATGTACCATTATAATGTGCAGTGTAATTGAAACTGCTAGTTGTGGCAACAATAATATTTACTATGTTATTTTCTAACAAGCAAAACCCCCAAATCCCTGAACCGAGATATTCGGAAGAAGGAAAAACAATCTTGCCATAAAATAAATGTAACTCCGCACCACAGAATCAATTAGACTAGACTGCCCAAGCAACATAATTACATTCACAACAAATGTGATACATCAACCAAATGTAAGATGGTAGCTGAGATGCTGTGTCTTTGTGTCCTGTGTGCTCAATAGATTTTGACGAGAAGATTATGATGAGATAGTTTTCAACAGATAGGAGTTTAGGAATATCGTCATAGATCAAAATGTTCTCGAATGAAATCTGATTTGTCAGCATGAATGATGCAAGTCACATCTAATATATATGACCTGATGTGATGATATGTATAATATATGCTATGACGATATGTATATGTTAGCGTACATTCACATCTGCTTTTTCTTCGAAACGATGAAGGAACACATGTAAGTAATTAGTAAGTAAGTATCGTATTTTTTGCCCCATAAGACGCACTTTTTCCCCCCCCTGAAAATAGCAAATACTAATGAGCGCTTACATTATGGAAGCGCTCATTAGTACCGGAGAACCCAGAAGCAGTGAATGCAGCGCTCTCCGGGCTCTGTACTTACCGCTTACTGTCGACAGAAATTTGTTTTCCGTTCAGCATAACAGAAACCAGACGGGTCCGTTATGCTTGCCCATATACTTCTATTATGACGGATCAAAACGGAATGCCTCTAAAGGTTTACACTTTGATTTCTGTCTTATGGATTCCGTTATTTTCAATTATAACCATGTTATAACGGAAAGCCATAACGGAATACATAACAGTGATGTGAACAAGCCCTTATAGGACGAAAAATACGGTAGGTGAGTAAGTAGTAAACAGAAAAGTGTTAAACAAACCAGAATATGTTTTACATTTTAGATTCTTCAGTAGCCCCCCTTTTGCTATGATGACAGCTTTGCACACGCTTGATATTCTCTCAATCAGCTTCATGGGTTAGTCACCAGGAATGGTTTTCCAATAGTCTTGAAGGAGTTCCAAAAGGTGATCAGCATTTTTTGGTGTTTTTTTCTTCACTCTGCGTTCCAACTCAGTTGGATTAAGATTGGTTGATTGTGGAGGTCATGTCATTTGACACAGCACTCCATCACTCTCCTTGGGTAAGTAGCCCTTAAATAGCCTGGAAGCATCTGATGAGCTCCAAATGTATTCTGCAGCAGGACAATGACCCTAAACATACAGCCAATGTCATTAAGAACTATCTTCAGTGTAAAGAAGAAGGAGTCTCTGAAGTAATCATATGGCCTGCACAGAGCCCTGATCTCAGCATCATTGTCACGGATCACTGTGCCACTAACCGCTTTGGCTATTATTCCGGCGCTCCCCTGGTATTCACCCTTTAACCCCTGTACAGGGATCTGGCCTGGGATCTGTGCAGGGATCTGGCAACCAGACCACTACCTCTTGGCATAGTCCCAGGATAGCTGGCAGCTGATCTACTGAGGTCAGGAACACTAGTGTAAGCACCAGTGGCACTAGGCACAGAAAATGCACCAAAACCACAAGTGCAGTCTGAACAGTCACTGTCACTTATACTGATTATGTGGTCTTTGTCAGAACTTGATTGCAGAAAACTTGGCTGGATAGCTGCGATGTAGGGAAACTGCACTACAATTGCAAAAGCAGTCTGGACAGTCACTAATACTGGAACTGCAGATATTTGGCAACACTGAAGAGGAGAGTATTGGAGAGTGTGACAATATGGCATGCAAGAGATAAGAGGATATTCCAGAAAATGAAAAAATAATGGACTGGGCATCTGTCACAGATTCCATCACACATGCAGTAAATTTTTGTCAAAATAGCCGACACCTCTGCTGAACCCAACAGAGGCCCTAATAACTTAAGTCAATGAATATCCTTTTGTATATTGAATCTGGCACTGTGTCATCATAAATGGAAAACTAGACTCAGATTTAAAAATAAATTAAAACATTTTGGTAGGGATTACATAGAAAACTATTTTAAAGGTGTCCAGCCCTTAATAAATGATAGCCTATTTTCAGAATAGGGAATCACTAGCTGATCTGTGGGCATCCAACACCAATGATCAGCTGGTCAGGTATAACTCCGGAAGTTGGCGCCGGAACTACAAAGCACCGTCAACCTTGTAGTTAAGAGAGTGCTGCTCTCATTGAAGTCAAGCAACAGAGCTTAATAGAAAGACTTTTAAAATCCCATAGGCTGCAATAGTATTCTAGCCCTAGTGCTCTCCCTGACTGCTCAGCCCATGCAAAGATCTTTATGATAAAAAGTTGCATGTCCACGTACCTAGACTGAGTGACACCTGCAAACCCTATAATAGTGAGGGGACACGACCACCGGCTCCCTACACTAAATACGGAGGGAGTCAGGGTCACCTAGAATCAAACCAACAGGAAAACACAAATACAGAAATAGACTTATCTGACAAACCAGCAGTAGTAGCATCTAGCAGTGAACACAATCCAGGAAGTAGTATAAACCGCAAAGTGAGGCAGTATGGGAGGATATATAAAGGGAGGCAATCACTGCTAATAGATGACAGCTGGAAGAGGGAGAAGAGATGTCGAAACCAAAATAAAAGAACATCATGCAGGAGATACTGAAGAACGTCAGTCAGAACTTCTCAGAGATCTGGCGGTGACAGGAAAAAAGATTTAAAAAAATGATGATTTTGTGTTTTTGATCACCCTCACCACCCAAAAAGAAATAAATAATAATAAATAAAAAGTGATCAATAAGTCTATACCCCAAAATGGTACAAAATGGTACAGCTCGCCTCACAAAAAAAAAAAAAGCCCTCAAAAACCTCTGTGGATGGAAATATAAAACAGTTATGGCTGTCAGATTATGAGGATGCAAAGAAAACATTTTTTTTTCAAAGTTTTTTTTTTTTTAACTAGTAAAACGAAATAAAAATCACATAAATTTGGTATTGACATCACCGTACTGATGTGCAGAATAAAGTATTCCCAAAACCCCAAAACTATCGCAGAATTTTGGGTGTTTTTTTTATTCCACCCCACAAATAATGTTGTTTCCATTTTCCAATACAATATATGGTTAATTAAATGATTCCATTAAAATACACCCTCATATGGCAATGTGAACAAAGTAACAATGATATGGCTCTTGGAAGGGAGGGATGGAAAGACGAAAAAACAAAAATTACAATTGGCCTGGTCTTAAAGGGGCTAAAATGTTCTATGAATTACAATGAATGTGCCATTTTGATGGGAAATACTGTCGTTTTGTGTTATAATTATTGAGGTTCTTTACATAGAAGGCAATGAAAATCCACTAATGCATACTGTAATTACCTGGATATTTACATGCACATGGACCTGTTAATATCCAGACTGTCAAATGGATCTCCTCTCCATATCCCCATGGTGGACCAAGATCCCTAGAATAGATGCTTTTGCACATACTTCTGTATATAGCACTATCTGGTGTCTTCATGCCTTCAGTTTACAACTGGGGTTCTTGGACCCACCACAGATGATTCTGAGGTCCCACCTTCCATCTCTACAGAACATGTCCATGTATAATTGCCTGTAATCTTTGTTAGCCCACATGGATTTTTCCCTACAACATCTACAAGTATATTGAGGACATTGCAGATTCTGCATCTTCATAGCCTGATTGAATGACAATAAGGCTAATCCTTGTGCCAGCCTCGGATTTCTGCTCTAGTAAAACCTATAGGCAAATCCTCGACATGTGAACTTAAATTTAGAGTTCGTTATTATGTCTGAGGCTGGGCCCATTGGGGATTCTTCATAAAGCATAAAGGTGCCCATATACCTTCAATAACTGTAGGCTGAACTCTTGCTATAGGCACCCTTTAGTGGGATACATTTAATAAAACACACCTCCAAGCACGATTTAGCAATGAACACAGTGTCCTCCGCCTTATATATCTGCCCTTTACAAGCCGATTCCCGTCACCATGGAGACCGGATAGATTACTTAAACCTGCATGGACATTGCACTAACCATCCCTGACGAAGGAGCCCGATAGGCTCCGAAACGCGTTGGAGGTTTTTGTCCTACGACGGCTACAGTACCTATACAGGTGACGTCACCGCAGCAGTCTCCAGGACGACGGCAACAACCAGCTCCCTCGCACCACGCTTGCTTCCGGCCGGGGCAGCGTTTGTGCTAGAAGGTGAGCACACAGGACGGACTCATCACAGCACACCCATTGAATTTTAAAAGAAAGAAACAAACCGGAGAGGATACAATACAGACCGTCATCAGGCAGGATCTTACCAGGTACAAATTATATATCGCATTGTACACTGCACACTGAGATTTTTTCCTGCTTGAACTTGCCTTCTCCCTCAATTCAATATAAACAGGCCAGCGTATCAGGCTGCTTACTTCTCTACTATATATATTTTTTTTTTCTCGCTCCGGTCCCGCTACCCGCCCCTTCCATTTCCTCCTCTTATCAATACTAACCAACTAATCCCAGACGTAGAAGGTGGCAGCAGGTGGGCTCTGCTATTCCAGCGCTGGTGTCGCACGTCACCTTCGGGTGACTTAACCATTCTTCTGAACTCTTGCTTAGCCGACAGCTATCTCTCCTGACTCCTTCATACACATATGTGCTTGGTTTGGCCGAGCGTGTATGCAATTTCAGTGTGGACAGAGGAAAAAAGCCACTGCCAGACATTTCTCACAGTATCTTATCTTCAGGTCAATTAAAAAGGACTGAGAGTTGAGCTTCTGGGTCAGGAGCTACCAATACACATTATATTTTTGACCGGTCCTTTTGGAGCTTTTTAACTACCATTGCACCTTCAGCATGAAGTGGCTGAACACTGACTCTTCTAAACAACCAAGATGTATCTTAAGTCAACTTAACAATCCAAACAATCCTCACAAGTTCCAATGCTACTGGACTGGATGTAGCCCAAAGCATTGATTCCCAATCTGAAACCAATTAAAAGATACCGAGCCGATCCTTCCAAGAACGATAAGAGCACTCTTTGGCTTGACAACCAATAGACTTCATGGGTCAGGGTTGGAGGTTTTCTACCTTCCATCAAATTTTTTTTCTAGTATTATTTCCATACCTTCGTTACTCTCACAAAAGTCACACTGACAAAACAGTGATCTGGAAATATTATTTTGTAGGTTTATATTGATCCTTCCAGTAGCAAATAATAAGAGTGATCTGTCTTGATTACCAATAGATATCTACTCTGAAAGACCAGATGTACAGCAGAGAGAACGCTTAAAACATCCATTACTCTTTGCAAAAGGTCAATCCAATACGAGCTGTGTTTGCATTGTGACCAACTGATGGCCATTTTATCACCACTGTGGGTGCTGGACGTCTTGTCAGCTCTGTAATAGTGCTGTCCGCCCTAAGTGTCCTGGATATCCACTGCCAGACGGGTACCACAAATTAAAAAGAACTATGGAGAACATTGTTCTCTCTTTCATGTTGAATGGTCCTAATCAATTAAGGAACTTGTGTACAGACACAATTTTTTAAATATAGTGAACCTGCAGAAATGTAGATTTTTAGACTCCAGAAGAATTAAAGGTTTGGCTTAAAATTATAGCAGTGTCAATGGCTTAAAGGGGTATTCTCATATTTGGCATCTTCACACCTTAAATGTGTGATAGATGTGGGTTTTACTTCTGTAACCTGCTTCTATTAGAAGATAGGTGTGGGTCACAGAGGTGAGACCCTCCTTTGTCACACATTTATACCATGTCCTGTGGATAGCCATTGTTTTTTAAAGGTGGGAATACCCATTTCATGTCACATAATCCTAATTTATTGCCCCCAAAGCTCTGTTTGTTCAATTTGGCTGCTGGACAGAAACACTAGGCCACCACAAGTGCACCAGGACGTCTAAGCTTGTAGAGCTGATTTCCATTAAAGCTAGGACAAAATTATTATGAACCACAGGAAAACTCAAACACCAGTAAAAGTGGCATGCAAGCTAGCTGTTTGTTCAACTCCCATAGACTACAAAACACATGGCCATTTCCCCATTCAATCCGGTTGCCTCACTAGGTGGGTCTAGGGTCAGGACACCCATTCTTCTGTTCACAGAGTTGGGACCCCACCTATGATATACACTCACCTAAAGAATTATTAGGAACACCTGTTCTATTTCTCATTAATGCGATTATCTAGTCAACCAATCACATGGCAGTTGCTTCAATGCATGTAGGGTTGTGGTCTTGGACAAGACAATCTCCTGAACTCCAAACTGAATGTCAGAATGGGAAAGAAAGGTGGGCTACAACAGCAGAAGACCCCACCGGCTACCACTCATCTCCACTACAAATAGGAAAAAGAGGCTACAATTTGCACCAGCTCACCAAAATTGGACTGTTGAAGACTGGAAAAATATTGCCTGGTCTGATGAGTCTCGATTTCTGTTGAGACATTCAAATGGTAGAGTCCGAATTTGGCGTAAACAGAATGAGAACATGTATCCATCATGCCTTGTTACCACTGTGCAGGCTGGTGGTGGTGGTGTAATGGTGTGGGGGATGTTTTCTGGGCACACTTTAGGCCCCTTAGTGCCAATTGGCCATCGTTTAAATGCCACGGGCTACCTGAGCATTGTTTCTGACCATGCCCATCTCTTCATGACCACCATGTACCCATCCTCTGATGGCTACTTCCAGCAGGATAATGCACCATGTCACAAAGCTCGAATCATTTCAAATTGGTTTCTTGAACATGGCAATGAGTTCACTGTACTAAAATGGCCCCCACAGTCACCAGATCTCAACCCAATAGAGCATCTTTGGGATGTGGTGGAACGGGAGCTTCGTGCCCTGGATGTGCATCCCTCAAATCTCCATCAACTTGAAGATGCTATCCTATCAATATGGGCCAACATTTCTAAAGAATGCTATCAGCACCTTGTTGAATCAATGCCACGTAGAATTAAGGCAGTTCTGAAGGCAAGAGGGGGTCCAACACCGTATTAGTATGGTGTTCCTAATAATTCTTTAGGTGAGTGTATTTTTGCATATCAAGTTAATGGTTCCAGATCCGTGATGCGGTTACAAACGGCCAGTGCCCAAATATTGCGGACCCGCTGTTTGCTGGCCACAGTATGGGCACCGGCCAACAACAGCAATGTGCATGAGACCTAAGAGGAAAACCCCTTCACGTGGTTGACAGTCCTCATTGAAGCAACATACAATTGGCTGTAAAGTGCTCCTCTTGTTTTGGATGACCTGGCAAGTCCATGCTTTACATGAACAGACCATAATAACTGTGTAATTGTAGTGTATGGACACAGGTTACAGGGTATAGACTTCAGGATGATTATGCTTTATTCTAGCTACCTGTAAATAATACACTTACTGAACCGCACCCGAACACTGGCTCATAAGACATACTATTGTAATAATGTGCAGTCAGCAACTTTACACATTATTGTCCAGAATACGCTACATTTCCCCCTCTCCTTGAAGAGAAAGCATCTTAACAATGACTAACAGATCAGTAACAGGTGGTACATGTAAAATTAATTGCCCAGCAAAGCAAACAACATGTTAAACTTGAAACTCCATCTATATACGTAGTCTTTAAGGTACAAAGGTCTTCTTGATCACTTAACTCTTGGTGGTTCTGATGTGGACATGGGTTGGAATCAGAAGTACCAGCAGTACCACTGCCACTAACGGCTACTTCCCCATCTTCCATCAGTTAACTTTGTGGCTCAACAAATTACTTTACAAATGAACTGTCAGCTCCCTGGTTCACCATGTCCTGGCCTTTGCATTTGTCAGCAGCAGGCTCGCTGCGGTGACGTTGTTGGAAAGCAGAAGATCAGGTAGGAATGTGCTCCAATATTCAGGGAAGCATGGCTAGGTGGGTAGTGCTTTTTTAAAAAGGGCTTTACTATTGGCGCACTACACTATTGTAAGGGGGTACTAAAGGGGCATTAATATTGTGTGAGGGCATAATCAATGTGAGCAGGCACCAAAGGGCATAAGTAATGTGAGGGGGCACTAATTGGGAATAACTAATGTGATAGGCACTATGGGGGCATAACTACTGTGAGGGGGCAATAAGGCAGGAAGAACTGCTGTGAGAGGGCACTAAGGCAGCATACCTAAACTGTGGGGACATAACTAATGTGTGGCCAGACTACAGGGGAGTAACTACTGTGAGGGGGCACTAAGGGGGCATACATGCTGTGAGGTGGCACTAAGGAGGCATGCAAACTATGAATGGGCATAACTACCGTGAGGGGGCATTAAGGGGGGCATAACTACTGAGAGCGGTACTAAGGGGCTATAACTACTTTAAAGAAGCATAGCAAATGTGATGGGGCAGAAAGGGAGCATACCTAGTGTGAGGGGGCTCTGAGATAGTATAACTTCTGTGTGGTGGCACAAAGGATACATAACTACTATGTGGGGATACTAAGGGGGCATTTTACTGTGCAAGGGCACTAAGGGGCATTTTACTATATTGGGGCACTAAGGGGGCATAACAACTGTCTAGGGGCAATAAAGGGTCATTTTACTGTGTGAAGGCACTGAGGGAGCATTCTGCTATATTGGGGCACTTTCGGACATAACTACTGTGTGAGGGCACTAAGGCGGTGGGCACTCGTATAATTTCTGCACTTGGCCCACCAATGTATTAAAATGGCCCTGACCCACAGTAGGAGAAACATTTGTTTAAGACTCCAAATCTGGCAGTTATTATAAATTTCTGGATTAATGTCCCATCTCCAGAAATCATCTAACCATAATTTATGATATTTTTTCTTTTGAGAAAGGTATCCCTTCCTGAACTTATACAATGAATCAGCCATTGCAATCTCCTCTGGCAAGAAGTTCCTTAGTTTCACTTCTCTTACAGTAAAATATCCCTTCTATGGTGATGCGGAAGTCTTCTTTACTCTAGATGTAAAGCATACTGCCTTGTCATGGTTCCAGGACTGGATATGAAAAAAAACTCTCTAGTTCAGCAATGTCTTCCTACACTAAGGTGCCCAAAATAGTACACGTATCTTCATAATGTGTGGTCTTGGTTTTCCATCAAATGTGATGGAATCTGAAACAGCCTCCAACACAAATGTGAACATACCCTGTCCCTAACAAAGGTCCTATTGGTCAAACCATAAACATCATTGAAAAGGTAACATCCAAACATAGACAATACAAATCTAAGTAGGGGGTCACACATCTTTCAAGCCAAACCTATTTCTTAAAGGTCAGTTATTCTGATACCAAGCTCCAAATCTCCTGCATACTGTTAAATGCCACCACTAGAGGGAGCTTACTGCACAGTGTTTTATTATTGAATTCAATTCACACACAGTATGAAGTGAGCTCCCTCTAGTGGTGGTTACAGTCAGCCAAAATGATATATTTATGTAAGGGATTTGGAGCTCTGAAATACAGAGCTGTGATCACAATATACGTAAGACATTTTAATTGGCTAACGACTGCAAACCGTAAATATACAGAAGGTGGCCGTTAACAGTTCAATATATCTTTAGAGTGATCACAACTCTGTTTATTTACAGCTCAGGCACTAACTGGCAGCCTGAGAAATCAGGTAACCAAATTTTAGGTCCCCACTGTGAAAGGCAGCTGGGAACTCTGGTGAGAAGACATTAGTGGTTTTCACCTCTTCTGTCGTCTCTATTCTCAGATGCATACTGCGCTATTCATCCCAGTAGTCATGTGACTGGTAACATGATCACTGAGTTTCCCGTTTTATGGACCAGTTACAGAGCCAAAAGCATAGTGTAAAATAATGATAATAATAATTATTATAAAAATTGTACTTTCTGAACTGGCCATAAAAATACACAAAACAAATACACAGTGCTAATAAATAGACCTTTTACCCCATTACCCAAAATTGGGCATGTAATATATCAAAATTTACTACAAACTTGTAGGGTAATACTATGGTATTACCAGAAAAAAAAATATATAAAATAAAAAACGCATATTGTTTAACATATTTTTAAACTGTAAGGCCCCTTTCACACAAGCGAGTTTTCCGCGCGGGTGCAATGCGTGAGATGAACGCATTGCACCCGCACTGAATCAGGACCCATTCATTTCAATGGGTCTGTGTACATGAGCGATGTTTGTCACGCATCACTTGTGCGTTGTGTGAAAATCACAGCATGTTCTCTATTCTGCGTTTTTTCATGCAGCAAGCAAGTGCGGGTGCGATGTGTTTTTCACTGATGGTGGCTAAGAGATGTTGTTTGTAAACCTTCAGTTTTCTATCATGCGCGTAAAAAAACACATCAAAACGCATTGCACCCGCGCGGGAGAAACTGAACAACTGAACGCAATCGCAGACAAAACTGACTGAACTTGCTTGCATCCGGACCTAATCCGTAGCATTCGTGTGAAAGAGGTATAAGCCTAAAAATTCCCAAAAAATAAAAATACTAAATTATGTTTATGCAGGACACATGTCCCTTCCATGATGGAATGGTACCAGGAAATGCTGTGTATTGCTCGGATGGAAGACATTTCTTCGGAAGCTAATGATGATGAGTCCTACAAATACATCAAGATTTGGTCGAAATGGATCGACTTCCAAGAATCCCCGGACTTTCACTCTTTACTTACTATTTGAAACGCAGTGGTTTGTCATGGGCAGAGTTTAGCCTTAGAGGAGTACCCCTGCTGAGAACTATATACCGATAACTCCCCTCGAATCCCCCCCCCCTCACCATTATAATTTTTTTCTTCTACTTTTCTATTTCTCTATCTTTCTTCTTTCCTTCTGTTCTAGTTTCCAGCTCATTCTGCTTCGCTCTTTCTGTCTTCAACATATCTTGTTATGCATATGCTTGGTTGCATATGTTGGTGAATATAAACAGTCGATCATTCCCACTGTACAGTATGTCCTGTGTAATACACACCTGCATTTGTGTGCTTGATTTCCTAATACCCCTTGTGAGGATTCCTTCTTGTATGAGAACATAATGTTAAAATGTTCAATAAAAAGTGTAAATTATGTTTATAAAAAATTCCTGAAAAAAAAGTCCACAAAAATCATACCGCGAGCCCAAAATTATAGCTATTAAAGACTGAAACTATCCTGGTCCTGAATTGGTTAAGAAATTTATTTAACTGTTTAAATCAGGCATCTCAAACTGCAGCCCTCCAGCTGTTGCAAAACTTCAACTCCCAGCATGCCCGGACAGCCTACAGGTATCAGCCTACAGCAGGGCATTGTGGGAGCTGGAGGGCCGCAGTTTGAGATGCCTGGTTTAAATTAAAGGGGTTGTCCCATCTGAACATTTATGGCATATCATTAGGACATATCACAAATGTCATGTAAATGTGAGTCCCACATCCACAACGGGGTCCATAAAGTGCAGGAGAGCACACCGCACATGCGCAGCACCCTCTGCCTTCACCACTATGGAAGTTGAAAGTAGCTAAGCACTGGATCGGCTGTCCCACAGCCGTGAATGGAGAAGTGGCCGCATTTGTACGGCTATGGGACTTCTGAAAATAGTTGGGGGGGGGCTTTTTTGGCTATTTTCAAAAGTCCCATAGCAGTGAATGGAGTCCTTCATTTCGTGGGCCCCGTTTTGGAAATAGTTGTGGTTCGCAGAGGTGGGACCCACACCTATCTGACATTCAGGGCATATCCTAGCAATATGCCATAAATCTTAACATAGGAAAACCCTTTTAATAAAAAAAAAATAAACTAAATATTTTGCAGGGGTGATCAGTCACTTTTAGCTATGGGATAGGACTATATCCCACAGTTGGCTGTCCTTGTAACAGGACTCCTGTCTATGATATAACACAGTCCAACAGTCTAAATTAAATTTAGATTTTAATTACCCAACCGCGGCATTCAATTTGATGAATGGAGTAAGAAGCCATAGAGTTCTTTTTTTATGGCCGCTAATTAAGATGGTGTAATTCTTTGCCTTTGTATTAAGCCATTGAAGTTACCTTCAGAAGTGATAACGGTATTATTCCTGAATAATCATCAGTATTCTGCCGGAGCCCCCTGAGCCCCAGAACTGTTAAGAAGCCGGAATGATTTTGCTCGGTGCATCTTTAAACCTTCTTCTCGGCAATTGTGCTTCCAGCTAAAATACAGCAAAGGCTAATTTGATTTCTATTGCTTTAGTTTGTCTATCAGTGACAACCCTTTTATACATTTAATTCATTCTCAATTTCTCATAATCAGAGGCAAGGTGTCCCCTAAGGTTAGAACTGAGCTTGTCAGAGACACTGGGAAAATTTGCAAAGGTAATCAGTCTATCTGTTCTTTGCGCTGCCCATGCAACGATTAACTAATATCGCGTGTCATCTGTTTAGTACAGGATTTTTTTATTTATTTTTTTTATTTTCCAGGAGATACAAGAGGACTAAAGACCCTACTGTCAAAACTTGTCATCCCCATTACCTCAAGGCGGCCTTCGTCTCTTTTATTCTAATTTCATAGTTTTCCGAATTTACAGCCGCTGGAAATTGAGTACAAAATCCATTATCATTTGTATATTTTAATTATGCAAATGAGGCAGCTCAGCTGCACCGACTGGGTCCTGCAGGGATGCCTAACTTCATTCCGGGTGATTACAATTTATCCAGTCGAGTCACTTTAATTGTAACAAGCTAATTGCATTGTTTCATTTGGCTGTAACAAAACAAAGAGGAGACAGGAAGCTTAATGGCATAGACAGGGAATTACTGTGCTCTCCCCTATGTGTGGCTGACACTTTCAATTTCAAGATAGTTAACCCTACAATTGTGGCGTAGCGGGCAGGATTGAGGGAGGGGGACAGAGGTTTACCAGAAAAAAAGATTGCTGCCGTGACACCGGGGCACTGGTTAACCGTCCATCAAAACCTGGAGCTTTGCTTCATGCCACTTAAATTAGTGGGAAGATTTCTCAGAAGACGTAATTATTATTGTTATTTTTACTGTGGTTCTTATTCACTTAAAAGTGCTGTTAATTAATGGATATAATTACAGAATAAAAAAAAAACACAGCTAGAAGTGTAGCTTAAAGTGATTTTCTAAGAATTCTAACTTATCATCTATCCACAAGATTGCTGGACCACCACTGATTATGAAAACCTGGGTCCCCCCTTTGAATGGCGCGGTGGGTGCACATTCACACTGCCGCTCCATTCAGTTTCGATGGGGCTCATGAAGATAGTCAAGTACTGCCCTCAAGTACCATTGTCAGTCCCATAGACTTTGAATGGAGCAGCAACGCACATGTGTGACCACATCTTTATTCAAATGGGGGACATGGGACCCCCGTTCTTGTGATCGGTGAAGGTTTCAGAGTTGAGACTCCTAGCGATGGATCCCTTGATAGTAAAATCAAAATTCACTGATAAAGTCTGGTGAGTGCTGGGAAATCGTAATATAATGTCTCAGATAAGCATCAAGTTTACAAGTTCAATACCTTAGGAGCAACAGAGTCATGTGAATGGTGCCTAATAGTGGCACAGTTATAGGAGGTCAAACGGTGGCGGACATAGAGATGTAAGGGCCCCATAGCAAGGATCAAAGCAGGCCCCCACACAGGTTAGAAGGGTTTCTGCCTAAACCCCTTTCAATGACCCTTAGACCATTTTTTCAACTGCCTCGTTTGCTAAAAGTTGTTTCTTTAGACTAGAGGGTAGAGTCCTGACCAAGTTTTCACCCCCAGTAGAAGAGGAGATGATCCCAGCTGGGTCCCCTCTTGCCCTGGACCCTATAGCAGTCACATAGTCTGCCACTATGGTAGTTAAGACCTATGAGGACCCTCGTACTGGTGAGGATCATACTCTGTTCGCCATATAAAAGAACAAAATAAGTGTCCTTGAGCAGAGGTATATACTAATATGGATTTCCCCAAGAAAACCAAAATGCCATCTTGGGAGAACCCTTTATAATTCCCAGAGACCTGTTTTACAGAACTCTTAGCAACAATTAGGAAACAGAGTTATTACATATCGAGCCATTTACCTTCCTCCTTGAATGGGAGCATTTCTTTTTTTTGTAGATGAGTCTTTGAAAGCCATAATGGTTTTTTTCAGTTTGGTTATGTAAATAATTGTTGTACCTTTGTTCAGTGATATGTGGATCTTTATTTGTATGTCATTTTTATTTCAGTATTTTTTTTTTGTTTTAATTTTTATAGCCAGGAAAATGTTGAAAAAGGAAAAAAATTGTCTGTATTCACATTTTATCTTTTTTATTTTCCTTTGGTTAATATCACATTGTACAAAAAATGTTTACATTATGCGCCCTTTCTATAACAGTCATTTTGATGTAGGGTTATGGTGCCTGGGGACAGGGCTAGAAGCCATGATGTAGCTTGTGGCAGAAGTTTGTTTGGAGTTTTTTTGTCTTTTTTTTTTTAGTTAACTTTAACAAGACGTTTTGGGGGTATTTAACATTACAAATTTTTATTACTGCTAATTTCTCCTCTAAGTGCTGCTTCCATAGTAGCCCCAGTTACAGGGGCAATATAGCCTGCAGAGAAGTTGTACAGGGCTACATGCCTATGAAGGGTCTGCTAAGACCCAGCAGCTTTTACAGTCTCCCGGCCCCCCTATCTCTATAGGTACCCTTGCTGTGACCAACAGTGGGCTCCCTGACCCCACAAATGCACGATTAGCATGCAGCTGCAGACTCTGCATGGACGTTTTTAAAAATCCATGCAGAGATATATCCCAACTGCCATGACGTATATAGTCAAGAAGTTTCATAATATATTTATAGTAGTAGGAGCTCCAAAGTCAGGCATAAATGAAAAATGACAAAATTACGGCTGTTTGAAGACACCCCTAGGGGAAACTAGCGACATGCACAACCAGTCACTTTTAAGACAATATTTGATAAAGTGTAAACAAATGTCACCATGGACTAAACAGAAAATTAAGGTGGAATTACTTTTAGGCTTTATTGGCTCTTATGGAGAAAATGTGGACAAATTTGTTAAATATGGACAATGTAAGATCATGGAGCGTGTTTCACATAAGAAAGCTCCATTGACCAAGAATAGCTATGCATTCAGTACCAAATATGGACCTTGTGAAAATGAGTCCTTGGGGTAAAAAACAAGGAAGGAACCTTTAATTCTGCTTCCCACTTTACCAATACCATAAAGGATCCACATTCCAGTAGATTACATAATTTCTTGTCTTCGGGAGCAAAAGAATGAGATCACTCTGCATTGACCAACTCTCAAAGGCTGAGAACGAAAGGAAGAGAGGGAGGAAGGAAGCACAGTTTGGCCAAGAAGTCCAATGAGGAACGGACTTCCATTGTCATTGAACAGGTCCAACAGAACAGCACTTTTATGATTTTATCAATTGCCTGATATAGATTGTTGCCATATTGCTAGAATGCACAACAGACAGGCAGTATTGATAAGGTGCCGGAAAACAGATCAACTATTCAGTATCATCATAATCTTGGTGAAATGGAGAAGGAAAACGTACAGACAGCAGGGAAGGGAGAAGTCAGTCAATTTGGAAGTAATTTGCAAAGCCTGCTCCTAAAAGAGAACCAGAACTGGGCAATCCAAAAATGCATGCAAGATACTGTCTATCTCAAGGCCACACCACCAGCATGGAAGAGAGATCAAATGACTCATATGGTGGAGCTGAGAGGGGAACCTGCACCAATTGGACAGCAGCTTATAGACGGCCTTCTGATATCAACTGTAGAGGAAGGAATTATGGGTAAAAACTGGAGATACTCTTCTGGGGATACTCTCCCTATTGGGAAATAAATGCAAGGGACGTTTGGTCAGGAAGGATAGAAGGAAGCCATACATTTTGCTATGTTTCATGTGGAGGATGGAGGTTGAGGTAATGGCCGAAGCATCTCCATTTTTTTGATGCTGGTGTCTTTTCCATCTACTTGGCTCTGATATTGCTATGGCCTGTATGGGTCATTCAGTACAGTCGGGGAGGAAGTTTGCAATAAGGAACCTACGGCATTATCTGAACTCTATTTAACCAATAGTAATGATGACCTTACATAGAAGAAATTCCAAAAAGCTAAAGAGTTACGCTCAAATGGGTCTACACTCAGGGATAGTATCTCACAGTTTAATAGTCCATGTTTTCACAAGCCTGACTACATAGCTCATCACTTAGCGGTGAACTAATCAACCCTTACATTCTAATTTTTACACACTGTCGGCTCACACTGGGCAGCAAATGGTTCTCCTCACCCACCATGTAAGGAAAATGGTTTTGCATGTAAAGTCTTAAAATATTTCTTTTTCAAAATCATTATCACTGCAGACTTGAAAAAAAAAATTCTGTTGCTTCAGTATAAAAAATTTGTGTTGCACCATGGTTCAGGAGGAATAAGTCTGCCCAGGGTTCGAATCTAACCAAGGGCAGCTGGAGTAGGACAAGAAGCTTGTCTGTCTCCAAGTGTCTGTCCACGTTTTCTTGGGGATCTGATTAATTGGCTTCACATGAAATTGGCCATGGTATCTATATGTGTGAGCTCCTGGGGACAATGTACAGTTGTGGCCAAAAGTTTTGAGAATTACATAAATATTGGAAATTGGAAAAGTTGCTGCTTAAGTTTTTATAATAGCAATTTGCATATACTCCAGAATGTTATGAAGAGTGATCAGATGAATTGCATAGTCCTTCTTTGCCATGAAAATTAACTTAATCCCCAAAAAAACTTTCCACTGCATTTCATCGCTGTCATTAAAGGACCTGCTGAGATCATTTCAGTAATCGTCTTGTTAACTCAGGTGAGAATGTTGACGAGCACAAGGCTGGAGATCATTATATCAGGCTGATTGGGTTAAAATGGCAGACTTGACCTGTTAAAAGGAGGGTGATGCTTGAAATCATTGTTCTTCCATTGTTAACCATGGTGACCTGCAAAGAAACGCGTGCAGCCATCATTGCGTTGCATAAAAATGGCTTCACAGGCAAGGATATTGTGGTTACTAAGATTGCACCTCAATCAACAATTTATAGGATCATCAAGAACTTCAAGGAAAGAGGTTCAATTCTTGTTAAGAAGGCTTCAGGGCGTCCAAGAAAGTCCAGCAAGCGCCTGGATCGTCTCCTAAAGAGGATTCAGCTGTGGGATCGGAGTGCCACCAGTGCAGAGCTTGCTCAGGAATGGCAGCAGGCAGGTGTGAGCGCATCTGCACGCACAGTGAGGCGAAGACTTTTGGAAGATGGCCTGGTGTCAAGAAGGGCAGCAAAGAAGCCTCTTCTCTCCAAAAAAAACATCAGGGACAGATTGATCTTCTGCAGAAAATATGGTGAATGGACTGCTGAGGACTGGGGCAAAGTCATATTCTCCGATGAAGCCTCTTTCCGATTGTTTGGGGCATCAGGAAAAAGGCTTGTCCGGAGAAGAAAAGGTGAGCGCTACCATCAGTCCTGTGTCATGCCAACAGTAAAGCATCCTGAGACCATGCATGTGTGGGGTTGCTTCTCATCCAAGGGAGTGGGTTCACTCACAATTTTGCCCCAAAACACAGCCATGAATAAAAAATGGTATCAAAACACCCTCCAACAGCAACTTCTTCCAACAATCCAACAACAGTTTGGTGAAGAACAATGCATTTTCCAGCACGATAGAGCACGGTGCCATAAGGCAAAAGTGATAACTAAGTGGCTCGGGGACCAAAACGTTGACATTTTGGGTCCATGGCCTGGAAACTCCACAGATCTTAATCCCATTGAGAACTTGTGGTCAATACTCAAGAGGCGGGTGGACAAACAAAAACCCACTAATTCTGACAAACTCCAAGAAGTGATTATGAATGAATTGGTTGCTATCAGTCAGGAATTGGCCCAGAAGTTGATTGAGAGCATGCCCAGTCGAATTGCAGAGGTCCTGAAAAAGAAGGGCCAACACTGCAAATACTGACTCTTTGCATAAATGTCATGTAATTGTCGATAAAAGCCTTTGAAACGTATGAAGTGCGTGTAATTATATTTCACTACATCACAGAAACAACTGAAACAAAGATCTAAAAGCAGTTTAGCAGCAAACTTTGTGAAAACTAATATTTGTCTCATTCTCAAAACTTTTGGCCACGACTGTATATAGATTGTAAAAAACTAGGAAAAGCACCAAAACATTTTATTTAAATATTGGGGACTAAATTATGAATCAGGGTGCTTGTCTTTAAGTTTACTATGAGTGCCTTCTGTGGGAACATTTTTTTTTCAATTATTTATTCTGTAGGCAGACAGCAGAGAGGAAGTGGGGACGTGTCAGTGCTAGCTGAGATCCTGAGCCTGATAAAAATAACTGCTTCTACACTGCTCTTGAAGATCACTGGGGCCTCCTACCTTTCTTAAGAGTAATCTCCCCCTTCTTATCTGTTCTGTGAGCTCTGGAGCTGAAAACAACATAGTGGGAAGTAAGGTAAAGGAGGTCACAGCAGTACAGTGCTGGCAAATTTCACAAAAGAGAGACACCCCCTGCTTGTGAGAGAAATGCATCTAGCTGTGCAGTGGAAGAGAATAATTAGGCTGAAAAAGACATTCCTTCAGTTATGATTGTACAAAGAAACACAGCCATTATACTTTTTTTTTTTTTAACGCAGGTACGCATTAAAGCCTTATATACATATGACAATTACATTTTGCATCAAGGCACTTGTCTCCAAATAGAGCATAAAGGGTTTCTGAGGACAAATTTGTAGACATTGTTTAATAAAAAAATGACTTTCTGTTAATTTTTCCTTTTTCTTATATTTTGTTTTTAGATTATTGTTTTGACGACATTCTTTACTATATCATGTGGCAGAGTCATAATTTTTTTTTTTCAGTTACATGATGCATGGATGACTTTTTCCCATACATGTTGATTTTCTTACCACTTTTTAATTGCTTCCTTTCTAATTTTTTTCAAGTGAAAAGTCAGTTCTTGAAGTTAATGTGTTGGAAGGAGTAAAAATGAGCAAGTGTAAGGATCTGAGCGATTTTGGCAAAGGCTAAATTGTGATGGCTAGATGACTGGGTAAGAGCATGACCTAATGGTTAGTACCAACTAAACATGGTCCAAGGAAGGACAGTGGTTGAACTGGCGACAGGGTCATTGGCACCCAAGGCTTACTAATGTGGGTGGGGAACTAAGGCTAGCTTATTGTATTGGATACCACAGAAGAGCTACTGTAGCACAAACTGCTGAAAAAGTTCCTGCTGGCTATGATAGAAAGGGGGCAGAACATACAAGTCACCACAGCTTGCAGCATATGGAGCTGTATAGCTGCAGAATGGTCAGAGCGTTCATGCCGATCCCTGTCCATCACCGAAATTGCCTAGAATGAGAAATGGAAGAAGGTGACCTAGTCTGATAAATCACACTTTATTTGACATCATGTGGATGGATGGGTTTGTGTTTGTCACTTACCTAGGAAACAGATGGCACCAGGATGCACTATGGGAAGAAGTGTGATGCTCTGGCTAATGTTCTCCTGGGAAACTTTGTGCCCTGGCATCATGTGGATGTGAAACACAACAACCTACATAAACATTGTACAGTAAAGTACCCCCGTTATGGCAGCGGTGCCCACTAATGGCAGTGGTCTGTTTCATAATGCTCCTTCAACCTTGCAAAAAATGTTTAGGAATGGTTTGAGGAGCATGACAAAGAGTTGAAGCTGTTGACTTGGCATCTAACTTTCTCAAGATCTCAATCCGATCAATCCACTACTTTAATTAAGGAGATTTACCGTTCAGAAGCAAAGACAGCTGGGTTACTACAGGGTTTATTAGGTTCCATCATGGCTTCCATCAATTAGTAGGAAGAATATCACTGCATGAACTATTCTTCCAGTCAAATTCGCTAACATCGCTCCCAGAGGTTAGGAATAAAGCCTCTAATAGCAGTGTGAACAGAACCTAAGAAACAGCTGAACAGAGTTTTATAACAACTTGACAGAACAGGATGACTCAAACCTTTACATTTAATAGAGAAATTATTTTCATTTATTTAAAGGGGTTGTCCGGTTTCTGGAAGAAAACGGATAACTCTGGGTATCAAGTGCGCAGTGCTTATGCAGCGAACCCAGGAGGATAGGAGTGTTAGTGGTAATGACTCTGGCTGTAAGAGTCAATCACAGTGGCTTCCCTCACATAGTTGCTCCCTAGGGGCATGCAGTGATAGGAGGGCGCATCCGAAGGGGCACACCCTAGTTATGAGGCTCTTACCTGATTGCATTCGGGATGCCCATGAGGTTAGGTGTTTGTGGAGGCAAGGCAGGGCATGTAGATTGTCCTCTGTATGGTGCAGGAGTCAGTAACCAGGCCAGATCTAGTAGAATAAATGTCTCTCTTTACTGAAGTGCAAAATAGGAGTTGTAGTGCATCCAACAAGAGCAAAACACAGTTCCGACTGTACACAGTGCAATTGTCTCTGATATAGCAATATATGGATATGAGCAAGATTGGAAATGATCATACTCTTGCCTCTCTATCTTTCTCAAGTCTCTTCCTGCAGAATCTATATCTGGCAATCTCACTTTTGCAATTGTGCCTATAATTTGCAACTGAGGTACACAGGCTTTAAAGATAGAACTGGCCAAGTTGTGTCCAAGTGTGAAGGGTGTCTTAACAGTATTCCCCTCACTGCAGTACAATCTAAATAGCTTAGCCAAATTCTAGTTGATCTACAGAAAGACAGAAAGAGATGGAGACAAGAAGGTTTATAAATGAGCATTGCAGGATACATACTAACTCCAATGCTCAGCAATGCTCATTTATAAACCTTCTTGTCTCCATCTCTTTCTGTCTTTCTGTAGATCAACTAGAATTTGGCTTAGTCTAGTCTTGTGAGGAATGGAATACATGGAGTTGCTTCCTCACTCTTGTTACCTCCAGGCTAGAACTCTCTAGACCAGAGGTGCACAATTGTGGCCATTGGGCCATTGGGCTCCACTATTTGCGGCCCCCCCATCCTGCTGAGCAAAAACACATTTGATTGTGTAATCAGCTATGCTTCTGCCCAGAGCTCCGCACTGCACTGGATTATAGCTCCTGCACTCTAGCAAGAGCAGGTTGGATCTCCAGCTGTCAGTGACAGCAGGGAACCCAAGTAGAAGACAGAAGCAGTTTAATACCCCTTCTGCCTTGCCCTCAGATCAGTGCATAGAGCTATTGGACCCAACAAGCTCATTATTGCCGGATGTATTGAGGGCAGAGGAGAGCAGAGCTGCAGGATCTTGATACTTCCTGTCCAGCTCTGCCTTGTACAAAACCTCCACAGGAGGCTGGTTTCCTCAGTAACTGGGGCTCCTTTTGATGCCCCTGTTACAGTGGAAATAGTGAAAAATACAAAAGAAAAATCTGTGTTCCAGAAAAATTATATAGTGACCTCTCTGGGGATAAATTATGTGGCATATATATATATATATATATATATATATATAATAACTAAAACATAGAATTTTATTTTATTTTTTTAAATAAAATACATAGAAAAGAAAAAAAAGGGAAAAGTGCAAAATAAAAAACAGAGTGCCCCCCAGTCGGTTAAAGACCTCTTGGGGGAAATATTATATAGCAAAAATATATTTACATAAATAAGTAATAAAAATATATTTTTAATATAAAAAAATGTATAAAATACAAATAAAATGAAATAAAATAAAAAGGAAAAAGTACAAAATAAAAAAAATTACACTGTCCCCCAAAGGTCTTTTAATGACATCTTGGGAGACATGTTATGGGGCACAAATATATTTTAAAAAAATAAGCAAAGAATGATAAAAAAAACTATATATTATATATATATATATATATATATATATATATATATATATACATATATATACATACACAGTTATGTGCAAAATAATAGCAGTATGACATCACTAAAGTGTTTAATTACTGTTTTTGGCAGAAAAGATAATACATGGTGTAGCCAATTAATAGGCAACCAACCGAATCAACAGTCATGACATGCAAACTGCTAATTGGGTGTAATTGACTCATTTAATGAAGGGGGTGTTCAAATAAATAGCAGTATGGAGTTCAATTAGTGAGGTAATTCATTCTGTGAAGAAACAGGTGTCAATTATGGCCCTTATTTAAAGGAGGCAGCAAATGTTGTACATACTCGTTTTAGCCATTGCTCAGCGAGTAAAATGGGTTGTTCCAGACATTGTACTGAAGAAGTAAGAACTTTGATCGAGAACTTGATTGGGGAGGGGGAAACATATAAAGAAGTGAAGAAAATAATTGGCTGCTCAGTTAAAATGATCTCCAATGCTTTAAAATGGCAAACAAAGCCCAAAACATATAGTGGGAAAAGAAATACTACCATCCGTGTAGGTCATAGAATAACAAGAATGGCAAAGAAGCATCCAATGCTCAGCTCCAGGGAAATCAAAGAAGGTCTTCCGTTACCTGTGAGTACTGCAACAATCAGAAGATGCCTACATGAAGCCAAACTGCAGTACGCAGACCTGCAGGGTATTGCGATGTGAGGTCGCGGTTAATGGGCAAACAAGGGTTACTCACAGTTTTGTATGGAGTCCCTGGGCAGGCGTACAGCAGTGATAGAGAGGCTGGCACAGGGGTCCTCTGGGGCACACTCTGTATTTAGGGACCAGGCCTGATGGTGAATGAGGTGCCCTGGATGTTGCAGGTATTTAATGTGCCTAGGGCAAGGTCCCTTTAAGGTTCGTGACGCCAGTGCCTGTGACGGTGGCACACCGATTTATAGTTGTAATAAGTGAGGAACACGATGGTATGGTGAACCAAACTTTTCTTTACTAGCAACAGTTCAACTTTGTACAGTTTGTTGTAAGTACAGTTCCATATAGCAGGTTCACATCATAAGCAGGCTTTCATATCAACGGCAGGTAATAATGTTCCTTGCAAGATACTCAGAGGGTAATAACAACACTCACAGATCAGGCTGTACCTTCTCCTCAGAAATACTGTACACTGTTCCTAAGAACTCCTGTCTGTTCTTATCCCAAGGCCCGTATGCCCTAATGCTGGCTTTTATCCTTGATAGCGATCTTCCTCAGGTATATATATCCCTTGCTTTACATAAATAATCCTTCTGCACCTTCAGCTTACTTGTCTAACTGGAATACTCTGGCTCTGCTCTGCTTGTGGGATCTGCAGGTTTCTCCCAGGAGGCAAACTCTTCTCTTGGGGTAAATCTTCTGAGCTCACTAAGGCTCAAGAACTTCAGGCAGGCTATACTCCTTCACTAGCCTCCTGGTAACAACTAGAAGCCTGGGCTGTCTAGCTGCATGTCAGGAGGAGGCCCTCAGCTTGTCTCTGGCTGGTGTCCTCTCACTTCTGTCTTTCCACAGACTCCTGACTTCAGACTTACCCCTCCCTGTCTGGGCCTGAATATATATACTAGGGGCTCTCTATCTCCCTCTAGTGTCTAGGATGAATAACTGCACCCTAATAGGCCTGCTGCACAGATCACAGGGGAGAATACACATAAATACATATTAAAATGCATTAAAATGGACTGAGAAATACACTGCCAATGTCCCTTAGGGGTAGGAGGACAACGTGGCCCAATTGACCCTTGTGTAGTGCCCACATTTACCTAGTGGGACACTACATACCCCGTTGCTATGACGTTGCCCGTCCTCGGCACAACATAAAGGGGCCCTGCCTAGCTGGAGACTGCACCTGAAAGACAAAAATAATGCAAATCAGGAACACACATCTACATTTGCAAATCCACATATATATATCAGGCAGCTCCGCTGGCTAGGAACAAGTCCGGTGAAAAGGGGCGTCGTTCTCTTCTCTCAGGATAGTATAAAGGAACAGGGGGCGCTGACCTGGTGCAGCGTGTCAAGGATACCAGGATAGTCCATAATAAAAATACAGTAGTCCCATAATAAAACAGCATCTCAGAGGCCCACTGGAATTAGAGTCATCTCTGGGCACATCACTTTAAGTTCAAGGTTGCACATAAAAGTCACAGCACACAAAAGTCCACATAATTTAGAATGGCATATAAAATAAGTGCTGTACTGTGCCTTAATCAACCTGAAAAAGGGGTTAAAGGTAAGTGCAAATCAAAAATAGGCACAACTTGGCTTAAGTTCTTTGAAGCAGGCAGGAGGTCCTGTAAACAACATGGCAGCAGAGCAAGTATTATTCTCAGTGGCCTTGCAACTGCCACTGGGCCTTGGGGAACTGGCAGCAGCTCAATGGTGCCAAAACAAAGGACTCCTGTCCTGGAAGGGTTAAATCCATCAGCAATTAGGGTCCCTCAGCGAAACAGATCATCATAATGGCCTTGCAGGCCTACTCACAGGTGTGTATCAGTTCCACTTAGAGCATCAGTGGCACATCCTGGCTCTGCTTGTAAATTGGGCCTGATTCGAGGATCCAAATATGTCTGGGCCCACAAAATTGTGTTTGGCGGCAGTTGCAACATGAAGGGTCCCCTTACAGGTATGAGCCCCATAGGCCTAGGGGTGTATGTCGTAGGAGGCCTTAATGCAGCGAACGGATCGCTGTACCTGGGTGTAACCACAGCAGGAGGCTCTGTGGGCTCAGGGGTTACTGACTGTACGTGGCGGCTCCTGGCATAGGTGAGTTTCACCGGGGCCGTAATAGCGGCTGCAGCTACAATAGATGGGCGGCTGGTAGGGATAGGCACCCTTACCTCTGGCTCAGAGACGTCTGAGTCCTTAGTTGCACTCTTTTTTTCCAGTGGTGGAGATGGTATCCTGGAGGTGGCAAGCTGGCGCAGGCCTCGCAGTTGGAGCTCAAGTCGCACGATCTGGTCCCCCAGGCTCTCGGACGCTGCGTCGCTGCAGGTATTCTCCGACATCACCGCAGGTGCAGGTAAGGGATCCGGCTTGTCTTGCGCGGCCGCTGTAGGTTCGGGTGCCGCATCCACACTCCTTCCTTTGCGAATATTGTCCAGGGCTATATGGAACTTTTCCAGATTCTCAAGTTCCTTGATAGTCTTCTCCCGGCGGGGCAGTTCAGGTGAGGGGTGGGGGATCTGTGGATGGCACTGTTATGGGGGATCTGTGGATGACACTGCTATGGGGGGGATCTGTGGATGGCACTGTTATGGGATGGATCTGTGGATGGCACTGTCATGGGGGTATCTGTGGATGGCACTGTTATGGGGGGATCTGTGGATGACACTGTTATGGGGGATCTGTGGATGCCACTGTTATGGGGGATCTCTGGATGGCACTGTTATGGGGGATCTGTGGATAGCACTGTTATGGGGGATCTCTGGATGGCACTCTTATGGGGGATCTCTGGATGGCACTGTTATGGGGGATCTCTGGATAGCACTGTTATGGGGGATCTCTGGATAGCACTGTGATGGGGAGGATCTGTGGATGACACATATTTAGCATCTTTTGCTATGTGCCATCCACAGATCACCCCCATAACAGTGTCCCTGTAGTGTGAATGACCCCCAATACAGCGGCTGGGGGCCGGCATCTGGATTAGGAATGACAGCGGGGACCGGTGCAGTCCCTGCATTCTAATGCACCGGCCCCGCTCACTGTAGTATAATCTTATGATCTAACCTGCATTGTTAAGATATAATAATCCATCTGTATTACTTACATTACAACATTAAGTTCCGTAACAGAGAGGAAGGAGGATGCAGGCTGGGAGGACGGGCGGGCGGTGCATCAATCACTACGTCACGTGCCCGTGCTGCCTGCTTCATTCATAAAGTGGGCGGCGCAGGCATGTGACAAAGTGAGTGATGCGCCGCCCGTCCTCCCAGCCTGCATCCTCCTTCCTCTCTGTTACGGAACTTAATGTTGTAATGTAAGTAATACAGATGGATTATTATATCTTAACAATGCAGGTTAGATCATAAGATTATACTACAGTGAGCGGGGCCGGTGCATTAGAATGCAGGGACTGCACCGGTCCCCGCTGTCATGGATTCGTCGGATTCAAATTCAGTAAATGAGGTCGGGATTCGAGTACACGAATCCCTCGGATCCATCAAGATTCGAGGGATTCGTGGATTCGACAAATTCGTCGTCCCACCTTTAATTTAAACCATGTGCACTAAATCACAAAAAAAAGTCTGGTCATTAAAGGGTTAACTAATAAATGCTTTCCCCACAAGTAAGGTAAAGTGCTGACTTACTATTGCACCTAGGAGGCGGTAGTAACTGTGCACTGAAGGAAAGTTCTAATTTATGAATAGGAGGCAGGATGGAAGGAAATGTCGTTACTTCAAGGAGTTTTCTGGTAAAAAAGATTTTTTAACAAGTTCCTGCAGCAGGACCCCTGAAAAAGAAGATTTATACTTACCTGCTCCACTGCGCCTCCACTGTCTCCATTTCCGGTCCCTGTACTGTCACATGCACCGCTCCGGCCAATGACTGGTTTTTAGCAGTGAAATACTGTTTTTGTCCACATTAAGGCTGAAACCAGTCATTGGCTGGAGCGGTGCATGTGACCATGTCCCTAGCCAGCCGGATGTATAACGTGCCAGGATCGGGAGATGGAGAGAGCAAAGGCAGTGAAGAGGACCGAAGCAGCGTGGAGCAGGTAAGTATAAATCTTCGGTTTCATGCACTTATTAAAATTGGGGTTTAAAGGTAAATCCCTTTAAACCCCAATTACAAATGTCTCTCCAACAAACATGCGGTACGGCAGTGTATGTAGCTTTGTTCCTCTGCTCTCATCAGCGGGCAGCGATCTTCCTTCCTCTGGACGGGATCTGGGTCTTGGACAACTATCAGCTTCACTCAGCTGCAGCTATGGTCACTGATGGGTCATCTCACTCCTGGATCCATCAGATTCTCTAATCACACACAGCTCCTCAGTCTCAGCTAGCTTCTAAGACGGCTGCTGCTTCTTTTAGCCAGTTACCAAACTCAACCTCCTTTGAATATTCAAATATCTGCAGTCTATAAGATGTCATATTTCACCTTAAGGACCAGGCCATTATTTGCAAATCTATGTGGTGATAACTTTAAAACGGTTTTACTTATCCAGGCCATTATGGGACTGTTTTCTCGTCACATATTGTACTTCAAGACAGTGGTAAAATTGAGTCAAAAAATGACATTTTTATTTATAAAAGAATACCAAATTTACCAAAAAATTTGAAAAATTAGCAAATTTACAAATTTCAATTTCTCTAGTTTTATAATAGATAGTGATACCTACAAAAATAGTTATTACTTTATATTCCCCTTATGTCTACTTCATGTTTGGATCATTTTGTGAATGCCATTTTTTTTTGGGGGGGGGGACGTTAGAAGGTTTAGAAGTTCCAAAACACACTTTTTAAGGATTAGGTCAGGTCTGAAGTCAATTTGTGAGGCTTACATTATGGAAACCAATAAATGACCCCATTTTAGAAACTACACCCCTCGAGGAATTCAAAACTGATTTTACAAACTTTGTTAACCCTTTAGGTGTTCAACAAGAATTAATGGAAAATGGAGATGGAATTTCAGAATTGCACTTTTTTGCCAGATTTTCTATTTTAATCAATTTTTTTCCAGTAACAAAGCAAGGGTTAACAGCCAAACAAAACTCAATATTTATCGCCCTGATTATGTAGTTTACATAAACACCCCTTATGTGGTCGTAAAACTGATGTATAGGTACACGGCAGGGCACAGAAGGAAAGGAACGCCATATGGTTTTTAGAAAGCAGATTTTGCTTGACTGGTTTTTTGACACCATGGCCCATTTGAAGCCCCACTGATGCACCAATAGAGTAGAAACTCCCAAAAAGTGACCACATTTTGGAAACAACACCCCTCAAGGTATTCAAAAATGATTTTACAAACTTTGTTAATCCTTTAGGTGATCCACAAGAATTAATGGAAAATGGAGTTGAAATTTCAGAATTCAGAATTTTTGGAGCCCCCCTGATGCATTCCTAGAGTAGAAACTCCAAAAAAGTGACCCCATTTTGGAAACTACGGGATAAGGTGGCAGTTTTGTTGGTACTTTTTTAGGGTACATATGATTTTTGGTTGCTCTATATCACAATTTTTGTGAGGCAAGGCACCGTTTTTATTTTTTGTTATTTACAACGTTCATCTGATAGGTTAGATCATGTGCTATTTCTATATAGCAGGTTGTTAGGGACGCGACAATACCAAAGATTTTTTGGTTGTTTGTTTTAGTTTTACATAACAAAGCATTTTGAAAAAAAATATTTTTTTGTGTCTCCACATTCTGAAAGCCGTATTTTTTTTATTTTTGGGCAACTGTCTTATGTATGGGCTCATTTTTTGTGAGATGACGATTTGATTGCTACTATATTGGGGTGCATATGACTTTTTGATCGCTTGGTATTACACTTTTTGTGATGTAAGGTGACAAAAAATGGCTATACAGCAGGTTCTTACGGACGCATAGATACCTAATATGTATACTTTTTAATTTACTTAAGTTTTACACAATGAGAACATTTTTTAAACAAAAAAAATTATGTTTTAGTGTCTCAATATTCTGAGAGCCATGTTTTTTTTTATTTTTTGGGCGATTGTCTTAGGTAGGGGCTCATTTTTTGTGGGATGAGGTGACTGTTAGATTGCTACTATTTTGAGGGGCATACGCCTTTTTGATCACTTGGTGTTGCAATTTTAGTGATGTAAGATCCCCAAAAAATGTTTTTTAGCACAGATTTTATTTTAATATTTAGACGGTGTTCATCTGAGAGGTTAGGTCATGTGATATTTTTATAGGGCAGGTCATTATGGACGTGGCAATACCTAATATGTATCCTTTTTTATTCATTTAAATTTTACACAATAATATCATTTTTGAAACAAAAAAAAAACATGTTTTACTGTCTCCATATTCTGAGAGCCATAGTTTTTTTATGTTTTGGGCGATTGTCTTAGGTACGGTATTATTTTTTGCGGGATGAGGTGACAGTTTGATTGGTACTATTTTGGGATCGCTTGCTATTACACTTTTTGTGATGTAAGGTGACAAAAAATTGTATTTTGACACCGTTTTTATTTATATTTTTTTTACGGTGTTCACCTGAGGGGTTAGGTCATGTGGTATTTTTATAGAGCAGGTTGTTATGGACGCAGCGACATCTCATATGTATACTTTTTTTATTTACTTAAGTTTTACACAATAACAGCATTTTTTAAACCAAAAAAATTATGTTTTAGTGTCTCCATTTTCTGAGAGCCATAGTTTTTTTCTTTTTTTAACAATTATCTTATGTAGGGGCTCATTTTTTGCGGGATGAGGTAATGGTTAGATTGGTACTATCAGGAGGGCATACGCCTTTTTGATCGCTTGGTGTTGCACTTTTAGTGACGTATGGTGACAAAAAAAAGTTTTTTAGCACAGTATTTATTTTATATATTTGACAGTGTTCATCTGAGGAGTTAGGTCTTGTAATATTTTTATAGAGCTGGTCGATACGGACGCGGTGATACCTAATATGTCTACTTTTCTTTTTTTCCCTACTTTTTACTTTATTTGGGGAAAAGGATGCTTTTTTTTTTACTTGAAACTTTACATTTTTTTGTAAAACTTAATTTTTTTACTTTTTTGTCAACTTTTGTGGGTCTGATCCCCTTTACAATGCTTACAACCATGTTATAAGGGAAAATTACAATGTTTTGCACTCGCGCGGAAGAATCGCGCATGTTCCCGCAACGCACCCGCATCTTTTTCCGCAACGCCCGTGTGAAATCAGCCTTAGGCCTCATGCACACGACAGTATTTTTTCACGGTCCGCAAAAACGGGGTCCGTAGGTCCGTGATCCGTGACCGTTTTTTTGTCCGTGGGTCTTCCTTGATTTTTGGAGGATCCACGGACATGAAAAAAAAGTCGTTTTGGTGTCCGCCTGGCCGTGCGGAGCCAAACGGATCCGTCCTGAATTACAATGCAAGTCAATGGGGACGGATCCGTTTGACGTTGACACAATATGGTGCCATTTCAAACGGATCCGTCCCCATTGACTTTCAATGTAAAGTCTGGAGTCCCTTTTATACCATCGGATCTGAGTTTTCTCCAATCCGATGTTATATTCTAACTAGAAGCGTCCCCATCACAATGGGAACGCCTCTATGTTAGAATATACTGTCGGATATGAGTTAGATCGTGAAAACTCATTTCCGACAGTATATTCTAACACAGAGGCGTTCCCATGATGATGGGGACGCTTCTAGTTAGAATATACTACAAACTGTGTAGATGACTGCCCCCTGCTGCCTGGCAGCACCCGATCTCTTACAGGGGGCCGTGATCAGCACAATTAACCCCTCAGGTGCCGCACCTGAAGGGGTTAATTGTACTATCATATCCCCCTGTAAGAGATCAGGGCTGCCAGGCAGCAGGGGGCAGACCCCCCCCCCTCCCCAGTTTGAATATCATTGGTGGCCAGTACGGCCCCCCCCCTCCCTCCCTCTATTGTAATAATAGTGTAGTGTCCCACTAGGTAGGGGTGGGCACTACACAAGGGTCAATTGGTGTGCGCGTTACTCCTACTCACAAGGGACAGAAATGTTATATTTAATTGTGCATTTAATGTATGTTCTAATGTGTTTTTATATGCAGTGTTCCCCTGTATGATGCAATAGCAGGCCTAGTTGGGTGTAGTTAGACATCCCAGACACTAGAGGGAGATAGGGAGCCCCTAGTATAAATGTCCAGGCCCAGACAGGGAGAGTTAGTGCAGAGTCAGGAGTCTGAGAAGACAGAAGTGAGAAGGCACCAGCCCAGGATATGCTGAGGGCCTCCTCCTGACATGCAGCTTGATAGCCCTGGCTGCTAGCTATGACCAGGAGGCTAGTGAGGAGACCTAGCCTGCCTGAAGCCAAGAGAGCCTTAGTTAGCTCTGAAGTCACCCCAGTAGCAGGACAGAACCTCCTGGGAGAAACCCACAGTCATTCACCAGACAAGTAAGGATATCACAGGGAAAGATAAGTAACCCTGATGGGCAGATGCATTAGAAAGTAAAGCAAGGATTTAATTAATACCAGAGGAAGAGATATTTACCAAGGATTTAAGCCACCATTTAGGCATCCGGGCCTTGGGATAAAAAGCCAGACAGGAGTTCTAGAAGGAACAAGTGTACGCTATTTCTGAGGAAAGGTACAACCTGATTCTGAGTGCATTGTGGATTTACCCTCTGAGTATCTTGCATAATCAATACCTGCCATCTTGTGGAATAAGCCTACTTGTGAAGCTGTGATGTAAAAGACTGTGTTACCATCTGATGTACAAAGTTGGACTGTTAAGTAAAGCAACGTTTGGTTCACTATACCACCTGTGTACCTCACTTATTCCAACTAACAACCGGTGTGCCACCGTCAAAGGCACTGGCGTCACGAACCTTAAAGGGACCTTGCGCCCAAGCACTCAAAATACCCGTAACATCCAGGGCACCTCATCCACCATCAGGCCTGGTCCCTACGTACAGAGTGTGCCCCAGAGGAACCGTGTCTACCTCTCCTTCACTGCCACATGCCTGCCCAGGGTTCTCCAATACAGTGAGCAACCCTCGATTGCCCATAACCGTGACCTCACTTCACTATACCCCTGCAGGTCTGGCGTGTTGCAATAGGTTGGTGGCACAGTGTGCGCCCCCCCCCCCCCTCCCTCCCTCTATTGTAATAATTCGTTGGTGGCACAGTGTGCGCCCCCCATCGGCCCCCCCTCCCTCTATAGCATTAACAACATTAGGGCTTTTATAGACGTCTGTTTCCTGCCGGGCTCCTTTCTGTTAGAGAGCCCTGTTCATCCTGAGCCTCCTGGTGCCAGACACCAATCATTAGGACATAGGCTGTAGTATTTTACTCTGCCGGCCATTAGTGGTTGTCAGTGACAACTTGTCACCCATCGTCTCCAGGGTAACGCATCAGGGGTTAATAGCCTCCATTAACATGTCCTTGTTGTATGAGCTTACAATCCTGTTCCTTCCTCCCCCTCCCATCTCCTTCCTTCCTCCCCCTCCCATCTCCCCCCCCCCCCCCCCGATCATTGGTGGCAGCAGAGTTCCGATCGGAGTCCCAGTTAAATCGCTGGGGCTCCGATCGGTAACCATGGCAACCAGGACGCTACTGCAGCCCTGGTTGCCATGGTTACTTAGCAATAGTACAATAGTAAAAGATTCATACTTACCGGCGAGCTGCGATGTCTGTGTCCGGTCGGGAGCTCCTCAACTGGTAAGTGACAGTTCATTTAGCAATGCGCCGCACAGACCTGTCACTTACCAGTAGGTGGAGCTCCCGGCCGGACACGAACATCGCAGCAGCCAGCAGGTAAGTATGAATCTTCTACTATTGTACTATTGCTAAGTAACCATGGCAACCAGGACTGCAGTAGCGTCCTGGTTGCCATGGTTACCGATCGGAGCCCCAGCGATTAAACTGGGACTCCGATCGGAACTCCGCTGCCACCAATGATGGGGGGGGGGAGATGGGAGGCCGCACACTGGCCACCAATGTTGTTAATGCTATAGAGGGAGGGGGGGCCGATGGGGGGTGCACACTGTGCCACCAACAAATTATTACAATAGAGGGAGGAAGGGGGGGCGCACACTGTGCCACCAACGAATTATTACAATAGAGGGAGGAAGGGGGGGCGGGGGGGGTGGCGCACACTGGCCACCAACAAATTATTACAATAGAGGGAGGGAGGGGGGGCCGCACTGGCCACCAATGATATTCAAACTGGGGAGGGGGGGGTCTGCCCCCTGCTGCCTGGCAGCCCCGGATCTCTTACAGGGGGATATGATAGTACAATTAACCCCTTCAGGTGCCGCACCTGAAGGGGTTAATTGTGCTGATCACGGCCCCCTGTAAGAGATCGGGTGCTGCCAGGCAGCAGGGGGCAGTCTTGTACACAGTTTGTAGTGTATTCTAACTAGAAGCGTCCCCATCACCATGGGAACGCCTCTGTGTTAGAATATACTGTCGGATATGAGTTTTCACGAACACCTACGGCCACGGACACGGATGCCAATCTTGTGTGCATCCGTGTTCTTTCACGGACCCATTGACTTGAATGGGTCCGTGAACCGTTGTCCGTCAAAAAAATAGGACAGGTCATATTTTTTTGACGGACAGGAAACACGGATCACGGTCTCGGCTGCAAAACGGTGCATTTTCCGATTTTTCCACTGACCCATTGAAAGTCAATGGGTCCGCGAAAAAAACCGGAAAACGGCACAACGGCCACGGATGCACACAACGGTCGTGTGCATGAGGCCTTAGTGTATGTCTCAGTGTCATACACTAAGGCCTCATGCACACGACAGTATTTTTTAACGGTCCGCAAAACAGGGTTCCGTTGTTCCGTGATCCGTTTCCGTTTTTGTTTCCGTGTGTCTTCCTTAATTTTCGGAGGATCACCAGACATGAAGGAAATTTAAATCAAGTCAAAGTTTGCCTTGCAAATGATAGGAAAAAAACGGACACGGACGCGGATGACAATCTTGTGTGCCTCCGTGTTTTTTCACGGACCCATTGACTTGAATGGGTCCGCGAACCGTTGTCAATGAAAAAAATAGGACAGGTCATATTTTTTTGACGGACTGAAAACACGGATCACGGACGCGGATGACAAACGGTGCATTATCCGAGTTTTCAACTGACCCATTGAAAGTCAATGGGTCTGCAGGAAATCACGGAAAATGGAACAACGGACACGGAACACAACAACGGTCGTGTGCATGAGGTCTAACAGGCATGCATTACAATACAGATGTATTGTAAAGCATTGCAGAGGGGATCAGACCCCCAAAAGTTGAAGTCCCAGAGTGGGACAGAAATAAAGTTTAAAAAAAAAAGTAAAAAAAAGTGTTTTGAATAAAAAAAATAAAGTTTCAAGTTAAAAAAAGAAAAAAATGCCCCTTTCCCCTGATTTTATAATTAAAAATAGAAAAAAGAAAGAAAAAGAGCACATATTAGGTATCGCCGCGTCCGTAACGACCGGCTCTATGAATATATCACATGATCCACGACGTCCGATAGACACCATAAAAAATAAAAACTGTGTAAAAAAAAAGCTCTTTTTGTCACCTTACATCACTAAAAGTGCAACACCAAGCAATCAAAAAGGTGTATGCTAATCTAACCAATCTAACCAATTTCATCCCACAAAAATGATGAAAAGAATCGCCCAATTTTTTTTTTAAAACTATGGCTCTCAGACTATGGTGACACTAACATGATTTTATTTTTCAAAAATGATATTAGTGTATAAAACTTAAATAAATAAAAACAGTATACATATTAGGTATCGCTGCGTCCGTAACAACCTTCTCTATACAAATATCACATGATTTAACCCCTCAGGAGAACACTGTAAAAAAAATTAAAATAAAAACGATGTCAAAAAGCCATTTTGTCACCTTACATCACAAAAAGTGTAATAGCAAGCGATCAAAAAGTCATATGCACCCCAAAATTATACCAATCAAACCATCATCTCATACTGAAAAAAATGAGTCCCTACATAAGACATTCGTCCAAAAAAAAAAAAAAAAACTATGGCTTTCAGAATATGGAGACGCAAAAAAATTTTTTTTTTCAAAAAATCTTTATTATGTAAAACTGAAACAAACAACCAAAAAAAGTCATATTTGGTATTGTCGTGTCCGTAACAACCTGCTCTATAAAAATAGCTCATGATCTAACCTGTCAGATAAATGTTGCAAATAACAAAACATAAAAACAGTGCCAAAACAGCAATTTTTTTTGTTAGTTACCTTGCCTCACAAAAAGTGTCATATAGAGCAACCAGAACTCATCTGTACCCTAAAATAGCAATACCAACTGCCACCTTAGGGTCCATTCACACGTCCGTGTGTGGATCCGCAAAACACGGACATCGGCAATGTGCGTTCCGCATTTTGCAGACCGCACATCACCGGCACTTAATAGAAAATGCCTATTCTTGTCCGCAATTGCGGACAAGAATAGGACATGTTCTATATTTTTCGGGATCGGAATTGCGGACCCGGAAGTGCGGATCCGCAATTCCGGATCCGGGCAGCACATCGTGCTGCCCCATAGAAATGAATTGGTACGCAATTCCAGTCCGCAAAATATATTGTACTGTACTGTATTATACAGACATCAGACCCACTGGATCTTCAAGAACCAAGTGGGTCTGGGTAAATTTTTTATTTTTTTTTAAAGTGAAAAAAGTAAAGATAAAAAAAAAAAACATTTATCACTGAATAAAAAATAATAATAATACACTACACATATTAAGTATCGCCGCGTCCGTAACGACCTGATCTATAAAACTGTCATTTTTTTTTCGCGCACGGTGAACGCCATAAAAATAAAAAAATTAAAACTATGAGAAAATAGAAATTTTGCCCACCTTACTTCCCAAAAAAGGTAATAAAAGTAATCAAAAAAGTTGCATGTACGTCAAAATAGTACCAATCAAACCGTCATCTCATCCCGCAAAAATCATACCCTACCCAAGATAATCGCCCAAAAACTGAAATAACTATGGCTCTTAGACTATGGAAACAGTAAAACTAGATTTTTTTTGTTTCAAAAATGAAATCATTGTGTAAAACTTACATAAATAAAAAAAAAGTATACATATTAGGTATCACCGCGTCCGTATCGACCGGCTCTATAAAAATATCACATGACCTAACCCCTCAGATGACCACCGTAAAAAAATAAAAATAAAAACGGTGTAATAAAAAGCCATTTTTGGTCATCTTACGTCACAAAAAGTGTAATAGCAAGCAATCAAAAAGTCATATGCACCCCAAAATAGTGCCAATCAAACCGTCATCTCATCCCACAAAATATGAGACTCTACCCAAGGTAATTGCCCAAAAACTGAAAAAACTATCTCTCAGACTATGGAGACACATGATTTTTTTTGTTTCAAAAATGAAATCATTGTGTAAAACTTACATAAATAAAAAAATTGTATACATATTAGGTATCGCCGCGTCCGTGACAACCTGCTCTATAAAAATAACACATGATCTAACCTGTTAGATGAATGTTGTAAATAACAAAAAAAAAAGGTGCCTAAAAAGCTTTTTCTTGTTATCTTGCCTCACAAAAAGTGTAATATAGAGCAACCAAAAATCATATGTACCCTAAACTAGTACCAACAAAACTGCCACCCTATCCCGTAGTTTCTAAAATAGGGTCACTTTTTTGGAGTTTCTACTCTAGGGGTGCATCAGGGGGGCTTCAAATGGGACATGGTGTAAAAAAAAAACAGTCCAGCAAAATCTGCCTTCCAAAAACCGTATGGCATTCCTTTTCTTCTGTGCCCTGCCGTGTGCCCGTACAGCAGTTTACGACCACATATGGGGTGTTTCTGTAAACTACAGAATCAGGGCCATAAATAATGAGTTTTGTTTGGCTGTTAGCCCTTGCTTTGTAACTGGAAAAAAAATATTAAAATGGAAAATCTGCCAAAAAAGTGAAATTTTGAAATTGTATCTCTATTTTCCATTAAATCCTGTGCAACACCTAAAGGGTAAACAAAGTTTGTAAAATCAGTTTTGAATACCTTGAGGGGTGTAGTTTCTTAGATGGGGTCAATTTTATGGAGTTTGTACTCTAGGGATGCATCAGGGGGGCTTCAAATCGGACATGGTGTAAAAAAAAACAGTCCAGCAAAATCTGCCTTCTAAAAACCATACGGCGCACCTTTCCCTCTACGCCCTACTGTGTGCCCATACAGTAGTTTACGGCCACATATGGGGTGTTTATGCAACTAGAGAATCGGGGCAATAAATATAGCATTTTGTTTGGCTGTTAACCCTTGCTTTGTTACTGGAAAAAATTTATTAAAATGGAAAATTTGCCAAAATTCTGAAATTTTAACACCATTCGCCATTAACTCTTGTGGAACACCTAAAGGGTTAACAAAGTTTGTAAAATCAGTTTTGAATACCTTGAGGGGTGTAGTTTATAGAATGGGGTCATTTTTGGGTGGTTTATATTATGTAAGCCTCGCAAAGTGACTTCAGACCTGAACTGGTTCCTAAAAATTGGGTTTTAGAAAATTTCTGAAAAATTTCAAGATTTGCTTCTAAACTTCTAAGCCTTGTAACAGCCCCAAAAAATAAAATATCATTCCCAAAATGATCCAAACATGAAGTAGACATATGGGGAATGTAAAGTAATAACTATTTTTGGAGGTATTACTATGTATTATAGAAGTAGAGAAATTGAAACTTGGAAATTTGCTATTTTTAAAAAATTTTGGGTAAATTTGCTATTTTAAAAAAAATAAAAATGAATCTTTTTTTACTTCATTTTACCAGTGTCATGAAGTACACTATGTGACAAAAAAAACTATCTCAGAATGGCCTGGATAAGTCAAAGCGTTTTAAAGTTATCAGTGACACTGGTCAGATTTGCAAATAATGGCCTGGTCCTTAAGGTGAAATAGGGCTGAGTCCTTAAAGGGGTTAAGCTGCTCTAGAGCAATGAAAGCTGAGCTCTGATTGGTTGCTATGGGCAGCAGAGACAGGTGTAGTGTTTTGGTATATGAGGCCTATGAGTTAATTCCATTTATTTCCTACTCTGAACATGATGGGAGACATTCCCCTGCAGTCACACAGATGAACACGTTTATGGGGAAATCATTTTCCCAGGGACACATTTGCTCTTAAATCTACAAAACAATTCACAAAATGAGTCGCATTGTGCTGAGCATCCCATTGTGTGAGTGAAGCCGAGGGCGCAATTTGGGTCAGTGCGATGTTTACACTCTTAAATGGTCTCCCTAATCCCCATTAATCTGACTTTAAAGATGAAGCATAATGCTTAATACAGGAGCATAAGAGTTGTTAATGCACGCTCTGCCAATAAAAACACATTAATGCTGCCACATCCAACCGCACGGCCTGCACTCTACATGGCTTGATTAACCCATTACCCTAAGCCACAAACAAAGGCATTTCACCAAATGGATAGATAGATAGATAGGAGATAGATAGATAGATAGATAATATATATAATGATAGATAGATAATAGATAGATAGATAGATAGAAAGAAACAAAAACAAAAAAAATCAGCAGCACTCTCATCAAGTAAAATAAGAGAACATTTATTCACCCATGTGGAATATACTATAGCCTTCCTCAATCTTATCTTATTTTTACTTGATGAGAGTGCTGATGATTATTATTTTTTTGTTTATTTGGACGATAGTCCGAGTCCAATTAGGCTTGCACCTCTGTTATCATTTTCTTTAACTTTTTTCCCGTGCGGCCATTTTTTCATTCTTAGATAGATAGATAGATAGTATCTGTATAGCACCACCTGTTTGTTTGTTCTTATTCCTCTGTCCGACTCACTGAGAAGGCCGCACATGCTCAGTTTCATCCTTCAACTGCCTCCTGAGCTGTTATAGGGGGAGAGCTGCAGCAGAATGCACACTCCCCCTGAACTGCAGCAGAGAGGACATTCCCCTTGAGCTGCCAGCTTGATATAAATCTAGCAGAGCAATGCGAAGATCTCAGGATTCATGTGAGGTACAGGGCTGGTTCTAGAAAGAGATTGTCACGTACTATGTGATATCTAATTTTCATTTTTTTTTTTACATTAGTCATGAGATAACCCCTTTAAAATAAGTGAAGAATTACACACAAAGTAGAAAGGTACAGGACTTAAAATTCTGCAATTAGGTTTCATTTACATAAAAACATGATAGAAGATCATCTGTGAAGGGGCACAATTTAATTTACTAATGCACAATGCCCCCAGCCCCCCTTCCCCCTCCAACCACTAATACTATCTCTGAAAACAATCTCAGGCGTTTATGGTATTGGGTATACAAATAACCATCTTATATCAACCAACCTGTATCCAAAAGCTGACAATGATGCTGGGAGTTTTCAACAGCTAAAGAGCCAAGGTTTGGAGGCTACTGCTGTTGGGTGTATCAGCATATATGTATACAAGCAAAAAAGAAAAGCCCAATAGTCATGGCTGGCAAAGTCTATACATCACCCAGTCTTGAGTATTTTATGTGTAATGTAGGTGGTAGGCCTGGCTGAGGATGTCGTATGGAAATGTCGCAGTCCCCAGACTGGCAAAACAATAATGTTTTACTTATCACTAAATGACTCTTAAAAGTGAGTCTTCAGTAACCTGTCTGGAACAGGTTTAGAACACGTCTCTCTTAGGCATGCATCAGGTGCTCAGGTATGTGGCTCCTTTAAAAGTCTCTATAGTTCTGCACAGAAGACAGTCTATGTGCTCCATTATAACGGCACTCTGATGTCTGTCGATCATAATGTTGGTTAACCAAGTGCCTCCTGCTTTTTGCAGTACTCCTCTGCAGATAGGTGCTCCTAGTATCTTTGCTGCTTCTTGCATTGATTGACCACTCTTTGGAGTCTCTGGCTCCATGGTCAGCTTTAGTAACCCAACTGATCAGGGTGGATGGTATCCACATGCAGGTTCCACTGCTCTGGAGTGCACTTCGCACTTTGAACCAGATGACTGCTGCTTTTCTCTCTCCGTTCCTGCACAATTTTCTTTATCTCTTGCCATTTGCCTACTTCCTTCAGTTTTATTTGGTGCTCTGTATCATATTCTCCTCTGCTCTGCTCCCAGGATCCTCCTGTCCCTCAGACTCTGCTCATTTCCCCCTTTGCAAAACTCTTCTACCAGGACTTAATTACTCTCTTGCATTGTCCTCAGTTGTTGGTACATCAAGTGCCTCCTGCTTTTTGCAGAACTCCTCTGCAGACAGGTATCTTTAGTATATTTGCTGCTTCTTGCATTGATTGACCACTCTTTGCAGTCTCTGGCTCCATGGTCAGCTTTAGTAATCCAACTGATCAGGGTGGATGTTATCCACGTCCGGGTTCCCCTGCTCTGTAGTACATTTCACATGAACCAGATGACTGCTGCTTTTCTCTCTCCGTTCCTGCACAATTTCCTTTATCTCTTGCCATTTGCCTACTTCCTTGAGTTTTCTTTGGTGCTCTGTGCCACACTCTCCACTGCTCTGCTCCCATGATCCTGCTGTCCTTCAGACTCTGCTCATTCCCTGCTTTTCAAAACTCTTGCTGTCCTTCAGACTCTGCTCATTCCCTGCTTTTCAAAACTCTTCCACCAGGAATCTCTCTTGCATAGCCCTCCGACACAGGCTACATAAGCATGGAATGAAATGTTTTGTTAGAAATATATAGGAAAAAAAGAGAATTTTTTTTTTTTTTTTTTTTACCAAATACGACCGATACGTCTTTGAGATTAATTACGGATCGCTTATTAATGCCTTGTCAATGGTTAGCTCTATCAGGTCTCCTCCCAGTTAGATATGCGCAAACACTGGTGATTAAGTAGCAGATTAAACATATTCATTAATATTTAAGGGGCTGTTTTTTGAAACTTTCCTGTCCTTTTACACTAATAGCCCCATTAAAACTTGTTTACAAGCCAGCAATGAGAGTAACGGCGTGCACTTAAAATTGGAGAGTGGTTCCCCCGGAGAAGCACTTTCAGCCTGCGAGGATGGCATCTGATCGATAGACTTCTTAAAGTAAGACTGTCTGCGTTAACCCAATGGAAGCAGAAGCAAACAGCTGGCGACTTCCCAACTTGTTAATTAACAATGAACAAAACTCTGGGTCCCTGGCATGTGCGGTGCAATATTCAAGATAATTCACAATATCACTTCCTATTACCTTGTAAAAGACTAAAAGCAACCAGATTATGACATTGTTTAACAAAGTATCGATCCCGACGCTCAGACTTAACTTGAACATCTGCCAGAAATATGTTTCTCTTTTACTCACATTAGGTTGCACATAGCGGTTTTGTGTTTGCGCCGAGGAAAAATTCTTGCCATGTTGTCAGTGACGGAGGAATGAGGGCAGCCAAGACAGACAAAGCCTTGGGGGTGTGCATGAGCTTCTCCTGCTGAAGGGGGCACCACAGATGGCCTGCCATCTGAGGCCTGTGACTACCACAAATCTCATATAGCTGTAGAATTTGTACAGAACTGTTACACTGGCCGAAAATGAAAAAAAGAACACCTGGAAAACTTAACTAAAAAATAAACTAACCTAACTGCTAGTGGTGCTTTGTCGATGATCACACACCAAGGTGGGTTCTGCAGCAGGGTATATGATGAGGCAGGGGCACATTAATACTGGGTGGCATCTCCCCTTGCTGTGATACAGGCTGCCCCTCTTGCATGGAAATGGTCATGGACAAATACTGGATGTCCTCCTGTGGTATGTCATGCCAAGCTCTTTCAACTTGGACCCGTAGTTCAGCCAAGGTGACTGTTGTGCATGGGAGATACATCGCCCTATCGAGTACCAGACATTCTCAATGAAGGAGAGATCTGGTGATCAAGCAGGCCCGAGGAGCTGATGGAGACCCTGAAGAACATGTTCTGTAGAGCAGGCAGTGTGTGGTCGGCTGTTATCTTGCTGGAACCTCACATCTCCTGGGTCAAAAAAGGCAGTAGGACTGGTCCCACCATGTCCTGAACAAACGCTGAGCAGTGTTACTTGCATGAATTACCAGACCGGATCAGCTATGGTAGCTAATGGCGCTCCACACCATGACACCTGATGTTGGCCCTGTGTGTCAACACGCTATGTATGATGGCAATAGGCACTCCCCTGCCCTCCTCTGAACTTGAACTTTGATGCAGCCAGCATTAGTGTGACTACCTTTCTCTGACCACTGTCAACACCACCAATGCACTACAGAAACTTATTGTCCAGCTGTTGCCAACATTTGACAGACGGACAGTACAGCTTCTCGAAGTCCCACTATTCATCCCATTAATTGTACATATGGTGCACGCCTTTGTCTAGCAGGCTAGCGGGCACAGTGAATGATTCAACATCACCCAATCAACAGTCCTATAAGAGAAAAGACGAAAAACAGTGCTGCCAGACCAAAACAGTGCTGCCAGCCAAAAAACAACAGTGATGCCAGACAGAAACATCTGTGTAACATTTGTATGTAAAGTAAGGATCTTGGAACTCTACCAAGAATCACTATACCTAACACCCTCCAGCAATGCCAAATAGTTTTATCTTAATTCCTTCCAGGTGTTTTTTTTTTTTTTTTTTTTTTACAGTAGTATATTATATTAGAAGTTAAGCATGGGGCTAATATATGGTCACTGTATGTTGGTGTTAGTTGAGCACTGTATGACGGTATTATATGGCACTGTGAGCAGGGCCGCAGCCCCAATTAGACAAGGTGAGGCGATAGCCTTAGGCTGCGCGACCCATGTTGCAAGTGGGGGGTTGCAGTGGCAGGGCAGCTGGAGATGAACGCTTCCATTGTGGAAGCGCTCATCTCTATATATTAATCTCTATCACCGTCCTCACAACAGCGATACAGATGGATGCTGCAGCGGGGCAAGGGAAGAGGCGTCTCCCTTCGCCGTTCCTCTCATAGGCTGCAGGCCTAGTGATGTCATTGCGCCGCCTGAGCCGTACAGAGTGGGACACAGGCTGGAAGAGGCCTGCATCGCATCACTGTCATCGGAGCACTATGGGGGCGTCTGTTGCGGGCACTAAGAGGGTATTTTATGCTGGCACATTATGGGGAGGCACTATGAGGGCATCTACTGGGGGCTCTGTATAGGAGCATTTTATACTGGGACACATAATGGGGGCACTATGGGGAAGGGGGTGAGGAGCACTATGGGGGTGTCACGAGGGTGTCAAGAGCCACGCCTGACTCCGTTGTACCCGGGGTCAGGAGGTCGCAGCGGTTGGCTGCACGCTCTATGTCAGATAGGGAAGTTTCCTTATTGTAGCTTTCTGGGTTTGCTTTACAAACCCTTTTGGCTCACTCAGGGATCCGTAGCTCCTTCTCTCAGCTGTTCCTTGTCCAGCACTCCCAATCCTCCTTATATTCCCCTCTCACACTTCTCTGGTTGCCAGATATAGAGCTTCCTGCCTGGACATCTATTCTGACCCACTGGAGCTGTGTTGCTGCGTTTTTCGGAGTGTTGCCTTAGAACGCTACCCTCCGGATCCCTGTTGGACCTTTGTGGACAATTGTTGCCGTCCACCTGGGTGTTTGTGTTTGTCTGTGTTTGTCTGTCCTCTCCCTGGTGTTTCCCTCTTAGTGCAGTGGTGAGGACTAGCGATCCCACCGGCCCGTTCATTATCTAGGGCTCATTTCAGGGAAAGCCAGGGTTTAGGCACGTGATCGCCGCACGGGTGAGGAACCCGTCTAGGGACGTCAGGGCAGTCAGGTGCCAGCTGCAAGGTGAGTTAGGGGTCACCACCTTTCCCTCTCCCTTGGGCAGGGCTTTCCCTGTTTTCCCCCCTGTGCGTGTTGCCGGTCATTACATTATATCTGGCCCTTATTTTTGTGTAGGTAAAAAAAATAAAAAAAAATAAATCCAATTGCTGCTCTGTCCGAACAATTTCATGGCCTGTCTTTGGAGGTGGCAGGATTGAAGGCGTCGGTCCTCCAGCAACAGCAGCAATTACAACTGACCGCAAGCCCAGCGGTTGCTACTGGTAACCAGGTTGTTGCGGAACCCAAGGTCCCTCTCCCTGACAGATTTTCTGGGGGAAGGGACAAGTTTTTGACTTTTCGTGAGGCCTGTAAATTATACTTTAAACTGCGTCCTTACTCCTCTGGTAATGAAGAACAGCGGGTGGGTGTTGTTATTTCCCTGCTGCAGGGGGACCCGCAGTCCTGGGCGTTCTCTTTACCTACTGATTCCCAGGCTCTTCGGTCAGTGGATGAGTTTTTCGGGGCCTTGGGTCTCATATATGACGACCCTGACCGAGTCGCACTGGCTGAATCAAAATTACGGAGACTCCTACAAGGAGAGCGGCCGGTAGAGGAGTATTGCTCTGACTTCCGTAGGTGGGCTACGGATACCCAATGGAACGACCCGGCTCTCAGGAGTCAGTTCTGCTCTGGGTTATCCGAAAGGGTTAAGGATGCGCTTGCATTGTATGAGACCCCCTTTTCCCTTGATGCAGTTATGTCCCTTTCTATCCGTATAGATAGACGCCTTAGGGACAGGTTGAAAAAACCGGAGCCATTGGTAACCCCTCCCAAGCAGCAGTTAGTCTGTACGGACTTAGACGAGCCTATGCAGCTAGGAGGAACTACTCGTCAGGTCCGTCCTCCTGAGGTTCGCCGTAGGCGTGGGGTTTGTTTTTTTTGTGGGGAGAGGGGTCATTTCATTAATGTCTGTCCTTCTTTCCTCAGAAACAAAAAAACCATCGGAAAACTACTAACCCCAGGCTGTGTGGAGGATGTCAGCCGGGGGGTATACGTTTCCTCCATACGTACATCGCAATTTGTGTTGCCAGCGGTTATTGTTTTTGGTGATAAGACAGAGACTATTTCTTTCTTTCTAGACAGTGGAGCAGGGGTAAATTTGATAGATGCCCATTTTGCCCGCAATATGGGTTTGTCTCTCTGTACACTACAGAGACCTATTCCCATATTCGCTATTGATTCTGCTCCCCTGTCTCAGAGAAACCTCACTCACATTGTTCATAATTTACACCTTCGGGTAGGGGATCACCATAACGAGATGCTCTCATGTTTTGTTCTGGAGGGGCTTCCCGCTCCGGTAGTGCTGGGTCTTCCCTGGTTGGTAGCGCACAATCCAGTGGTGGATTGGCAGGCCAGGGAGATATTGGAGTGGAGTGAGCCGTGCAGAGAAAATTGCTTAAATAGCAATTGCTTAGTCGCCTCCATAGCTACCCTACCTACATTTGTTTCGGACTTTGAGGACGTTTTTTCTGAAAAGGGTTGTCAGAAGTTACCACCTCATCGTCCTTATGATTGCCCGGTTAACCTTATTCCCGGCGCAAAATTACCCAAGACCAGGTTATATAATCTTTCAGGTCCAGAGAGACAAGCCATGAAGGATTATATCTCCGAGAGTTTGGCTAAGGGACACATCAGACCCTCTTCTTCACCCGTGGCTGCAGGGTTTTTCTTCGTGAAAAAGAAAGATGGGGGCCTGCGTCCTTGCCTAGATTTTCGTGAATTAAATCGGATAACCATCTGAGACCCATACCCTCTTCCTCTCATTCCTGACCTGTTTAACCAGATTGCGGGTGCTAGGTGGTTCTCCAAACTCGATCTTAGGGGGGCCTACAATCTGATTCGTATTAAAGAGGGGGATGAGTGGAAAACAGCTTTTAACACCCCTGAGGGGCATTATGAAAATCTAGTTATGCCTTTCGGCCTGACCAATGCTCCTGCCGTCTTTCAACATTTCGTTAATGACATTTTTAGTCATCTAATCGGCAGGTTTGTGGTAATATACCTAGATGATATCTTAATTTATTCGTCTGATCTGAGAACACATGAGGAGCATGTCAGACAAGTACTACAGGTGCTACGGACGAATGAATTATATGCTAAAATTGAAAAAGGAGTTTTTGCCGTTCAGGAGATACAATTCCTAGGTTATTATTTATCTGCGTCAGGTTTCCGTATGGATCCTAGGAAGGTCCAGGCAATTTTGGATTGGGATCTTCCTGAGAACCTCAAAGCACTACAACGCTTCTTGGGCTTCGCGAATTTCTATAGGAAATTCATTAAAAATTATTCGGTGATCGTAAAACCCCTTACTGACATGACTAGGAAGGGGACTGATTTTTCTAAATGGTCTGACGCCGCTAAAGTTGCTTTTTCCTCTCTAAAAGAGAGGTTTACCTCAGCACCTGTACTAGTCCAACCTGATGTCTCTCAGCCTTTTATTGTTGAAGTCGATGCGTCAGAGGTGGGAGTGGGGGCTGTGCTGTCTCAGGGTCCGTCTCCTGGCAAATGGCGTCCTTGTGCTTTCTTTTCTAAAAAACTATCTGCAGCAGAACAGAACTACGATATTGGCAATAGGGAACTGTTAGCTATTAAACTTGCATTTGAGGAGTGGCGTCACTTTTTAGAGGGGGCAGTCCACCCCGTCACTGTGTTTACGGACCACAAAAATCTGCTGTACCTCGAATCAGCTAAGCGTCTCACCCCTAGACAGGCTAGGTGGTCGCTATTTTTTACCAGGTTTAACTTTGTGATTACCTATCGTCCTGGGGTAAAGAATACCAAGGCTGATGCACTATCTCGTTGTTTCCCTGGAGGGGGTAATGTGAGTGATCCGGTACCCATTCTACAAAGAGGAGTGGTTGTCTCTGCGGTACACTCTGCTTTGGAGGGGAAGGTGTTAGAGGCCCAGGGGGACGCCCCGGTCTCTTGCCCCTCAGAGAAATTGTTTGTACCGTTGAACCTACGCCTCGAATTATTGAAGGAACATCATAATTCGGCACTTGCTGGGCACCCGGGTAGTAAAGCAACCTTAGAGCTATTGTCTCGTCGTTTTTGGTGGCCAAGGTTGCGTCAGGATGTATTGGATTTTGTGTCTTCTTGTTCTACCTGTGCGCGCGCAAAAGTTTCACATACACGTCCTGCAGGGTCTCTATTACCACTCGTCATTCCCAATAGACCATGGACACATCTGTCTATGGATTTTATCACTGACTTACCTTTGTCTGCGGGTAAAACTGTGATTTTGGTAGTAGTGGACAGGTTTAGCAAAATGGCACACTTCATTGCGTTACCCGCACTACCTAATGCTAAAACTCTTGCTCAGGTATTCGTCAGTGAGATCGTGAAGCTTCACGGGGTCCCCTCCGATGTTGTTTCGGATCGGGGAACCCAGTTTATTTCTAAATTTTGGAAAGCTTTTTGTTCCCGTTTGGGGGTACACTTGTCCTTTTCCTCAGCTTTCCATCCTCAGTCGAATGGACAGACTGAGCGTGCCAACCAAAACCTGGAGACATATCTAAGATGTTTTGTGTCTGAAAACCAAGAGTTGTGGTCGTCATATTTACCGTTAGCTGAGTTTGCCATAAATAATCGCCGTCAGGAATCCACTGGCAAGTCACCATTTCTTGGTGCATATGGTTTTCATCCCCAATTCTGTACTTTCAAAGAGGGGGGGTCTTCTGGGGTTCCCGAAGAGGAGCGGTTTTCGTCATCTCTTTCATCAGTATGGCAGAAGGTGCAAGCTAACTTGAAAAATATGGGAGGTAAATACAAATGCATGGCTGATAAGAGACGGTCGCCAGGTCCGGACCTAGGAGTGAATGACTATGTGTGGTTGTCTACTAGGAATATCAAGTTGAAGGTTCCCTCTTGGGAACTGGGTCCTAGGTTTATTGGTCCTTACAAGATTGTAGCCATCATCAACCCCGTGGCTTTTCGCCTGGAGTTACCTCAGACTTTTAAAATCCATAATGTCTTTCATAAGTCGTTACTCAAAAAATATGTTCCACCTCTAGAACCGTCACCGCTGCCACCCCCTCCTGTTGTCGTGGATGGTAGTTTGGAATTTCAGATATCCAAAATTATTGATTCTCGTCGGGTCCGCCGCTCTCTCCAATATCTGGTGCACTGGAGAGGTTACGGTCCCGAGGAAAGAATGTGGGTTCCTGCATCTGAGGTAAACGCCGACAGGCTAGTTCAGATTTTTCATGCCTCTCATCCTGAGAGACCTGGTCCTGAGTGTCCGGAGGCCCCTCGTAGAGAGGGGGGTACTGTCACGAGGGTGTCAAGAGCCACGCCTGACTCCGTTGTACCCGGGGTCAGGAGGTCGCAGCGTTTGGCTGCACGCTCTATGTCAGATAGGGAAGTTTCCTTATTGTAGCTTTCTGGGTTTGCTTTACAAACCCTTTTGGCTCACTCAGGGATCCGTAGCTCCTTCTCTCAGCTGTTCCTTGTCCAGCACTCCCAATCCTCCTTATATTCCCCTCTCACACTTCTCTGGTTGCCAGATATAGAGCTTCCTGCCTGGACATCTATTCTGACCCACTGGAGCTGTGTTGCTGCGTTCTCTGAGTGTTGCCTTAGAACGCTACCCTCCGGATCCCTGTTGGACCTTTGTGGACAATTGTTGCCGTCCACCTGGGTGTTTGTGTTTTCCCTCTTAGTGCAGTGGTGAGGACTAGCGATCCCACCGGCCCGTTCATTATCTAGGGCTCATTTCAGGGAAAGCCAGGGTTTAGGCACGTGATCGCCGCACGGGTGAGGAACCCGTCTAGGGACGTCAGGGCAGTCAGGTGCCAGCTGCAAGGTGAGTTAGGGGTCACCACCTTTCCCTCTCCCTTGGGCAGGGCTTTCCCTGTTTTCCTCCCTGTGCGTGTTGCCGGTCATTACAGGGGGCATCTACTGGGGGCACTAAGAAGGGGTATTTTATACTGGCAAATTATGGGTGACACTGAGGGCATCTACTGGGGCACTATATAGGGGCATTTTATACTGGTACATTATTTGGGGTGGAGAGGAGCACTATAGGGCATTTACTGGGGCGACTATATAGGGGTATTATACACTGGCATGTTATGGTGGCACTATGGGGAAGGAGGGAGACGAGCACTATGGGGGCATTGACTTGGGGACATTATATAGGGGTATTTTATACTGGCACACATTATAGGGGCACTATGGGGACATTAGATCAACTGGGGTCACTAAAAAGGGGTATTTTTTGTCCTGGCACACAGAACAGGGGCATTTTTGTACTAATGCACATTATTAGGGGGAATTTTTTGCACTGGCGCACATTATACGGGCCATTTTTTGTACTGATGCTCATTTTAAGGGGGAATTTTTCTACTGTCACATTATGAGGAAAATTACTACTGGGGGGGGGGGCATTACGATGGGCTTTATTGCTACTATTGCTACTGGGGGACTATGGGGTACATGATTACTAGTATGGCCACTCCTGGGACCCGCACCTATATCTATAACGGAGCAGGCAAAGTGGTGGCTGGAGGACTCCAGTCCGGCTACCACCAAGTTCTCTCGCCATAGAAGTGAATGGAAGCGCACCACGCATGTCCGGTCACCACTCCTATTCACTTCTATGGGCACGACAGAAATAGCCGAGCCAGCACTCGGCTATTTTCGGCGGCCCTATATAAATAAGTGGAGGTCGGCCGCGCATGGACAGTGCTTCATTTAGGAGATAGGTGCGGGTCCCAGCTGTGCGACCTGCAGCTATCAGACAATGGGGGCATATTCTAGCAATATGCCCCCATTGTCTGAGATGAGAAAACCCCTTCGAGTCCATGGAGAGGGTGCTGCCACTGACTGCTCCTTTGGCTGCAGCTTTATGAAGAATGCACATGACCGTCTTTGTTTAATTCACACACTTCACCAAACCTTTATCATGTTATGTGGAGCACGGTGAATCTTTCAAGAGCCAGCGCAAGCCACGAGTCCCCGGATGGGATTTAGATGAGAGTTTTTACATCAAAATGAAGCATAAAGTAATTAGGTTTAGTGCCTGGGGAATTAACCCTTTCCTTTCCACAGTCACCAGAGTTTGGAGACACGAAGTACAGCATACTATATCAGTCAGGGTAGTATTTGAGACTGATATGCATGTCTGTTACACACTGTAGCCTTGACTATCTCCAGAGCTGGATCAAGGTGTGAGGAGGGCCCTGGACAAGATATTGGGGCAGATTTACTAATAATGATAATCTTTATTTATATAATGTGTTCCGCAGCGCTTTACAATCAGGGGGTTCATGTACAAACAGAGTCATGAATAACATAGCAGCAAACAGGTCAACCATTCAAACAGGAGGAAAGAGGGCCCTGAACTCAAGAGCCTACAATCTGTGAGGAGATGGAGGTGACCCAAAAGCTGACACAATAGGTAAAAAGTGCTTGTTTTATACAATGGTCCGGCCATCTTAACACAATGGGGAAGTAGATATAAGGTTGCATGAGCCAGTCACCAGCCGACATCTGAAGTGCTTCTGAGTGCATGTGTTGTGGTGGATACTGATGGATCAGGTTCACAGGAGTAATTCTGAAGGGTTCAGGGCGGTGAATGGAGAAGGGTTATATTAGGGAATGTGATACTCCAACCTAAAAAGATTTTTAGGGAGCATCTAAAACTGTGGATGTTATGGATAATTTAAATTTTCTCTTTGAAGTAGGTGGCCAGATCTTCAGCCAGTGGCGGATCCAGAGCCTGGTCTCGGGAGGGGCACTTCCAGATTATTTTCTGTCTGCCGCCACAAAACAATGGTGCTTATAGAACAGACTACACAGTGTAGCGGTGTACTGTATATTGTGTGGCACAGTGTAGCGGTATACTGTATATTGTGTGGCACAGTGTAGCTGTATACTGTATATTGTGTGGCACAGTGTAGCGGTATACTGTATATTGTGTGGCACAGTGTAGAGGTATACTGTATATTGTGTAGCACAGTGTAGCGGTATACTGTATATTGTGTGGCACAGTGTAGCTGTATACTGTATATTGTGTGGCACAGTGTAGCGGTATACTGTATATTGTGTGGCACAGTGTAGCGGTATACTGTATATTGTGTGCACAGTGTAGCGGTATACTGTATATTCTGTGGCACAGTGTAGCGGTATACTGTATATTGTGTGGCACAGTGTATACTGTATATTGTGTGGCACAGTGTAGCGGTATACTGTATATTGTGTGGCACAGTGTAGAGGTATACTGTCTATTGTGTGGCACAGTCTAGGCTATATGTGTATAACAAACATATTTCACATGAAAACTTACAGTTACTTGGCTTGGCCCTTGGGGGTCTCGGACGCCACTTCCACACTTTGGCCGGGGGCTCGGCGGAGCTGATGTTGTGTTTTATCCTAATGAGAAAGATTTCATAATAAGGATTTGGAGAAGGAGCAGAGGGATAGCAGAGCAGGGAGAGGCTGGTGCTGCTACTAGGGGGTCATACCATGTGGGAGTAATAAAGCCCACCATAATGCCCCCCCCCCTCCAGTAGAAATATTCTCCTTATAATCTGGCAGTGCAAAAAATACCCCCTTGCAATGCCACCAGTTGAGCTAATGTCCCCATAGTGCCACCATAATGTGCCAGTATAAAATACCCCCATATAGTGACCCCAGTAAATGCCCCCAGAGTGTTCCACACCCTCCTTCTCCTAGTGCCCCCCATAATGTACCAGTATAAAATGCTCCAGTAGATGCCCTCAGTGTCCTCCATAATTTGCAAGTATAAAATACCCCTTCTTAGTGCCCTCCGTAGATGACCCCATAGTACTCCTCTCCCCCTTCCCCATAGTACCCACCATAATGTGTCCCAGTATAAAATTGTACTGTACAGAGCGCCCCATATAAAGAACCCCTTCTTTCTTGCCTCAGTAGATGCCCCTATAGTGCCCCTAATAATGTGCCAGTAACAAGAGCAACCCCCCAAACATGTGTCAGTAACAAGAGCAACCCCCAATCATGTGCCAGTAATAACAGCCCCTCCCCATGTGCCAGTAATAACAGCCCCTCCCCATGTGCCAGTAATAACAGCCCCCCATGTGCCGGTAATAACAGCCCCCTATGTGCCAGTAATAACAGCCCCCCATGTGCCAGTAATAACAGCCCCCCATGTGCCAGTAATAACAGCCCCCTTTGTGCCAGTAATAACAGCCCCCCCATGTGCCAGTAATAACAGCCCCCCCATGTGCCAATAATAACAGCCCCCCATGTGCCAGTAATAACAGCCCCCCATGTGCCAGTAATAACAGCCCCCCATGTGCCAGCAATAACAGCCCCCCCATGTGCCAGCAATAACAGCCCCCCATGTGCCCGTAATAACAGCCCCCCCATGTGCCAGTAATAACAGCCCCCCCCCATGTGCCAGTAATAACAGCCCCCATGTGCCAGTAATAACAGCCCCCTATGTGCCAGTAATAACAGCCTCCCCATGTGCCAGTAATAACAGCCTCCCCATGTGCTAGTAATAACAGCCCCCCCATCATGTGCCAGTAATAACAGCCCCCCCATGTGCCAGTAATAACAGCCCCCCCATGTGCCAGTAATAACAGCCTCCCATGTGCCAGTAATAACATCCCCCATGTGCCAGTAATAACAGCCCCCCATGTGCCAGTAATAACTGCCCCCCCATGTGCCAGTAATAACAGCCCCCCATCATGTGCCAGTAATAACAGCCCCCATGTGCCAGTAATAACAGCCCTCATGTGCCAGTAATAATAGCCCCCCATGTGCCAATAATAACAGCCCCCCATGTGCCAGTAATAACAGCCCCCCATGTGCCAGTAATAACAGCCCCCCATGTGCCAGTAATAACAGCCCCCCCATGTGCCAGTAATAACAGCCCCCATGTGCCAGTAATAACAGCCACCCCATGTGCCAGTAATAACAGCCCCCCCATGTGCCAGTAATAACAGCCCCCCATGTGCCAGTAATAACAGCCCCCCCATGTGCCAGTAATAACAGCCCCCCATGTGCTAGTAATAACAGCCCCCCATGTGCCAGTAATAACAGCCCCCATGTGCCAGTAATAACAGCCCCCCCATGTGCCAGTAATAACAGCCACCCCATGTGCCAGTAATAACATCTCCCCATGTGCCAGTAATAACAGCCCCCTATGTGCCTGCAATAATGTGCCAGTAAAAGTATTGTGTATATTAAAAAACAAACACATACTTACCTCCATGTCAGCGATGCGATGCAGGCCTCTTCCGGCCTGTGTCCCGCGCTGTATGGCTCAGGCGGCGCGAAGACGTCATCGCGCCGCCTGCGCCGGCCTCTGATAGGTTGCCGGCCTAGTGCCTGCAGCCTATCAGAGGAAGGGAAAGGGACACGCCTCTCCCTCCCCTACACCGCCGCAGCACAGCCAATGGAAGCGCTCATCTCCCTGTGCCCTGCCGCAGCCGCGAGCTCGGGGGGGGGCAATTGCCCCGTTGCCCCCCCCCCCCCCCCCCCAGTGTATCAGTCACTGTCTCCAGCCCGCAGGTCTGTACTAGGCACCTGCACTTTTGGACTAAAAAAGGAGTGAAAAGTGCCAGAGTTTTTTCAGATTATTAGATAGTGTAGAGATCAGGGTGGTAAAGTAGGTCTGTTTGGCGAGGTGAAGAGCAGAGTTAGGCCTCTTGCACACGAATGTTGTGCATCCGTTCCGTGCATTGAAGACTGCAATTTGCACCGACCGGGACGGATCGAGACCCATTCAACTTGAATGGGTCCGTGATCCGTCCGCACCGCAAAAAATGAGTTTTTTCGGATTATTAGATAGTGTAGAGATCAGGGTGGTAAAGTAGGTCTGATGAAGGGCAGAGTTAGGCCTCTTGCACACAAGTGCTGTGCATCCGTTCCGTGCATTGGGGACTGCAATTTGCACCGGCCAGAACGGATCAAGAACAAGTTCTATTTTTTTGCGGTGAGGAGGCAAAGACAGAAACACCACAGAAGCACTCTGTAGTGCTTCCGTGGGGTTCCAATCCGTGCTTGTGTTCCGCATCTCTGTGATTGCGGACCCATTCAAGTGGCCGTAATACGGACACAGGCACACAACGTTCGTGCGCAAGAAGCCTTATAATTTGTTTCTCCGATGGTGTACAGCGCTTCTGGAGCATCGCTGGAGGAAGCGAGTTTGTGGTGTAAGCAAGGGTTGCTGCCGCCTCTGTTTGAAAGGTCTGAGTGTAGGAGGCGCTACTCCATCCAGGCTGCTTCTGAAGGTGTATAATGATTTGCAGCCAGTTCTGGACAGGAGAAGGAGGTGATTGGGGACAGTGATGACTATAGATCCCACTAATCCTACAGATGGCGTAAACTTAGACAAGTTGTCTATACCAGCTACCTGAGAAGAGTCAGAGCTGTTCAAAAGCTCCTGCTCTCCCCACCCATCAGCTGATGATTGGCAGTTCTCTTCTAGAGAGAAAAGTAAGCAGAAGGGTTAAAGGGATTGTCCCATGAAAAATATTCTACAGTTTTCAAACCGGCACCTGGATCTGAATACTTTTGTAATTGCATGTCTTTAAAAAGTTTGTGTAGCCACTAAGTTATTCAATAAAATGTATCTGTATAGCGCCACCTGCTGTTAGTTAGTTTTTTCTTATTTCTTTGTCTGGCTCACTGAGATGGCCGCACATGCTCAGTTTCATCTTTCAACTGCCTCCTGAGCTGTGATACGAAGAGAGCTCCAGCAGAAAAGAAACACCTCCTGAGCTGCAGCAGAGAGGACACGCCCCTTCAGCTGCCAGCTTGATATAAATCTAATAGAGCAATGAATGGAGATATTTCTCGATCCATGTGAGGTACAGGGCTGGTTTTAGCTTTGTTAGAATGAGTTTGTCATGTACTATATGATGTCTGATTTTTATTTTTTACATTAATCATGGAATAACCCTTTTAATGTAGCAGCCACAGATAACCCCATGGCTGCTCCCCCCGACACCGGATGTTTTCATCCACGCACGGGGAGAAGCAGCTGCTGCTGTGCCGGGACCAGGAGCGGCGCAGGACGCAGGGAGCCAGGTAAGTAGAATCAGTGTGAGGGGCCCGCGGAATGCCCGCCGGCTCCATTAAGTATAGGCTGTACACATTCCAGCAGACAATGCACGCTGTGGTTTGTGTCCGGCCGATTCCCTGCATTGTCTGCCGGAACAGCCTGCCAGAATTGACACCACAGATGTGGAACTAGTCTAACAGTAAAAACCAAAGAAATTCCATATTTTCCCAAGAGGACTGAGTCACATCGGCTGCCTTTATCCTGATTTCATTGGCTGCACGGCTAGAAGATTCAGTTTAATACCAATGATTTTATTGGATAAAGAGTTGTCAGTTCCCAAGCACCTCATAATACCTGCGCTTCACATGGCCCTTTCTTCTATTACAAGTCACTGCCTCCTAGAAGGTCAAGCCACTCATCTTCTGCTGCTGTCTCCTATAAACAGATTGACTGCCGGGTGTTCAAACTTCTAAAGATCAGTTGAAGTTGCTTTACTAATGACCTCTGAAACCCCTGCTCCCCGGCCACAGCCTATAGTTCAGAATTCTGGCAAGTGCTAGAGGAAGCACCACTGGTAGAGAAAGATCTTTAGTCACACTGACTAGTTTTGGTAGTTTATCTGCTCCTCTGGTCTACTGCTTCTTTTGTCCTTGTGGTGAAGTCCTACAGTCAATATTTCATTGTGGCTCGGTGCGTGAGTCCCTGACGTCGATTGGCTCAGTGTCCACCGAATTTCTGCCTCAATCCTTGGTGACCGGTGGTTGTATCGATTTAGGTCTCAGTCCATGGTGTTCCATAGTTTAGTTTCCATGTTCTGCATTCCTGTGACTGGAAAGAGTCAGCATCAGACTGAAGTCACTTGGGTTCACCAGAGGAAAATAGAGCTCACCCTCTGTGCATACAGAACCTAAAGGGGTATTGTCATCTGAGATATGCCCCCGTTGTCTGATAGGTGCGAGTCCCGTCTCTGGAACCCGCACCTATATCGAGAACGGAGCGGGCAAAATGGCTGGAGGACTCCGGTCCGGCCACCACCAAGCGCTCTCCCCATAGAAGTGAATGGGAGCGCGCCCAGCATGACCGGCCACCGGGGTGAATGGCGGAGTGGCTGTGCATGAGCAGCGCACCACTCACCACTTTCGGGGCTCCCTTTTAGGAGATAGGTGCGGGTCCCAGTGGTGGGACCCACACCTATCAGACAATGGAGTCATATTCTAAAGATATGCCTCCATTGTCTCAGATAAGAAAACCCCTTTAAGGGCCCTGTTTTATTAGGGGTCCATTATTAGAGCTTGGGTCCACCGGAGGATCTTCTGGTACTCTGGTGGGACAGTCCAACCCTGGGAAGAGTAGATATTATCTGATTCTATCTTGGTAATGTTACTTTATCGTTGACCTCGAGGCATCCCTAAACCCAGTATACAGATATCAATTTCAACTTGCGGTTCATATTAATTGTTTGTTAATTTGCATCTCCTCTTCTCAATAGTTTTGGTAAAAGGGGCATGGCTTGGCAGGAGTGGTGGAGTTTCCACAGCCGGCATGATTTCCTATAATTTACGCCTAAAACTGGAGAAAATGATAGCTGAAGTCTACACCACAGAGCACAGAGAGGACAGAACTGCACCTAATTTATTAAGAGAACGATGCCTCCTAAAGGGCTTATGTCATGATCAATGTAAAAAATGAAAATTTTACTTCATGCAGTACCTGACAATTTCTTTATAACAAAGCTATAACCAGACCTCACATGGATCCAGAGCTCCCTCCATTCATTACCCTGCAAGATTTATTTATGGCAGCTCAGGGGGCGTGTTGTTTCTGCTGCAGCTGTCTCCCTATCACAGCTCAGGGGGCATGTCCTTTCTACTGCAATTTTCCCCCTGTAACTGCCATAGTTTCTAACAGAGCATATGGCTGGTGACAAGTAAAGCTTTACATTGAGCGCTTTTGACCATCTTAGTCAGGTGTACAGAAAAATAAGGATAAGAACAAACAGCAGATGGTGCTCTACAAGATACAGATACATGTTATTGAACAGCTCAGTGGTTATATTACATTTTTAATTGCATGTAATTCTAAAAGTGATCAGATCCAGTTGCTGGTTTGAAAAATTTAAATTTTTCATGGCACAACCCCTTTAATAAATTAAGCGCGCCTCACTCCAGAACACAGGAGATCAAAACTGGAGTAGGGAAGGCAAGTCCTGATAAATCCCCCTTTTAAAGAAGTGTGACAATAATGGAGCTCTGTGCTGACCATTATTTTAAACTACTCAGAGAAGTGGGCAGCACTAGCTCCAGGTACATGTGGAATCTTAGGTGAAAGAGTCATAGTAAGCGCCCCGTCTACCTCACCCTCAGTTTAACAAGATTAGTGCATTTCATGTAGATCACAATGGGCCTGACATCTGCCCAGGTTCACCTGGTTCTGATGCCACCCGTGGGCAAAGGCTTCAGATATTAACAAACATAACACATTACCAAACACACTAACAAGTGATTTAGCTATAAGTACAGTACAAGCAAAGCTAATCTGACTAATAATGAATGTCTACATGTAGAAAACACACACATACAATGCATCTAGTACAGTTACACACTGCGCGTTCAAGGCCTTCGTATTCTTATGATGAATACTGGTCTTTTTTAAGCTAATTATCTGCATCCATCATGACAGACAACATACTACACATGTCAAAACGTTAATTATTTTACATTATTCTACCTTCTTTCTAAAAAAAAATTACATGTAGTATCTATGAGATTTCTTAGGTTTAGTTTTTAGATAACAACCTGGCTGGTTAACTAAGCTCAATAATATATTCTAATGAATGAAGCAATAAAACTGTTCTGTTTGAAATGTAAATGCACAGGAAAAGGATTACATTTAAAATGTGATAGACAGAATAAAGTAGAGATATGATGCATAGAGAAGGTAGAGATGTGATGTACAGCATACAGGTGAAGATAGAGATCTGATATACAGAATACAGGTGAGGGTAGTGATGTTATACAAACCGGATTCCAAAACAGTTGGGACACTATACAAATCGTGAATAAAAACTGAATGCAATGATGTGGAGATGGCAAATGTCAATATTTTATTTGTAATAGAACGTAGATGACAGATCAAACGTTTAATTGTATCATTTTAAAGGAAAAATACGTTGATTCAAATTTTCACGGTGTCAACAAATCCCCAAAAAGTTGGGACAAGTAGCAATAAGAGGCTGGAAAAAGTAAATTTGAGCATAACGAAGAGCTGGAAGACCAATTAACACTAATTAGGTCAATTGGCAACATGATTGGGTATAAAAAGAGCTTCTCAGAGTGGCAGTGTCTCTCAGAAGCCAAGATGGGTAGAGGATCACCAATTCCCACAATGTTGCGCAGAAAGATAGTGGAGCAATATCAGAAAGGTGTTACCCAGCGAAAAATTGCAAAGACTTTGCATCTATCATCATCAACTGTGCATAACATCATCCGAAGATTCAGAGACTCTGGAACAATCTCTGTGCGTAAGGGTCAAGGCCGTAAAACCATACTGGATGCCCGTGATCTCCGGGCCCTTAAACGACACTGCACCACAAACAGGAATGCTACTGTAAAGGAAATCACAGAATGGGCTCAGGAATACTTCCAGAAACCATTGTCAGTGAACACAATCCACCGTGCCATCCGCCGTTGCCAGCTGAAACTCTACAGTATAAAGAAGAAGCCATTTCTAAGCAAGATCCACAAGCTCAGGCGTTTTCACTGGGCCAGGGATCATTTGAAATGGAGTGTGGCAAAATGGAAGACTGTTCTGTGGTCAGACGAGTCACTATTCGAAGTTCTTTTTGGAAATCTGGGACGCCATGTCATCCGGACCAAAGAGGACAAGGACAACCCAAGTTGTTATCAACGCTCAGTTCAGAAGCCTGCATCTCTGATGGTATGGGGTTGCATGAGTGCGTGTGGCATGGGCAGCTTGCATGTCTGGAAAGGCACCATCAATGCAGAAAAATATATTCAGGTTCTAGAACAACATCTGCTCCCATCCAGACGTCATCTCTTTCAGGGAAGACCCTGCATTTTTCAACAAGATAATGCCAGACCACATTCTGCATCAATCACAACATCATGGCTGCGTAGGAGAAGGATCCGGGTACTGAAATGGCCAGTCTGCAGTCCAGATCTTTCACCTATAGAGAACATTTGGCGCACCATAAAGAGGAAGGTGCAACAAAGAAGGCCCAAGACGATTGAACAGTTAGAGGCCTGTATTAGACAAGAATGGGAGAGCATTCCTATTTCTAAACTTGAGAAACTGGTCTCCTCGGTCCCCAGACGTCTGTTGAGTGTTGTAAGAAGAAGGGGAGATGCCACCCAGTGGTGAAAATGGCCTTGTCCCAACTTTTTGGGGATTTGTTGACACCATGAAATTCTGATTCAACATATTTTTCCCTTAAAATGGTACATTTTCTCAGTTTAAACTTTTGTTCTGTGATTTATGTTCTATTCTGAATAAAATATTAGAAGTTGGCACCTCCACATCATTGCATTCAGTTTTTATTCACGATTTGTATAGTGTCCCAACTTTTTGGGAATCCGGTTTGTATACAGAATATGGGTGAAGGTAGTGATGTGATGTACAAAATACAGATGATGGTAGAGATGTGATGTACAGAATACAGGTGACTGTAGAGATGTGATGTAGACAATACAGGTGAAGGTAGAGATGTGATGTACAGAATACAGGAGAAGGTAGAGATGTGATGTACAGAATACAGGTGAAGGTAGTGATGTGATGTACAGAATACAGGTGATGGCAGAGATGTGATGTACAGAATACAGGTGACTGTAGAGATGTGATGTAGAGCATACAGGTGAAGGTAGAGATGTGATGTAAAGAATACAGGTGAAAGTAGAGATGTGATGTAGAGAATACAGGTAAAGGTAGAGATGTGATGTACGAAATACAGGTGAAGGTAGAGATGTGATGTACAGAATACAGGTGACTGTAGAGATGTGATGTAGAGATGTGATATACAGAATACAGGTGAAGATAGTGATGTGATGTATCGAATACAGGTGAAGGTAGAGATGTGATGTACAGAATACAGGTGACGGTAGAGATGTGATGTACAGAATACAGGTGACGGTACAGATGTGATGTACAGAATACAGGTGAAGGTAGAGATGTGATGTACAGAATACAGGTGAAAGTAGAGATGTGATGTACAGAATACAGGTGAAGGTAGTGATGTGATGTAAAGAATACAGGTGAAGGTAGAGATGTGATGTACGAAATACAGGTGAAGGTAGTGATGTGATGTACGAAATACAGGTGAAGGTAGAGATGTGATGTACGAAATACAGGTGAATGTAGAGATGTGATGTACAGAATACAGGTGACTGTAGAGATGTGATGTACAGAATACAGGTGAAGGTAGAGATGTGATGTACAGAATACAGGTGAAGGTAGATATGTTATGTACAGAATACAGGTGACGGTAGAGATGTTAGATACAGAATATAGGTGATGGTAGAGATGTGATGTGCAGAATACAGGTGAAGGTAGAGATGTGATGTACAGAATACAGGTGAAGGTAGAGATGTGATGTACAGAATACAGGTGACGGTAGAGATGTTAGGTACAGTATATACGTGGCGGTACAGATGTGATGTACAGAATACAGGTGAAGGTAGAGATGTGATGTACAGAATATAGGTGAAAGTAGAGATGTGATGTACAGAATACAGGTGAAGGTAGTGATGTGATGTACAGAATACAGGTGAAGGTAGAGATGTGATGTACAGAATATAGGTGAAAGTAGAGATGTGATGTACAGAATACAGGTGAAGGTAGTGATGTGATGTACAGAATACAGGTGAAGGTAGAGATGTGATGTAAAGAATACAGGTGAAGGTAGTGATGTGATGTACAGAATACAGGTGAAGGTAGTAATGTGATGTACAGAATACAGGTGAAGATAGAGATGTGATGTACAGAATACAGGTGAAGGTAGAGATGTGATGTACAGAATACAGGTGAAGGTAGAGATGTGATGTACAGAATACAGGTGAAGGTAGAGATGTGATGTACAGAATACAGGTGAAGGTAGAGATGTGATGTACAGAATATAGGTGAAGATAGAGATGTGATGTACAGAATATAGGTGAAGGTAGAGATGTGATGTACAGAATATAGGTGAAGATAGAGATGTGATGTACAGAATATAGGTGAAAGTAGAGATGTGATGTACAGAATATAGGTGAAGATAGAGATGTGATGTACAGAATATAGGTGAAGGTAGAGATGTGATGTACAGAATACAGGTGAAGGTAGAGATGTGATGTACAGAATACAGGTGAAGGTAGAGATGTGATGTACAGAATACAGGTGAAGGTAGAGATGTGATGTACAGAATATAGGTGAAGATAGAGATGTGATGTACAGAATATAGGTGAAGGTAGAGATGTGATGTACAGAATACAGGTGAAGGTAGAGATGTGATGTACAGAATATAGGTGAAAGTAGAGATGTGATGTACAGAATATAGGTGAAGATAGAGATGTGATGTACAGAATATAGGTGAAGGTAGAGATGTGATGTACAGAATATAGGTGAAGGTAGAGATGTGATGTACAGAATATAGGTGAAAGTAGAGATGTGATGTACAGAATACAGGTGAAGGTAGAGATGTGATGTACAGAATACAGGTGAAGGTAGAGATGTGATGTACAGAATATAGGTGAAAGTAGTGATGTGATGTACAGAATATAGGTGAAGGTAGAGATGTGATGTACAGAATACAGGTGAAGGTAGAGATGTGATGTACAGAATACAGGTGAAGGTAGAGATGTGATGTACAGAATACAGGTGAAAGTAGAGATGTGATGTACAGAATATAGGTGAAAGTACAGGCGATTTATGGCTGCGCTGAACAAGAATAATGGGCTTTGTTTTCCTTCCTGTCTTCAGTGAAATGTTCCTCTGGGAGATGGTGACCATCCAGATATACTGTCCCTGCTATCCAGCGTTTCCTGTAAGTTCACTTGTAGCTCAAATAGACACTATGACCAGGAATGATGGACAACCATGACAGCCACAGCACTTAATTTTCAAGGACAGTTAAACTAATAGTATAGATCCGCTCTCTCCTATTAATAGATACCATAGATGGATTAGATAGATAGATAGATAGATAGATAGATAGATAGATAGATAGATAGATAGATAGATGATAGATACATAGATATTGAACTTCATATATCCAGTTCATGCTCACGCTTCCATGTAGTCTCAGTGAATAACCATTGGGTTCGATAATTTAGTGGATCAACTTTTACCTTTTCATATAACACATATACATGGATGAACTGTACATTTTTCACATTCAAAATGTAAATATATTATATATATATATAAACAAAATAGTAAAGAAGCAATGCGCTAGTAATCACAGAGAACGAATGGTATAAGAATATTAATAGCTGTATAATATATATATATATATATATATATATATATATATATTTATATATACATACAGAGATACACACACCGTATTGCAACAGCTACAAGACGCTGCTCAGATGGATGAATAAAGAACATCGGATTAGAAGACAACACTGACCACTCACACTCCAGAGACCTTATCACTAGTAATAACAGGTTGTCATTTTTTTTTTATCTTTTGTACTGTATGTGTTATTGGAAGAGTAAGAAGAACGAGATATCAATATTCCTATATTTATAAATCGTGATAATCATATTACAACAATAGTCATAATATTAAAAATAATCAAATAATAATAATAGTGATCCATTTAAAATAAACAATACAACTAGTGATGATGGAATAAATGAATAGGAAGGTTTAGCTCTATGACACTTTTAGGTTATGTTCTTCACACACGGGTTGTGTGTAGTTTGCTATAGGTACAGATAAGACTTTGTGTAGTATGTTATGTATAGTAGTGTCATTTTGGATGTGTAATTATTTTCGAATTATATTTTAGAGTATTTTTCAAGTCAAATAATAAGAATAAGTGTAATTTTTAAATCAAATGTAATTTGCAGAAGTTATATATATATAATATTTCACTTCTACTTTTCTGATGTTTAATCTTTCATTTAACAGAACAGTAAGAACAAAACCGAGACAAATAATTTCCATGGAATGAGGAGGACTAGAAGTCTCAGGATAGCCAGGGGGACACGCCATGGTGTGTATTCCAGCCACAGGTTTCTTCTCCCTGTCCTATAGACTGTGTAACACAAGGCGCCTCCATCCTATACTCTCTCCTCTTAATGAATTACTAATGAGCTGGAATTGGACAGCAGGCTTAATTACAGTGTAGAGCGGAGTGTTTACCACATTGTAATTGAACTCATTAGGGCTCTGCCTTTTTCTGCCTTTTCTCAGTCACTTTCGTTGTGTGAATTTGAACAACTGAGGAATAATCCGTGTGTCACATGAAGAGGACTATACAGGGGTGTAAGGGTGGTCCTATAGCACTAATAGAAGACGGGTACAGCCTCTATACAAAACTACACACTGCACATATGTCACCAAAACTACATTGTGTGACTCTAAAATACTGTGTAAAATATAGTAATGCATACAAGTCTGCAGAGTGCAAGCCAATTGTCTGTTGTGCAGGTATACACAGTATGTGTGTGTGTGTGTGTGTGTGTGTGTGTGTGTGTGTGTGTCTGTGCGCCTGTGTGTGTGTGTGTGTGTGTGTATCTGTTTGTGTATCTGTGTGTGTGTGTGTGTGTGTGTGTGTGTGTCTGTCTGTGTGTGTGTCTGTGTGTGTATATCTGTGTGTGTGGTGTGTGTGTGTGTGTGTGTGTGTGTGTGTGTATGTGTGTGTATCTGTGTGATTGTGTGCCTGTGTGTGTGTGTGTTCTCAATATTCTTTGAGCATCAATGACCAATGCAAGAAGGTAGACACAAAAATACACAATTCTTCATAGAGTGAAAGTGTGTGTGTGTTTCTGTGTGTGTGAGTTTCTGTGTGTGTGTGTTTCTGTGTGTGTGTGTGTGTGTGTGTGTGTGTACGCTTTGAGCATTTTTTGTGTATTTTTGTTTAGATACAAACACACAATTCTGTTTGCAGAGTCCTTGCATGGGGTGGCGTATTTTAATGGATATATAAAACAAATATCCTGATTGCCTATGATTACATATCTGTACATGTGGGAATCATATCTATATGGAAGGTGTGTGTGTGTGTGTGTGTGTGTGTGTGTGTGTGTGTGTGTGTAAAGAAGTAACTTTGTAGACAGAAATGCTATAGTTGTTACAATGTATCAGCTGGAGCGGCGGAGCATGTGCTGCAGGAGGACACATGATGGAGCTCAGCCTGGATCTGCTGCTTGTGAGGTGGGAGCTCAGCTTTTCGGGCTGTCAGGGTCCTTTCCGGGGAAGGAGAAGATTAGGAGAGGAGCCTGGCCGGACTTGTCTCCCTTATTCCAGGACTTCTCCCAGTCCTGCAGTGGGAGGGAAGCGGCGCCCCCGGTGACAAGCTGGTGGCTGCCCCCTCTGTAGTGATAGGGGGATGTACTATACTGCTTGGGCTGACTGATAGAAGGCGTCCAACATCGACTGGAGGAAAGGACTACAGCTCCAGATCACTGGAAGGAGACAAAAGCCGAAACCAAATGGGACTGGGGCTGATGATCTGCACGACCAGGACCTAATGTGCACAGGGGACTACAGCCACCGACTATCGGACCACAGCACAGGTACTGGACAGAGATACAACCTCCCCTCTGACCACAGTACAGGTACTGGACAGAGATACAACCTCCCCTCTGACCACAGAACAGGTACTGGACAGAGATACAACCTCCCCTTTGACCACAGCACAGGTACTGGACATAGATACAACCTCCCCTCTGACCACAGCACAGGTACTGGACAGAGATACAACCTCCCCTCTGACCACAGCACAGGTACTGGACAGAGATACAACCTCCCCTCTGACGACAGCACAGGTACTGGACATAGACACAACCTCCCCTTTGACCACAGCACAGGTACTGGACATAGATGCAACCTCCCCTTTGACCACAGCACAGGTACTGGAAAGAGATACAGCCTCCCCTCTGACGACAGCACAGGTACTGGACAGAGATACAACCTCCCCTCTGACCACAGCACAGGTACTGGACATAGATACAACCTCCCCTTTGACCACAGCACAGGTACTGGACATAAATACAACCTCCCCTCTGACCACAGCACAGGTACTGGACAGAGATACAACCTCCGCTCTGACCACAGCACAGGTACTGGAAAGAGATACAACCTCCCCTCTGACGACAGCACAGGTACTGGACATAGATACAACCTCCCCTCTGACCACAGCACAGGTACTGGACATAGATACAACCTCCCCTTTGACCACAGCACAGGTACTGGACATAGTTACAACCTCCCCTCTGACCACAGCACAGGTACTGGAAAGAGATACAGCCTCCCCTCTGACGACAGCACAGGTACTGGACAGAGATACAACCTCCCCTCTGACCACAGCACAGGTACTGGACATAGTTACAACCTCCCCTCTGACCACAGCACAGGTACTGGACAGAGATACAGCCTCCCCTCTGACCACAGCACAGGTATTGGACATAGATACAACCTCCCCTCTGACCACAGCACAGGTACTGGACATAGATAACCCCCCACCCCCCACTGATCACAGCACAGGTACTGGACAGAGATACAACCTCCCCTCTGATCACAGCACAGGTACTGGACAGAGATACAACCTCCCCTCTGACCACAGCACAGGTACTGGACAGAGATACAATCTCCCCTCTGACGACAGCACAGGTACTGGACAGAGATACAACCTGCCCTCTAACCACAGACCAGGTACTGGACAGAGATACAACCTCCCCTCTGACCCCGGCACAGGTACTGGGCAGAGATACAGCCTCCCCTCTGACCACAGAACAGGTACTGGCATAGATACAGCCTCCCCTCTGACCACAGAACAGGTATTGTACATAGATACAACCTCCCCTCTGATCAAAGTACATGTAGTGTACATAAATAAAACCTCCCGTCTGATTACAGCCTAGGTACTGGACAGAGATACAACCTCCCCTCTGACCACAGAACAGGTACTGGAAAGAGATACAACCTCCCCTCTGACCACAGCACAGGTACTGGACATAGATACAACCTCCCCTCTGACCACAGAACAGGTACTGGACATAGATACAACCTCCCCTCTGACCACAGAACAGGTACTGGACATAGATACAACCTCCCCTCTGACGACAGCACAGGTACTGGACAGAGATACAACCTCCCCTCTGACGACAGCACAGGTACTGGACAGAGATACCTCTCCTTTTGGCCACTGCACAGTTACCAGTACTGATCTGGTGCTGTCAGATCCAAACCCACCATGGCTGATCAAAGCAAAGCTACTGTCCACTACTGACCTAGTGCTGACTGCACCTTCTGAATACAGACACAGTACAGTGTGAAATAGGAATGACTACTGTATATCCCTCCTCCCCCTTGATGAGAGCATAGTGACTGTCCACTACTGGTAAGGACTACACATCTTGATCACAGGTACTGTACAAATATGACTACACCCTCTGATCACAAGTACTACACACTGATGACCTGGTGCTGGCACCTACCCTCTGGTAATATCACAGGTACTATACACTGATGGCCTGGTGCTGGCACCTACCCTCTGGTAATATCACAGGTACTATACACTGATGACCTGGTGCTGGCACCTACCCTCTGGTAATATCACAGGTACTATACACTGATGGCCTGGTGCTGGCACCTACCCTCTGGTAATATCACAGGTACTGTACACTGATGGCCTGGTGTTGGCACCTACCCTCTGGTAATACCACTGATACTGTACACTGATGGCCTGGTGCTGGCACCTACCCTCTGGTAATATCACAGGTACTGTACACTGATGGCCTGGGGCTGACACCTACCCTCTGGTAATATCACAGGTACTGTACACTGATGGCCTGGTGCTGGCACCTACCCTCTGGTAATATCACAGGTACTGTACACTGATGGCCTGGTGCTGGCACCTACCCTCTGGTAATATCACAGGTACTGTACACTGATGGCCTGGTGCTGGCACCTACCCTCTGGTAATATCACAGGTACTGTACACTGATGGCCTGGGGCTGACACCAGCCTCCCACCCTCTGGTTCTCTGCCCTGTGACATTGTGGTGCCAGTTTTCCTTTTCAGCTTCATCCCCTCTAATTGCCAAGATTGATTTCTGCTATTTAAACGTGAGATTTTAATTGAAGGCTGGATTGTAAACAGCTCGCCCCCTGACCAGGCAGATCGAGGGAATTGTGTGTAATTTGGTTGCCAAAAGATTAATCGCTGAGACTGGGCCGATTTGATTAAGTCAATTAATCTCTGATTACAGTGTTCAAGTGTCATTTGGCACAAGACAGACCATCTCAGGTGCTTCTTGTAGTTGAGTTATCGCAGCAATCAATGGGAGAGCAAATATGAGGAGCTGTGAACACTATATACGAGGATATATGTATATATATATATATATATATATATATATATATATATATATATATATACTAAACTGCTTTATATCATCTTGAACTGCTTACATTATAACCTATTTATTTTGCAACTGAGTATAAATGTTTAATTTTACTAGTTTCCATTCAGCACCACAGTCCTTGGGATTTTTATAATGTGCCCTGTCCATTCAGCACCACAGTCCTTAGGGTTTATATAATGTGCCCTGTCCATTCAGCACCACAGTCCTTAGGGTTTATATAATGTGCCCTGTCCATTCAGCACCACAGTCCTTAGGGTTTATATAATGTGCCCTGTCCATTCAGCACCACAGTCCTTGGGATTTATATAATGTGCCCTGTCCATTCAGCACCACAGTCCTTGGGATTTTTATAATGTGCCCTGTCCATTCAGCACCACAGTCCTTAGGATTTAGGATTTATATAATGTGCCCTGTCCATTCAGCACCACAGTCCTTAGGGTTTATATAATGTGCCCTGTCCATTCAGCACCACAGTCCTTGGGATTTATATAATGTGCCCTGTCCATTCAGCACCACAGTCCTTAGGATTTATATAATGTGCCCTGTCCATTCAGCACCACAGTCCTTAGGGTTTATATAATGTGCCCTGTCCATTCAGCACCACAGTCCTTAGGGTTTATATAATGTGCCCTGTCCATTCAGGACCACAGTCCTTGGGATTTATATAATGTGCCCTGTCCATTCAGCACCACAGTCCTTGGGATTTATATAATGTGCCCTGTCCATTCAGGACTACAGATCTATTAGTTTCACATTTTACTCCTGTGCACTTGGACTCATGATGAGTGATGACATTGGGAACCCAAAATTGCTCCTCTGGATGTTAAAAATGCAGTATAATTATATTATATAAATTGGGTAGAACTATGTGTTACTGCAACAATGTATACTTTGGATTCTACACCTCCACTTAATTCAGTTTATAGTAGGGTTGATACAGTGTCCTGCATGTGTATGTGTATGTGTGTGTGTGTGTGTGTGTGTGTGTGTGTGTTAAACTCTGTGTGTCATAGTGTGTGTGTGTGTGTGTGTGTGTGTGTGTGTGTGTGTTTCTGTGATACCTGTCTGAATAATATTCTTATTATAGGCCATGACTGATGTGTTAATTGCAGTTTTTGTTAGGATAAGATTCTGGTACTGTTTGAAATTACTAATATTTTGTCACAAAAGGCTACTCCTGTGATGTATTCTACTCCTGTATACTGTAATGCTGCAAATCACAACAAATGCATACATTATAAAATATATAATTATTGCCTTAGACAGAATATACTAATATAACACGTACTTACAGCATGATATACTACTATATCTACTATATACCATATACTAACACTTTATGCACAAATACTATAAAATACATTGCAGTTATACTATACCACTATACTGTATGAATATGCCATGGAATTGCAGCACTAACACTATGCTGTATTGGAAATGTGCTGAATTGTTGTGGGTCTTTTCTTCGTAAATATTTTATGAATCGGGTATTAACAAGTTAAAGAAGAAATGCATTATTGTCTAGATCTAGATGAAGAGAGAGAGACACATTCTTACATGTGTTACAAATGAGATAGATAGATAGATAGATAGATAGATATGAGATAGATAGATATGAGATAGATAGATAGATAGATAGATAGATAGATAGATAGATAAACACTAGTTGCTCATTTTTTTTATATTTTATAACAAAAATAACAAAACGAAAAAAATCTTTATTGTGAAAAGAGGAGGAGATTACTAATGCAAATAGTTTATTTGGAAAGTCCAGTGGCCGAACACACTTCTTTCTACTAAGCCTAAGGGCAATGAGTCAGGTATTAATAATTCAGGGCGCAGGGCACATGTCCACAGGTCTAGGTAGGTACAAGTGTCCAGGCCATAGGAGGAGGGTTGGCAGAGTGGTGGGATGTGTAAGTACTTCTCACAAGGACCCCAGGAAGCTCTGCTGTGAATTCAGAGCAGTCATTAGCAGGCAGCTTTAAGTGATTGTGAACAGTAAGTAAAGAAATCTCTTGATTGTAATACTCTCTCGCAAAGCAATAATATCCCAGTGGGTGGTCATCAGTAATGATGGATGCAGCTTTATAACAGCAGCCCTGGAACTGCTTTTGGAAAGCGAATCTCACTTTTATTTCCTTCTATCCAGTTGCAATAGTTACTTAGTGATTTGTTCAGGAGCAGCAGAGAAGGTAGGTAGGAGGCAGGCTCATCTGAGGGTATAGTACAGGCTCCATTCACGTCCCTCAGTAACCTTACATTGTGGTACTCCAAGATTATTTATTATACAGATTCTTAATTGTTACCTTGTAGCCAGAAAAAGTCCTGCACCTTAGAAAACATCTCAGCACCTCAGATCTATTTCCTCATCTATCTATCTATCTATCTATTTATCTATCTATTTATCTTTCTATTGTATATATATCCATCATCTATCTAACACCATCTATTCTATCTATTATATATGGCACATCTCTTTAAAGCTACAGCAGTGACAATTAGATTTGGGGGTGACTGCAGGACCCAGGGTGCCTTGTGTGCAGCTCTCAGACTTGCTTTTGTTAAACCTGACCAAAGGTTATTCAGAATGACAGACAAAGCCTGGAGTGCTGTGGCCAAATGAGCCCTGGACTTCTCCAGATGGGACCATCTCCATTGCAAATACCCTGCATTGTAAAAAATAAAGCATCTCTGCCACAGTCATAACATAATTAAAAGCACAGAGGAGGAGGAACAACTATCATCAGGGTAATTGGGGGGCACTTGATCGCTTAACCTGCTGAGTGTCAAAAATCCTAGTTTACAATATGGTAGCGTTTACTGAAATGTAGGGGATTAGAATACACTGTAATAAGACTGATACATGGCTGGGAAGATAGATAGATAGATAGATAGATAGATAGATAGATAGATAGATAGATAGATGATGTGTAACTTTAATATACCTTAAATTGGTAAAACATAAGTTCGAAATTTATTTTAATTTTTTGTTCTCATTACTGCTAGTAGTAGTATGATACCATTAATAAAATTGACCAGAAGAATGACGCAAGTGTCAATAGTGTTTAATGAGGGCCTCCAAATATTAGATTTATTTCTCTCTTCATAATAATGCAAAAACAATGACAATATCTATGACTAAATAATAAGTACCATATAACACATGGTAAGAGTAAATAGCATATCAAGTAATAGTAAAAGTAATATAAAAATTACTCTATTAATTTAACCAAAACATTTAAAATTTTGAAATAAGAATTCCTAATCCACATTATCCTGTCTTCTATGTTCAGAAATATTCTGTATATTTTAAACTACACAAAACATCCCCCAAAATTGACTTTAGGACAGAAAAGGAGAAATAGTTTCTTGTCTAATTCATTAGATTAATTAATTTTCAGCCGCTTACAATAATTAACAAGCTGCATTAAGTGGAGGGAAATTACTTTACATCACCAGTACTCAATGTGTGATTATTATTATTATTATTATTATTATTATTATTATTATTTGATTATTTATTAATATTACTAACAATAATAATAATATTTGATACAGTTTTTACAATCGCTATAATTCACATAATTTGAATTTTTTTAAAGTCTAAAATCGCAAGTGGTGGTGACCCCATAACAGTCACACCTGCCCCATAATTCCGCCTCCTCCTTTGCTCTGTGGTCACACTGACACGTTAATTACCTGTGTGCGGATGAAGACGGATGGAGATTGAAGGATGGCGCACCTCAATGAAAGCCTCAGACTCCTTTGCGTCATATTTGGGCACAGTGCCCCCTCTTCTGTCAGTCACACCTCGGACATTTGCTGATTAGGCAGTTATCTGTTATATATCTGGATAATGTAGATCCATCGGGGAAGGGAAAAAAAATTAAAAAAAAGTTGCCCCTGCGCTTACCGGCATTTATTACAAATCAGTAGAGCTCAGGGCAATGGAAGGACAGAGGTGACAAAGGTGACAGAGAAATGTTACATGTGACTCAAGTGTATTGCAAAATGTGCAAATAAATTCACGTGCAAAGTATAAAATATATTTGATGTAATTTCTGTCATTATATCCGTCTTTCGGTTGGAGGCTCCTGGGAGCAAAACGCGTCTTATCTGTCCTTGTTCACATGAATTGTGCGTGATCGGTCCTACACTGGAAGTCAGGCGATCTGATCGGACGTCCTGCTTCCAATACACTGCACAAGATTATTATATTATATATAGAGATGTACTGTATAGTCTTACATTTATTATATATTACGGTAGATAGCTAGATAGATAGATAGATACATTAAAGATAGGTATGATATACATGGATTTATATGGGTAAATCTATTTATATGGGAAATCTGTCTGTCTGTTTGTCTATCTATTTATCTCATATCTATCTATCTATCTATCTATCTCATATCTATCTATCTCCTATCTATCTATCTATCTATCTATCTATCTCATATCTATCTATCTATTTATCTCATATCTATCTATCTATCTATCTATCTATCTATCTATCTATCTCATATCTACATCTCTGTCTTCCTTTCTCTTTCCAACCACTTACAGCAGCTATCAGGTATTCGATTACAGGGCGGAAATACAATAAATAAAATAAATAAATAAAAATAAAAAATAATAAATAGTAATACCATTCTTATGTTGATGAGATATTTTATTTCTAAATGACAAATCATCTTCATCCTACTTATCAAGCATCACCACAACAGACTGATAAGACATAGAAGACATTACAGCACTCTCTGCAGTCTCCAGAATGTCGCACATAATCTCTCCAGCACCTTGAGGATTATCAGATCTCTGTCACTATATGGATGACATCTGAGGTGAAGGCAGATCAAAGAATGTCATGAGTAGATGAGGGAAGTCCCAGGCCAGAAGGGGTTAATGAAGGAGCGATGACGTCACTCGGGGCTCTAGTAAGAGGTTGGAGCTTCTCCATAGCGATGCTTCAGACTCCTGGACCTGGACTCATAGAGGAAGGAGATCATTAATAGAGAGGAGGCTCAGGATCTATGTCACCTCCAAGTGCAGCCTGAGGAGCCCTCCACTGCTGCACCCACAGCATGCCCAGCTCTGCCCTGTGAGGGATCTGCTCTGCAGCAGGTACATCATCATCTTATGTCTGTGTATGGCTGTGCGGCACTGTCTGCTGGTGTGAACCATGTCCATGGCTAAGACAGTGATCAAGTTTAGGACTGGGCAAGCTTTGTCCATTACATGCTGTTCTTGTTGGTGCCTGTAGCCAACTTTAGTGCTGTGTGTATGTGTATAATAATATATATATATATGTGTGTGTATAGTATATATGTATACGTGTGTGTATGTATAATATATATATATATATATATATATATATATATTATGTCATTCTCTGACTTGAAAACCTACATATCTATGGAAACCCACTTGACAAACTCAGCTCTACTACATCGTTCCTTATAGTAATGTAAATATATGCCTGCATGTGGTTGAAATGAATGTAAATAATTGGGTTTTTAAATTTTAACTAGAGATAAATGTATATAGATCATACATAGATATTAGATAAGTAGATAGATAGATATTAGAGAGATAATTTGTCTTCTGTACTTTAGGATTAGATAGCAGATATTCGCTGTTCTGTAGTAACCGCATCCTCATGAATTGATCCACATTACAGAATTAGCTGTAACATGAGGCACTCAGCCTTGTATATCTGTATTTGAGTTAGTGATATAATGTCATGTTAAATATATTCTGTGCATGTGTGTGTGTGTGTATATATATATATATATATATATATATATATAGTTCGTAGTTTTTCGACCTTTAGTTTATTATATTGTCTTTATTATATTGTCACCTACCCCATCCCACATTTCCATGGTGAATCCAAACTCAGGACCTGAGGCCCCCCTCTTGTTTTCCATCTCTCCTCTCACCGCTGACATGTTTATCCATGCTTGTGAATGGCAATAGACAGATTATTTCATAAGCGGGGCACTGAAGGCTGCTCATTTATAGAAAAATCATTCCATCCTTCATTGTGCTAGATCATTTTCAGGGGTTAAAATATGAGGAATTATTATAGATTTTTTTATGTAAAAAATGTTTTATTATTATTTTCTATTATTATTATTATTATTATTATTTAGGAACGCCAGATAGACATGAATAAAATATAATTATAGACAGGAGTCCTAGTAGTTTTGACTTTTTCAGTTTTTTAGTTTTATTATGTTAATAAATATATAATTAATAATAACTAATAATTTTGTTTAAATAAATAAATAATTATGCCATATTGAAATGCAGTTTTGGGATGTACCATGGAAATGTGTGCAGTGTACTTATTTATTTACATTTGCCTTTATTTTTAATTTTTTTTGCAGCCAGTAATGTTTATTATATATCTTTATTTACTAATATTTACTTTTAAATTTCCTTTTTTCATATATTATTTTTATTTTGTATTTATTTCAATTTATATTTTTGACATGTTTATATTTACCTTTTCATTATTATTATTTATTTGTTGCATTTAATATTTATTGTATGATTGATGTGAATAATTTTAAATTAATAATTAGTTTGAATGAATTGAATATTCTTGAAACAAAATATTTCAAATCCAGATTTAGCAATAGAAAGGTGAAAACAGAGATTAGGGGGTGGACTACACATGGATATACATTGCCTATAATCTCAGGGCACAAAGACATCCTCATTTTATTTCTGAGCTTCATCCTGATCTAATGAAAACCATTCTGGGTTACTTGTCACAGTAAGGAGGTTAATTGCATTTTAATTAATAGTTGTATTACCAGGAACCTTTGCTTCGTACATAGAGTACCCTGTAGCAAAAGTCTGCATCACCTATTGTTAGATTATTGCAAATTATGGTTACAATGTAATGATAAATAAAATGTGTTACTGAAATAACTGCAGTGGTTGGATGCTCTGTATTAGGATAAAAATAGATAGATAGATAGATAGATAGATACAAAAATGATATGAAATAGATACATAATAGATACATGATAAATAGATGGATATATATATAATATAGACAGAGATGAGATAGATAGAACGATAGACAGATCGATAAATAGATAATATAGATAGATAGAGATGTATAGATAAATAGATAGATAAAAGGCAGCACATGCAAAAAAGTGAAAGAAAAAAATGTTTATTCACCTATGTGGACAGTAAACATTTTTTTTCTTTCACTTTTTTGAGTGTGCTGCTTTTTTGCATCTTTTACCTTTTTAGGCATTGGTCTAGTCTCATTAGCCCCTCTTTTTTACCTTCTTACTTTTCTGTCTGGTGCTGCCATTTTTATTATGTATTTCTAGATAGATAGATATATAGATAGACAGACAGATAGATAGATAGATAGATAGATAGATAGATAGATATTAGATAGATAAATAGATAGACAGAGAGATATGAGATAGATAGATAGATAGATAGATAGATAGATAGATAGACAGAGAGTATTTCTAGATAGATAGATAGATATTAGATAGATAGATAGATAGATAGATAGATAGATAGATAGATAGACAGAGAGATATGAGAGATGGATAGATAGATAGATAGATAGATAGATAGATAGATAGATAGATAGATAGAAGAGATGGATAGATATGAGATTGATAGGATATATATTTATGAGATAGATAGATAGATAGATAGATAGATAGACAGACAGATATGGGATAGATAGATAGATAGATAGATAGACAGAGAGATATGAGATAGATAGATAGATAGATAGATAGATAGATAGATAGATAGATATGAGAGATGGATGGATAGATAGATAGATAGATAGATAGATAGATAGATAGATAGATAGATAGATAGATAGAAGAGATGGATAGATAGATATGAGATTGATAGGATATATATTTATGAGATAGATAGATAGATAAATAGATAGACAGACAGATATGGGATAGATAGATAGATAGATAGATAGACAGAGAGATATGAGATAGATAGATAGATAGATAGATAGATAGATAGACAGACAGATATGAGATAGATGATAGATAGATAGACAGAGAGATATGAGATAGATAGATAGATAGATAGATAGATAGACATAGACAAATAGTGATCCAATAAAAGGTCAGCTGGAAATTAGAAACTGACTTATAGATCGGGCTGTCTGTCTTAGAATTTCTATAAACTTTTATCTACAAAAACCTTAAAAAATAATATTTCCTCTTATTTTAGGTATTAACCAGAATAAGGAACTTCCTTCATCTGGGATCTGCAGAAATGGCCACCAGCCCATTAACAGTCACAAACGACCACCTTTTGTCCTCTCCTCCAAACTCCTACCAAGACCCCCTTCAGTCAAGAGTCAGTCACTCCAACATGAAACCGAACCAAGTCAGCCAAGTCATTTTGTATGGCATCCCTATTGTATCGCTGGTCATAGATGGGCAGGAGAGGTTGTGCCTTGCCCAGATCTCTAACACACTCCTTAAAAACTATAGCTACAATGAGATCCACAACAGGCGGGTAGCCCTTGGTATCACCTGCGTGCAGTGCACCCCAGTTCAGTTGGAAATCTTGAGAAGGGCAGGAGCAATGCCCATATCTTCAAGAAGATGTGGAATGATTACTAAAAGGGAGGCTGAGAGACTGTGCAAGTCCTTCTTAGGAGAGAACCGGCCACCAAAGCTTCCAGATAACTTTGCATTTGATGTTAGTCATGAATGTGCATGGGGGTGCAGGGGGAACTTCATCCCGGCAAGGTACAACAGCTCCAGAGCTAAGTGTATTAAATGTACCTACTGCAACATGTACTTCTCTCCAAACAAGTTCATTTTCCATTCACATAGAACCCCAGAAGCTAAATACACCCAGCCTGATGCTGCCAACTTCAATTCATGGAGAAGACATCTTAAGCTGTCAGATAAGACCCCTCCAGATGAAATGGTATTTGCCTGGGAAGATGTCAAAGCAATGTTCAATGGTGGCAGCCGAAAGAGGGCTTTAAGTCATGCACATTGCCAAAGTCTGGGCAGCGTAAAAGCAAACAATGGCATCTTGCCACACATGATTGGTCAAGACCTCAATCAGAAGAGGCCAAGGTTCGAAGAAGAAGAAGAGATAGAGCCCACCAACATCACAAACAAGACCCAAAGAAGTTACCCTGTCATCCCAGTCCCCAGCAAAGGATTTGGCATGTTGCAAAAATTCCCCGCCAGCACCCTCTTTCCAAGTCCATACACTTTCCCAGCCTTTGGCCTGTGTCAGAAAAAAGATGATGCTGATACAGTCAATGGCCAGAAGACCAGTGCATTGTCAGGACTATTCTGGCCCGGTAGAAAAGATGCATTTTATCCCCCTTTTTGTATGTTTTGGCCACCAAGAACTCCTGGTGGACTTCCAGTTCCTACTTATCTCCAGCCTCAACCCAGCACCCTTACTTCCATTACAGACAACCCAACTCTAAGACAGGCCTTCCTAGAGCTGGCAGACCAGAGTGATGCCAGCAACCTCAGCAACACTGGAGACACCTTGTTTGAAACCGAATGTTCCAGCTCTCCAGTGTCCAGCGACATCAGACCCTCCTCTGAAACCAGGACCAATGTCTTGGAGGTCCCTTCCTTCCCAATTCGAAAACAGAGCTACCATTCCGCCTTCCGGCCTGTGGTCAAAGACGCCGAGAGCATTGCCAAATTGCATGGCAACCTTGAGGACTTCCAAAACGATAGGCATGTGTCACCCGGCACTAGCTGCAGTTACCAAAGTGACAGCTCGGACTCGGACGAAGAGCAGGAGGTGGATGTGGAAACCAACAAGCCGCCTGGTGAAGACGAAGAGGAAAGTCTCAGCAGTCAGTTTCTGCAGAGTAGAGGACTGGTAGAAAGCAATGAGAAAACATGCAAAGACCGTTCCCCCTTCTCCAGCTCCAGGAGCGAAACGCAGGCCGAGAAAATGGAAAACGCAGAACATCCTTCTTCCACCCCAAAAGACTCCAGCCCCCGTCATACATCAGTGGAGGAACCTTGCTACAAAGATGTAAATATTCCCTCAGGCTTCACAGCTAATTATTATTATTTAAATGCAGCTTTAGGCTGAATGGGTGATGTCTGCATAATAAGATTGATAACTAGATGCCCTACAGAAACGAAATCTTGTGTTTAGCTCTTTAACACAATGCCACAGAGAGCAAATGTTCTACATGCAAATAAACCCCTGTGTTCTGGAGATGCAGGGATTGTCCTGGGCCCATATGGTATCTAGCCTACCCTATATCCCTATATACAATTAGGGGACTGCGCTGATAATGAGTTCACCTCCACCTGACATGTCCTCTATGTAGACCTGTCCTTTGTACCTTCCTATATGTTCTGGTTTTTATGTCTTGTAGACCCAGAAAAGCAAAGAAAACAATGGGAACTTATCCTCCAAGGAAGACTCCTACCCAGGTAAGAGAGGCCATGGACAAATTTATGGACACCACAGACTACACTTTTTAGCGCTATACCTCCACTATTGTACTATGGATTCTATCCGCTTGTTTTTCTCTAGTCTTTTGTTTTTGTTTTGTTGTTTGTTTGTTTTGGTTTTGTTTTTTTTTATTCAGGGAAAAGTTTGCTGAGAAACGTCAATTCCTATTTTGTCAAACTTAATATCAGCAAATTGATTCATTATGTATTTTCTTTCCCAAAATAAACAAGGGTTGGTAGTCAGAGTACATCTTATACACATGTATGGTATGACTCTGTATATCATTAATTCATATGAGTCTTGCCATCATCTTTGTATTATTCTTACATCTGGCTGTCTATGGTTGTACCGGATTGGGGGGATTGTTATATAGGAGTGCCACTATTCATTGCAGTATCACAATTATCTGTGACTACTACACGCTCTGCTACATTCATCTTATCTCTCTTGCATCTATATCTGTCTATCTATCTATCTATCTCATATCTATCTAATATCTATCTAATGTCTATCTATCTAATATCTATCTATCTATCTAATATCTATCTATCTCATATCTATCTCATATCTATCTATCTATCTAATATCTATCTATCTATCTAATATCTATCTATCTATCTATCTATCAACTGTCTATCATGTATTTTCTTTCTTTCTCTCTGTTAGCTTGGAATAGTTATGGTAAGGATTGATTTGGAATGAATAACTTCATATCTATCTATCTATCTATCCAATAGTTATCTATCAATCTATCTATACAATATCTATCTATCTATCTATCTATCAGTCTATCCGATATCCATCTATTTGTCTATTTATCTATCTATTTTATCTTCCTTCCTATGTATTTTATATTCTGTGTTAGCTTGGAATAGACCCCATTACATTAATATTATCTAATATTAACGACTGACCTGGGATGAATGAGCTCATATCTATCTATCTATCCATCTATCTAAAAAACAAAAAAAACACAGCAGCACAGTTAGAAAAAAATAATAAATCGGGTGCAAATCCCCAGGGAAGGTAGGCAACCATTCCACTATGCAATATTTCCAAAACAAATTGGACAATTGGACGGCTTGACAAAGGCCTCATTGAGTGGGCTGAAACGTTGCCTGGGAATAAATGGGTCATCACCTTTCACCCTGATTTGGAGTGCTGCCTTATTTTTTTGGGAAATATCTATCTATCTATCCAATATCTACTTATCCAATATATTCCTTCCTTTCTTTAAAAAAAATCCTATTCCAGTAACATTATCTACAGTAAAGATTGACCTAGGAGGAGATCAGCAGTGTCTTCAGATCTCACTACTGGTGTATTACACATGAGTAAATGAGCTCTCTGTCTGTCTTTCTGCCTCTATTAACGCAAGAGGTTATCCGGCCATGGCTGTGATACAGTGTCGGACTGGGGTGCATAGGGCCCACCAGTAAAATGTATTTTGAGGGCCCACCGTACAGATACATTCAAATATAATAAATAATCTAACACGTTTTTTAAATGAACATCGGCTGGTTGAGGTGCTGTGCATCGAATATATGTATGTAGTGCAGTAAGACTACTGTGTTATGTGCCACTTATGCAGGGGGTCGGAGACTAGGGGCCCACATTGCTCAGGGGCCCACCAGGAGATTCACCTGTACCCCTATGGGCCAGTCCGAGCCTGCTGTGATATAACATGTTCCAATGATTCAGGGCGGGATGGTTTACAGGGAATCATGTCACGTCTCCTCCATCTTTATCCTCCCCTTCAGTGAGTACAATTACTCCATTAATACTTTAATCTGTAAATCCAAGGAGTCATATTCTATCTTTATTTTCCATAAACAAACTACAAAACAAAAACATATTATTAGACTCAAAGAAAACGAATGACACATTCATCTCGAATAGATCTGTGTACACATTAATAGAATTAGACATTGTTGAACCTTCCGTGTGTTGTAGTTGACGGGTTATTATAATATTAGGAGAAAGTGGAAGGAGAGAGAAACCATTACACACTTATAAAAGCCTAATGTATGATCAAATACAATGGACATAGATTCATATGCCCGATGCATTATAGAGATGGAAATCTCCTGGTAAATAAGGCAAATTGATTAGTAACAAGGATCTACATCAGTCCAACAAAACCACAGTTTCCAACACTGCCCCTTAAGGCACTATGATTTAAAGGCAACGCTCCTAAAATTCATATTTCGCCTATTAAATTTATCCCTTTTTTTGCTTGTGCCAGAATTTTTAATTTAAGTTTCAAAAGTTTAATAGATTTTTTCCAAAAGTTTAACTTTGAGGTTAACATGCTCCACCGTACACCCACTGATTGCAATGTTTCCTCTAAATAGGTTGTCAGAGTCACTCCCCATTTTCTGTATGACTTATACCCTCGACCGCACCTCTCTGTGAAGAACTGTCACCTGTTTTCTGGTCTTATTTTGAGTGAAGGTGTACAAAATAACTGAGCTGTGTCATTGATCTATCTATCTATCTATCTATCTATCTATCTCATATCTATCTATCTATCTATCTATATCCTATATTTATTGCATTATCTATCTCATAGCTGTCCTATCTATTTATCTATCTGCTATCTAAATCTATCTATCTCATATTTATCTCATATCTTTCTATGTGTCTATCGTTCTACATAGTTTTTTGGTGACATATCTATCTCCTATCTATCTATCTTCTATCAATCTATCTATCTATCTCATATCTATCTATCTTCTATCTATCTATCTATCTATCTCATATCTATCACTATCTATCTCATATCTATCTATCTATCTATCTATCTATCTATCTCTCTATCTATCTCATATCTATCTCTCTATCTATCTCATATCTATCTATCTATCTATCTATCTATCTCATATCTATCTATCTATCTATCTATCTATTATCTATCTATCTATCTCATATCTATCTATCTATCTCATATCTATCTCTCTATCTATCTCATATCTATCTCTCTATCTATCTCATATCTATCTATCTATCTATCTATCTATCTCATATCTATCTATCTATCTATCTATCTATCTATGTATCTATCTCATATCTATCTGTCTATATCTCATATCTATCTATGTATCTGTCTATCTCATAGCTGTCTATCTATTTTATATCTTTTTCTGCATATCTTTTTGGGACTTTTTGACTTATTCAAGATCTTCATCCAAATATTTTTGGAGACATTATGGTCATAGTAGAAAAATACCAAGTAAATTAAAAACATAAAAATTGGGACATTTGTGAGTTATAAGGCACGTAGGTTTTTCATTTTTTGCCAGAGATGATGGAAGAAACAACATATATTATGATTTCGGACGTAGTTCATTTTTACTCCATGGAGTTTAGGAATCTAAATAAATAAACCAACTGAAAACAGTCAGCAAGCTGGCTAAATGCTGTTGTTGACGGATCTTATTCTAATCACGGCTCTTCTGAATACACAAAGAACAGAATAGTCAAAGGAAATGTGTCAAAAATGTTATCTGCCAGTTAAAACCAGATAGTTTAGTCACACGTCTCCTTTTTCCTGCTGATTGTAGATTTTTTTTATTCTATTTTCTGAACATGATTATGGGGGGCGGCCGTCCTGTCTGAGCTGTTCTTAACAGCATTTAAGAAGCATCAAGAAAATTGCTTTACGGCAGCCCCATGGTCCATAGACACAATGGTCAGGAGGGACCTCAGTGACTTCTATGGGAGAGTTTTCTAGGCATGATCTGTGACCTGTGCAGAGGTGATTGTACAAGGAGAGAATAGATAAGATGTGACAATCGCCTATTGTGAATGGTGGCTCCTGTCTTATCTATACACAGAGGTGATACCATTACAGGCAGGATTAGAATGACAGATAAGCAGATAACTGCTGTAAAGTTATCTGTACAGACCAAGAAGTGGTGCCTATTATTAGGCTTAGAGGCCAGTGGGAAATTATATGATTTTTGTTTACATATAGATATTGACATGGAAAATTAAAAATAACATCATCAGAATTTTTTTAAAATAATTTAAACATAAAAAAAGTTATTTAAACAGTGGGGTATTTTATGACGACACATTCCCTTTAAAGGTTTAGAGGACCCAATTCCATACACCCTATTACTGAATTCAGGGTTAATGGAGAAGGTCCTCTGTTCAGGCTCCTCATCTCTTGGCCAAAGCAAAGAGCGTCTCTCTCTCTCTGGAGGACCTGCCCTGTCCTGCATTACACAAACAGCCCTTGGATGTCACCGGGCATTGTGCACTACTTCATTTAGCCTACTTCACTTACTATCAAGTTTCCCCACAGATTATGGCTAATTTTGGGAAGTCCAAGCGGGGGAACATATTGTGATCATCTCATTGTCAAGGGACACTGCTAACAAGTAGTGAGTCTACTAAAGTGGAGAACCTCTTTAAGGCTCATTAACAAATTTACATCAAATACACCCATTTTTTTTATTTCCATTACTTACATATCCCAAGTAAGAACAACCCCCATGAGCCATCCATATCCCTTTCAAACTATTACAGCGAATCAGCCATTACAACCTCCTATGACAAAAGTTTCCATAGTGTACTAAAACTCAGAATGGGTCACACCTCCACTAACAGCTCCTCCAAATACTATCCATTTATTAAAGGTAGTGTCTACCATTTTTACTTGCACGGATTGATAATATATCTGTATAGGTAAGCTCTCTTTTTCTGACTTGATAAACTCTATAATTCTGGTTGCCTTCAGCCACCACTAGGGGGAGCTCACTGCATATAGATTTATTCAGTTAGTAATGCACTCAACAGGAGCTATATAAAAGCTGCATGCAATGTGCTCCCCCTAGTGGTGTTGCTAGTGGCTCCTATTGCAGTATTATGCCAAACAGGTAAAGAATTCCTGGCCCCCCTCACCTCAGGGGCCCCATAGCACTTATAATCTTGGTCTAGTTGACAGTTGGCATATTTTGCATCAATAGTCACAAATATTTCCTTGTGTCTTAATACCCCGGCTAAGACAATGTGGCTTGTTGGCGCCCCCAGCGTAGCAGATATGAAATAATAAAACCGCCATAGAGTGCACCATTTAAATTCCATTTTGTCTCATTGCAGATAAAAGCAAAGAGATCCACTTTTATGTCACAGAATCGGACGCCTCGGCGGGTGAATTCTGGAGAGAAATACCAGGTAAGACAAAATGTATCCCCCTAGAATGTTCCAAGGGTAAAAAAATATATATATATTAAAACCCAGAATAGGCAAAGAAAAAAAATAAGACGGCGCTAATAGCAAGCGGATTATTAATTGCGTTGGACGCATGAAAGGCGGTTGTAGGACCATATACAATGAGGCGGCGTGCGGAAGGCTGAAATGACAATAATTGAAATGTTCCATACAAACCTTCTATTAAGAAGGATCACAGCTTATTGCTTTTTCTATCTGTCAGACAGACATTAAAGGTGTTTTATTGCGTCTTTCCCAACATTTATATTATCTACATGATAATGATCTCTACACAAAATGTGTAATACATTTACAAAAATTACATTATACAAATTAAATGAAACCACCTTTTTACTGATTGCTAAACGTCTCCGAGGGCTTTACGGACGACGTGATTAGAACTTGTGATACTAACTTGTCTATTGCAGTGTCTTAAGGAGAGGTTTGCTTTCTTGGGAGCAGGGAATCTAATTTCCCATTTATGTAATGCAAACTGCCTTGGCTTTGACTATTCACGGTTAATTGACTGTCAAACGAGGTTGTTATCCTGAGGCAATGTCTGCAAATTTGCCTGTCAAATGAGACAGAGAGTGCAGGCAGCGGAGAGAGAGAGAGAGAGAGAGGCTGAGAGGGGCAGGGAAAGAGGGGAGCAGCGGCGGCAGCAGGGGGGCGGGCGGCAATGGTGGGGGGCAGAGGCCGGACTCTTATGTGGGAATTGGGGAAATGGAGAATTGTACTAAAGAATACAGAACATGTGTGACTACAATGCAGTCAACACCAATTATATAGGTATAGATCTGTCTATCTATCTATCTATCTATCTATCTATCTATCTATCTATCTATTATCTATCTATCTATCTATCTATTATCTATCTATCTATCTCATATCTATCTATCTATCTATCTATCTCATATCTATCTATCTATTTATCTATCTCATATCTATCTATCTCATATCTATCTTGTGTATATTTATCTATCTATAATCTATCTATTTATCTATATGCATTATACATACGTATCTATCTCATATCTATCTATCTATCTCTCATATCTATCTTGTGTATATTTATCTATCTATATTTTATATGCATTATACTTACGTATCTATCTATCTATCTATCTATCTATCATCTATCTATCTCATATCTATTTATCTATCTATCTATCATCTATCTATCTCATATCTATTTATCTATCTATCTCATATCTATCTATCTATCTATCTATTTATCTATCTATCTATCTCATATCTATCTATCTATCTATCTATCTCATATCTACCTATCTCATATCTATCTATCTTAGACAGCCGCCCATACATAAGAGATATAGGATATACAGGAATTTTAAATATGTCACTCAAAATCTGATCCAGATCCTGGATGGTCTTCACAAGAGGAGGAGAGATGTTGCTGTATAAGATATGACTGGTCCCCGGAGATACATATCTGTCAGTGGCCACTTACCTCACTTTCTCATTATAACATGTATATCACCGGGGTGTACGATCTGTACGGCTGAGTGCAGAAATCGCGGACATATGTGTGCGGCACTTCAGGTCCAGTGTCTGTCGTGCTAAGACTGCCAGGCAGAAAAACACATTTGGTTAATGGTTCTTGCTACTCCAGATATTAAGATAAATTCTTTCACTTCTTCTCAATATAGTCCTATCAGATTCAGAGAGTATGTTAAAGAGGACCCGTCCCCTCTCCTGACATGTCTGCTTTAGTAACTACTTGCATTCCCCATATAATAATTCTGAGTTTATTGTTACAACTCCATGTTGTGCCATTCATTTATTATTCCAACTAGAAATGTGAGCAAATTCCTAGCAGTTTGAAGTGAAGGTCCAGCTGGATGTTACCTGCTGGGGGGGGGGGGGGTCCCTGCGCAGTCTGACATTATCCTTCAATCAGTGCTGCCAGTGTCAGACTGTGCAGGGACACACCCAGAACAGGTAACATCCAGATGGACCTTCATTGCAAACTGCTAGTAAAGTATTCATGACTTCTAGAAGGAATAATAGAGGAAAGGCACAACATAGTCATAGGAATAAGAGCTCCAGAACTATTATTACATAGAAAATGCAAGTAGTTACTAAAACAGACATGTCAGGGGAGGTGACAGCTCCTCTTTAGGTACTGCCAACTCAGGTGTGATTTGAAAAGAGAGGTGGAAGACACTAAGGATATGGGACTGAACTCTACTGCACAGGGACACCCTCAAAATTGTGGAATATATTAGAATTAATTTCCCGCAAGTTTAGCAATCCAAGGCAGACAGATTGTAGTAAGTGGGTAATACAGTGCGCTCAGGAAGTCTTCAGACACTTTCATTTTTTCACATTTTGTTATGTTCTTCCTCATCATTCTTCACTCAGTAACCCAGAGAGAACAGAGCGTTAGAAATAAAATCTGACATAAGTATTCAGACCCTTTACTCTGGACTTAAGTTGAAGCTCCTTTGGCAGTGATTACAGCCTCCAGTCTTCTTGGGGATGATGCCATAAGGTTTCCACACCTGGATGTGGGGATTTTCTGTCATTCTTCTCTGCAGATCCTCTCAAGCTCTGTCAGGTTAGATGGGGACCGTCGGTGGACAGACATTTTCAGGTCTCTCCAGAGATGTTCCATTGGGTTCAGGGCTCTGGCTGGACTACTCAAGGACATTCACAGAGTTGTACCTAAGCATCTCCTGTGTTGTCCTGTCTGGGTGCTTAGGGTCATTGTCTTGTTGGAAGGTGAACCTTCAGCCCTGTCTGAGGTCTAGAGCACTCTGGATCAGGTTTTCATTAAGAATATCTCTTTACTTTGCTCCATTCGGCTTTTTCGCAACCCTGACCAGTCTCCCTTTCCTAGCTTCTGAAAAACACCACACAGCATGATGTTGCCGCCACCATGCTTCACTGTAGGGATGGTATAGGGCAGGTGATGAGCAGAGCCTGGTTTCCTCCAGACATGACGCTTAGAATTAAGGCCAAAATGTTCAATCTTGGTGTCATCAGACCATAAACTCTTGTTTCTCACAGTCTGATAGTCCTTTAGGTGCTTTTTTGCAAACCTCCATGTGTCTTTTACTGAGGACAGGCTTCTTTCTGGCCGCTCTGCCATATGGACCAGATTGGTGGAATGCTGCAGTGATGGGTGACCTTCTAGAAGTTTCTCCTACCTGCACACAAGATATTTGGAGCTCATCCAGAGTGACCATTGTATTCTTGGTCACCTGTCTTACTGAGGCCCATCTCCCTCCATTACATAGTTTGGTGGGGCGGCCAGCTCTAGGAAGAGTCCTGGTTGTTCCAAACTTTTTCCATTTAAGAATTATGGATGCCACTGTGCTCGGGAACTTTCAGTGCGGCAGAAATTTTTTGTAACCTTCTCCAGATCTGTGCCTCCACACAATCCTGTCTCTGAGCTCTACAGGCAGTTCTTTCCTCCTCATGGCTTGGTTTTTGCTCTGATATGCATGGTCAGCTGTGAGACATCATATAGACAGGGCTGTGTTTTCCAAATCATGTCCGATCAACTGAATTTACCACAGGTGGACTCCAAGGGTCTGAATACTTATGTCCATTTGAAATGTTAGTTTTTATTTTTTAATAAATTTGCAAGTTCCATAGTGGTGAATGGAGAGTGCACCACTCATGCACCGCCATCTCTCCATTCATAGCTATGGGACTTCTGGGACTTTTTAATAATTGACACGTTTTGGTTGGGTGACAACAAGCTTCTACAATTTGTCACCAGTCATATGGGAAACAATCACATTTCATAGGTGGACTCTAAAACGGTGCCCCTAGTGACCACACTATGCCAAACAGAAGGATCACTTGTTATTACTTATTGTTCTACAGCAAAAACATTTACTATTAGGGTGGAGAAAGGTTAAAAAGAGCATTTCCCACTTCGCAGAACCCAACACATCTGTATATTATATAGACAGTCCCCTGATTTCAATGAGAACTGTGTAATGCTTAATTTCTCCTGTGGTGGCGCTGCAGGGAATTTTTGCCAGGTTTCTTCCCAAGTTACAGCTGATCATTGGGGGTTCCAGCAGCAGGAACCTTTACTTATTGTAAGGGCACTCTTCTAACAAAAATGGTTTAACCAAAGTGAAAACCCGCTTTAAATGCAAATTGTTGTCAATCTAATATCTATCATTTTTTCTAGTGCCCCAGGCTTTTTTAAACTAAACATGTCCACAATTCTGTTCTGATCAGTTGTATATCTCTCTAGGAGTCTGAGCTATGAGTTTCTTATACAGAACTCCAAATCCCCTGCTTCGCTTCGCATAGCCATAGAGGTAAATGCTAAAATTCTGGCTGCTTACGGCCACCACCAGAGGGAGCCGTGAAGCTTACTGAAGACAAATGTATGATTGACTTCAATGACAGATGTATAAATCTATATACGGTGATCTCCCCCTAGTGGTGACTGCTAGGAGAAAGATTTTTCAGGGGATTTGGACTTTTTATTAGAATAACAGAGCTCTGATCCCTATAATCATATATTATGGGGAGTCAGTGTAATCCAGAACATAAAGAAAATAACTCAAATATTTTTTTATTATCTTTTATCTATTTATTGGTGACTTTTTTTATTTTTACTTAATTAGATTTTTGTTTTTGGCTATTTTTGCATAATATTTCATTTACTTTTTTTCCCTTTTTCAATTCCACTTTATTTCACCAATTTTTCTACAATGTATCAAGTCTAAAGCGCCACACGTAAATTTACTGTACATCATGATAAAGTAGTCCTCACCAGTACATTGCAGGGCTCGCTGGCTGAATTGATGCAATAATAATTTCACTGCCTTCCTGTTGCAAAGTTCTCGGTGCAGATTTTATATCTACATAAAGTTAATGTTGAATCCCACAAAAGAACAAAAAGCAAAAAACAAAACCAACTAGATAGCGGGACATCTGTGCCCATAACGGGTTTAATTAACTTTTGCATCATGTTCTCAGTGGGTCACGGGCGAAATACCGATCTTTCTCCATCTTTACTTTAATAACTTGTTGAAATACTGGCATAAAAGGCAGAATATAAAAATCCCAAGTAAAGACATAAAACGCGTCGAGGTCTCTCCCCGCCACTAACAGATGCCAATATCTTTCCTGACAGCCAACACTAAACATGTAAAAGCTACACAAAGCGAGAGAGACGGTGGTTAATCCAACGAGTGCAAGCCATAACCTTGTCCCCGCCTGTGGCAACGCGCCGCGCTGAATGGGCCCTTAAAGTGAAATTTATGTCGCCTCTTCTCTGCCCGAGAAACTGTTTTAATCTTGGAAAAGGCAATTACTCGACAGACATAAAAGCGGACGGGGGAAACAGAGGAAAAATAAATAAATGGAAAAAAATCCAAAGTCAACAAACTCATTAAACTCATCTTTTTTTCTATATTGTCTGCAGGAGAAGCCAGTCAGGATGGCTCATCACCAGCCCTGAAGAAGGACATGGGGAGCATGGGGAAAGGTACGTTTATCCATCTCACCGTGGACAGGTCCGAACAATCTCCCGCTTGTAGTATCCTAGCCCAGCAGACGACATAAGCAAAGTAAAAACAAACAAGAGTAACACGACTGACGCATTTCAGACCGTCATCGCTTTGTGAAGACCATTGCAAATATCTGAAGCGCGTTAGCTATGTTCCTCTTTTCCTGATACAACATTTTGCTGTTTTAGGAGTCTTTTTACGAATGGTGCCATCCTCTTATTACGCTAAAATGCTACAATTTTCCATGTTGTCCAACATGAACTTTTAGGGCCAGAGGATATTTTTCACAGCGGGGTTCATGCAAGAGAAGGGGCTCCATAAAAAAAGGCCAAATGGACTCCTGCTTGGTGCTTGGACCCCAAGCCCTTTCCAACACCCCCAACCTACATGTGGTCACAATTCAGAGGGGTCCTCTACTTTGCCACCTAGTTGCATAGGGACAGGAACCACCAGTAGCTTGTTCTTTGAGGCACCCAGAATTTAGCACTCTTTGAAGGGTTTCGTATAGGGCAGTATATACATCAATTTCTGGCCAATATTAAGATCTCTGCTTGCTGTCAGAGAACATTTTTATTAATACTGGTCACAGATGAGAGTTAGCCTCCAGCTAGGCATGATCTAAACAGTCTGATCTTCTGACTGATTACATTCCACCTGCACAGATACAGGACAGGAGGGATGAGTTGTCCATAGCTCACAGAGAATGGTCTACACCAGGCATGCTCAACCTGTGGCCCTCCAGCTGTTGCAAAACGACAACTCCCATCATTCCCAGGCAGCCTACAGCTATCAGCCTACAGAAGGGCATGGTGGGAGTTGTAGTTTTACAACAGCTGGAGGGCCGCAGGTTGAGCATCACTGGTTTAGACTGGATAACATTGTAGCAAATCTTCAGCTGTGAAAAGTTTTAAAGGGGTATTCTGTTTACAGTACGTTATAACTATTAGATCGTTGAGGGTCCTACCACTGGGATCACAAGAAAAGAGGCTCCGTATGGATAGAGGATAACTTATTGTAACTGGAATACCCCTTTAAGTCTGTGCAGGCATTTAGTCTGTGGTACGGGTTTACTTCCAGATGTCCAGAAGCTGAAAAGCTGATGCTTCTCACAGCTGAGGGTTTGCTACAGTTGCATTCAATCTAGGCAATCCTCTGTGAGCGAAACAGTATGGGCAAGTTGATAAAAGTCCTCTTTGACTGTTTTTGTCCATCATGGCCAGCATATCACCAGGGGTGCACCACCGATGAGGCCAGGTGAGGCGATCACCTCAGGCAGCACCAGGCAGGGGCAAGAGGGGGGCAGGGGAAGGGCCATGGGCAATGAGCGCTTTCATTGTGGCAAAGGGGTTAGGTTAAGAAATTGGCATGGGGGGGGGCCCGTTTCAGTTTTCGCCTCAGGCAGCAGAAAGGCTAGGTGCACCTCTGCATATCACATAATATTCAGGAGTCTAGGAATGTTGGGTGGCAGTGGCGACCATATTGCCGGTCACCCAGCTTTCCCGGAAGGTGATAGAGTAACTAATAATCTGACATAAGAAAGCGACTCAAGGACTCTGATGCTCAGAAAGGACACACAAGGTCACAATTACAGTCCCAGCCCGGCCCGGTTGACTACAGACAGCCAGATGTGATCTCTTCCTTCTCTCTTAGAGGGTGAACACATTAGAGTCCATTATTCGCCCTTCATTATGGCAGTGACATGGCCCTTTTAAATACTGACATTAACTCCTTCCTTGCCCGAGGCTCGAAGCGCATCAATCATAGAGAGCCGCTGGCTGCCGGCGTCGTCCCACTGAAAGGGTTAGCGGCAAAGTTAGGCAGGTAACCGGCTTATCAACCATATTTTACGCTTGACAAGCTGCGTATGAATAATATATGGCGGCTGGGTGGATATAATTGAGATTAATGCATGCGTATCAATCAATACATGACACGGTAATATAATACTTTAAAATAATATATTGCATTGATTTATATTCATGATTTCTGCATCGGGCCTCGCCCCCGGCCCACACAGCACTTTATGCTTTTTGCTATTTTTTTATTTTAATTCTTGTCAATATTTATATAATTTTTTATTTTTTTCCCCAGAAGAACTTCAGAAAGTTTTATTTGAGCAAATAGATCTGAGGCGGAGACTGGAGCAAGAATTCCAAGTGTTAAAGGGGACGCCATCTTTTCCTGTTTTCAGTAAGGATATTTTTATGATTATTATTGTGCATTATTTTTGATACCTGCTGACTTTGGTACTTGAGATATTTTTGGGCACATGATAGTTGCACAGATCTGAAAATAAAAAGTTATAGAATAGAAGAGCCAATGCTTGTTGAAAATTCATTGAAACTTGCAGTGACTTTCAGCTACACAAACTGTTCAGCCCTATGGGCGCAGTCCCATGTCAGTCACAAAAATAGTGTGAGAACTTGTACGGATGTTATACCTGACATAAGCAGATTACAGAGGATGACTGAACCATAGAGACATGGCAAATTGTGCAATGAGACTTTTTACACTCTTTGGATAGATAGATAGATAGATAGATAGATAGGTAGATAGATATGGCATTGGGCAGGTGATGAGCAGTGCCTGGTTTCCTCCAGAAATGATGCTTAGAATTAAGGCCAAAAAGTTCAATCTTGGTTTTGTTTCTCACAGTCTGAGAGTCCATTAGGTGATTTTTTTTTTTAAATCCAGGCGGTTTTCATGTGTCTTTTACTGAGGCTTCTTTCTGGCCACTCTGCCATAAAGCCCAGATTGCTACAGTGATGGGTGATCTTCTGGAAGTATCTCCCATCTGCACACAGGATCTTTGGAGCACATCCAGAGTGATCATTGGGTTCTTCGTCTTACTTTGGTGGGGCGGCCAGCTCTAGGAAGAGTCCTGGTTGTTTTAAACTTCCTCCATTTAAGAATTATGGAGACCACTGTGCTTCAGGGAACTTTCAGCGCAGCAGAAATTTTTTGTCCTCTTCTCTCGATCTGTGCCTTCACACAATCCTGTCTTTGACAGGATTCCTCAACCACCCTACGCCCCCTTTTTTAGAACTGGCATACGTGTCATGGATGAGGAAGAAGTCGCAGATTCGGCCGCAAATCCCATTTTGCCACCGAATCTGCAACAGATTTAGGCCAAAAATTGGCGTATAGCTATTCATAAATGACCCCCATAGTCTTCAATAGAATGATCAAAGTAGATTTCCTATGATGGACTGTGGAGTTATTACTTATGTAGAAGGTATGTCTTTAGGAGAAGATGTATGATAGGAGAACATTTAGCTAATAGAGAAGGAGGATGGAGCTGAGGGTGGGACACTCCTAATAGCGAGACCCTTCTACCCCATTAACTAACCCTGACTAAGTGATTAGTCCAACAAAAAGGAAAAACAACATCTTGATACAGACTACTAAATTTCATCTCCCACTACTCTCTGATTAGGCAGCTGCTCAATTAGGGTGGAAGTCCCTAGGGAATGTATCATGGCTGCAAAATCTCTAGAATTCATCAAGGGCTTACCTAATATAGAGGCACTCCTGGTGGCTATATCTGGGTCCTTGGGATGGGGCATCCAACAAACCTTTCCCCATTGTAATCCAGAACAAAGCATTATGTTCTTGGCTACCTCAACATTAATGATCAACCATTCTGAGCGTTTCACCACCCTTTGTTACCAACAAGGCAGTGGGAAGAAGTGCCGATGGTGGGGTGGCATGAGCGAGCAGCAATAGGGGTCTTTGTTTTATCATGGGGCCCCCTCTGGTCCGTCTTGGATGTATCATACAAGGAGTTAATGTTCTCTTAGAGCCTCATTTAGCGATTGAAAGCCTTTCCCATCAGGACCTATATCGTATACGTTTAATATATATATCATCTTCCCGTGAGAGCCTTCTGAGAGCTTCTCGCCTGAGAGACGTTTGTCTCATTGTTTCCTGTTTTATCTCATAACTCCCAATGACGTTGGTTAAAAGAAGAGACGCGGCTGTTTAATGGGAGCTCTCAGATGTTACCTCCATTATCAGGAGTCTTCGCTCTGGGCCAACCATGATGTACACTCTAGGATACAAGTCCAGATACTTGTACATCTTTAATAACGATGCCTGTCTAGAGGTCTCCTCCAGTATTTACTACCTGTCAGACATGTTCTTTATCTGTAGAAGGGAAGGGGAGAGAAACTCCTGGGGATCATACCTACAAAACTCTGCCTGCCTTAGATGATGGCAATCTCCACACCTCCTGTCATACAGTGTATATGGGTGTGGCATATAGGCATTACATCTCACTATATATATATATATATATATATATATATATATATATAAAAAAGAACCAGTATATGGCAGTATTTATAATGGCAGTGTATGACACTATATATAATTACAGTGTATGGCAGTATTATAATCACAGTGTATGGCAGTATTTATAATCACAGTGTATGGCACTATTTATAATGGCAGTAGTATGCCACTATTTATAATGATATATCAGTAGTAATAAGTCAGAGCAACTGGACTAGTACTTTGTTCCTTGAAGACATTTCACTGGTCATCTGACTTGCTTTCTCAATTAAAATAGCTTGTACGAGAATTCTCCTGCATTAGATACTGGTAATTTGTGCTTCTGCCATTTATTGTATTTGCATGACTGAAGCTATTATATGTTGGTAAACTGCCTTTGGAGATGTGTTAGAGCTGCATTGTAAGTTGCTACTAATTTTTTATTTTAACTATTTATAATGACAGTGTATGGCACTATATACAATCACAGTGTATGGCACTATTTATAATGACAGTGTATGGCACTATTTATACTGACAGTGTATGGCACCATATATAATAACAGTGTATAACACTATTTATAATGACAGTGTATGGCACTATTTATAATGACATTGTATGGCACTATTTATAATGACAGTATAAGGCACCATATATAATGACAGTATATATCACTATTTATAATGACAGTGTATGGCACTATTTATTATGACAGTGTATGGCACTATTTATAATGACAGTATAAGGCACCATATATAATGACAGTATATATCACTATTTATAATGCCATTGCATTGCACTGTTTATATGGTTACTGTATAGCAATGTTTATGAAGGCAGTTTATGGCACCATTTACCGTATATGGGTACTGTATTGCACTGTTAGCTTTGCACAGCACCTCTTACAATACTTTCACACTGGGGCACTACTATATAAATACATAGACATAGAGTAATTTTCGATGGTGGGCACAGGATGACAATGGGACGCTGCAGATATAGTTTTATACTATTGTACAACTTCTGTCGTGACTTTATTGTTGCCGGTATTTCCATGTGATTGCAATTTTTGGGAAGGCAGCTATACGGAGGACACGTAATTCCTTCTGTGAAGGGACTAGTATGAGGCTCACCGTGGCGAAGATCATTACTTCATTACACTTTTTATGTACAATACTGTATTGCAGCGTGTTAATTATCAGTTATTAATTCCTTCTCTCATCTGAAATGAATACCTGTTATATACCCTGCATATCGCCATGACATTAATGTGCATATTTACACCTTCCTTCACAGATAACTTCCATGACCAAATGAAGAGAGAGCTAGCATACAGAGAGGAAATGGTCCAGCAGTTACAAATTGTAAGTTATACATAAATTATAAACCCTCTGTAATCCTTCCTGGCAGAACACAGGCTGCCATAAACAGTGCCCACATCTCTCACCCCTAAGGCTGGGTTCACACCTGAGCGTTTTACAGCGCGTTCCTACGCGCTGTAAAACGCTCAACAGGCAAGAACCAATGATTCCCTATGGGAATGGTTCTCACCTGAGCGTTTTACAGCGCGTACGATCGCGATGTAAAACGCCCGACGCCCCAAGAAGTACATGAGCTTCTTTGGGGCGTCTTGTCGCGCGTTCCCGTACATAGACTTCAGCGGGAACGCGCGACAATGGGCGTTCGCTTGTCTCTGTATGCGCGATTGCAAACGCCGGTACAATCGCGCATACAGAGCGCTCCATCGCGAACGCTCCGGTCTGAACCCAGCGTAAGTCCTGCAGGTTTATCTTTACAATATCTCCAGCTTTTGTGCAATTCATGTTTCTGCCACTAGGGGGCAAGGATGAAATCTTTTCCTTTTTGTAATTCTGGTACCTGTAGACTGGAAAATATTTTCTTACTAAGTTTCCTGTGTGTTAAGACAAGTCCTTGGAGCTTTCTTATGCAGATCCTAATGTTTTATTGTTATACCCCAGAGCTGTATTCACAATTCTGTAGTCTTCAGGGCTGGAATCTCCCAGAATTCACTGCAAAGTATGTTTTTTTTTGTTTTTTTTTACTTGCATTCTGGGAAGTTTCATCTTTTCACAGACACTGGACAGCGATTTGATAATCAGACTGGTCATATCTATTAGGCTACTTTCACACTAGCGTTCGGGCGGATCCGTTCTGAACGGATCCGCTCATATTAATGCAGACGGAGGCTCCGTTCAGTACGGATCCGTCTGCATTAATAACTTTAAAAAAATTCGCAAGTGCGCAAGTGCGAAAGTAGCCTGCGCGGATCCGTTCAGACTTTCAATGTAAAGTCAATGGGGACGGATCCGCTTGAAGATTGAGCCACATTGTGGCATCTTCAAACGGATCCGTCCCCATTGACTTACATTGAAAGTCTGGACGGATCCGCACGGATCCGCACGCCTCCGAACGGCCAGGCGGACACCCGAACGCTGCAAGCAGCGTTCAGCTGTCCGCCTGTCCGTGCGGAGGCGAGCGGAGCGGAGGCTGAACGCCGCCAGACTGATGCAGTCTGAGCGGATCCGCCTCCATTCAGACTGCATCAGGGCTGGACGGCTGCGTTCGGGTCCGCTCGTGAGCTCCTTCAAACGGAGCTCACGAACGGAAACCCGAACGCTAGTGTGAAAGTAGCCTTAGAAGGCTATCCCGCCCGACCCCACTGTACACATACAATCTCATCTCTAGCTGCAGCTTATCTCCCCTGAGAGCAAAAGGATCGGGCATATTGAAATCCAACAGCCCGATCCCTATATTTCCTAATGGAAATGTGTGGGGGAAATGTGCAGTGTATTAAGGGCACAGAAAAGTGAATCTGATCATCCACACAGTGCTAAAAAAAAATAAAAAAAATTAAAAAAAATAAAATAAATCAGCACCATAAAGTGACCTGCGGCTTTAAATCCAGATCATGTCAATTTATGCTATACATTTAACCCTTTACACTGGAGTACTCAGACAATAAGTTGCCGTTCTTGGACAACCCATTTAGACTTTCTATGTAGATTTCATTCTATTCACTTTCTTTAAGGGCTCATGCACACGACAGTATGTATTTTGCGGTCCACAAAACACTGATCCCCCCAAAAAAAGGATGACGTATTTTCTTTCCGTGTCTGTTCCGTTTTTTTGCGGACCGTATGCGGAACCATTCATTTCAATGGGTCCTCAAAAAAAATACGTAAGTTAGTCCATGTGCATTCAGTTTTCGCATGTCCGTTTCGCAATAACTTAGAACGTGTCCTATTATTGTCCGCATTAAGAACAAAGATAGTACTGTTCTATTAGGCGCCAGCTGTTCCATTACGCAAAATACGGAATGCACACCGACGTCAAATTTACATATAGTCGTGTGTATGAGCCCTAACAATGCCTGTCCTTGTCCGCAAAACAAGAATAGGACATATTCTATTTTTTTGCAGAACAGACATGCGGCCATATGGAAAAACGGAATGCACAGTCGTTTCCGTTTTTTTGCAGACCCATTGAAATGAATGGTTGCACATATGGACCGGTAAAAAAAAGCTGAACGGAAAAAAATATGAGCCCTTAGATATTATCCACATTGAACATCTATGATGTCACCATCTAAGTGACTACACAGCAGATTCCCCTATCAACCCAGCTACAAGCCTGCAGTGCCGCCTAGTGTTCATTTTAATATTGGCTTGTACAGATTAAAAAAAAAATTGATTTTAAGGAATTATTCTTGAATTTTGCAAAAGCATTAACCCTTAGGTCCAGTTTCCCTGTTGTCTGCCAAAAGGAACAATTTCTTCTTTAAACTGATGGCAGAAGGCACATATTTTAAAGGCTATAACTCCAGAATGGCGCAGAATATCATGCTAATTTTATTTCTCAGTCCCTAAGGATTAGGTTATCAAAGAGAATATCACATACAAACACTATTGAGCTGCTTCTTGTATAATGATTTGTTTTTGCAACCCATAACTCAAAGGCCTCATGCACACGAGCGTTTTTTTTTAAGGTCAGCAAAAACGGGGTCCGTAGGTCCGTGATCCGTGACCGTTTTTTTGTCCGTGGGTCTTCCTTGTTTTTTAAAGGATCCACGGACATGTAAAATGAAAAAAAAATCTAAGTCAAGTTTGCCATCGAAATGATAGGAAAAAACGGACACGGATCACGGACACGGATCACGGATGCCAATCTTGTGTGCATCCGTGTTTTTTCACGGACCCATTGATTTATTAATCATAAGGATGAAGTGTTAATTAGAACGATTTCCAATTAAAATGTTTCCCTTCCTGCAGATCCCTTATGCTGCCAGCCTAATCAGGAAAGAGAAGCTCGGTACACATTTGAGCAAAAGCTAAAAGGTAAGATAAGCTTCCGTGAACCTTGAGGATAGGTGGGTGGGGGTCGTAACATCTGTCGATACCCTGTAGCAGCCTGGCACCAATCCATAGGGACAAGGTAACTTTAGCTGGGTGATCTTGGCCATGGGAGAATCATGTCACCTAGACTTCTGGCTTGTCAGCCACAGTGCAGCTCCTGAACTGCTCCCCTAACCTTCTGTACATTACTAACTGAATTTGCTTGCTGTCAACACTAGGGGGAGCCCACTACATACAGTTTCCATGGAGCACACTATTAGCTAACTTCATATGATGTGAACTCCCCCTAGTGGTGGCTGCAGGCATCCAGAATTTCATCATCTCTCTAGGGCTTTGGGAAGGGAAACAGTAGATTTGACTTGATGTGTGTGTGTGAAGACAGAAATCTGATTATTCTATAGAATTGAATTATGGTGGGCATAATTTGGTGGGTGCTCAAGTTGGGTCCTATGTGTAACAAATTTCTTTTTCTTTTTCTTTTTTTCCCAGACAGGGCAAAAGCTGCTGCAAAATCAGCTGAGAATTTTGTAAAATAATCCCTTCCTTGAACTTGTACAAAGACTGGAAACCAGGACTTTTGGTAGAACAACTGGCTCCTTGTGAAGCTGAGTGATCATGGACACTTTGGACTTAGCAGCTGATTCTAAGGAGTAGCAGAGACTACAACCACAAGCCCCCCTCTGTAGGGGTACCAAAGTATGTGTGACCCCAGATCATGCACTTAAACACACTGGACGGGACGTGTTCAGCCTGGAGAAGACAGGGGGCGCCCTCCTCTGGATCTCCCCACTCTATAGCAGTGGTCAGCTCTGGCTCTATTCTTCACTGATGATGGCCAAGCTACAACCGACGATGGACTCTGTCATTTTACTATGCCTGCTGTATGGGTTCAGCTGTGCCCTCCTGGAAATAATTTTACAGTTTAATATTAATTGTAATTAAGAATATAATCTCTGTTCTCAAAGTATTTATCACTGTTCTTGTAGTTTCTTTATTATTTATGTGGATAAGAATCTATAATAAAAGCTATCAAGTGGTATCTGGGCTGATCCATCAGGTTATGCAGTCATCTGAGGCTCTTCTGGGGACTTGGAGTTGCAGTGTAAAGCATGGTGGAGGGACACAGCAGATGCCCGAGCCACTGATGAGAAAGGAGGTGGATTTCTGACTCCTAGAATACAGAGCAAAGTCCCCCTCAGGATAAGTCATCAACATCTGATTGGTTGGGGTCCAAAGACCGGCACCACTGTCGATCAGTTGGCGGAAGGGGTAGCAATGCTTAGGTTATTCATTCAAATAAATGATCCTGGACTGCAATACCAAGAACTGCCACTAAGCAATGTATGGCGCTGTGCTTGGTATACTGTGAGCAGGCAGAGGAGCTCACTGCAGATGGTGTCGGGTGTTGGACACCCTCGAATCAGATATTGACGACCTATCCTGAGGTTAGGCTATCAATATTCAGCTTCTGGAAACCCCCTTTAAAAACACCAGAGACTTTACTATAGATCTGCTGCTTAGTAATTAGTAGGATTAGTAAATCAGGGTCGTGCATGTCCATTTATTGCGTGTGGTATTGCCGTTTGGCTCCATTGAAATGTATGGGGCTGAGCTGCAATACCGCACACAACCTGTGGACAGGTGTGGCGCTGTGTTTGAGGGAAAAAAAATGCAGCCGTGGTTTTCTAAATAATGACCTGCAGGGGGAGCTCTAAACTATACCAACCTGGGCAGAAGTTTATGTAAAGTAATTGTAGTAATATAAGTGAAAAAGTAACTAGTCTAAGACTGAAGATGTGCTACTCATGTGCCATAAACCCTCATAAACGCACCTTGATAAGGAAGCGGCTCCCACAGGCAGAGGCCAGAACTCACTTACTGTGTGGCTGAAGCATCAGGTCAGGTAAGAACAGACGTCCTGCTCTGTATCTATTGCAGGGACAATCTGCTCAGGAGATCCTGCGTTCTCCTAGTAAACCCTGGAAAGTTAGGAGATCCACAGATACAACATGCTAGGTATGAGTGCTATTTTACAGAAATAGATGGTGTGTTATACTTCAGAGCTGAAATCTCCTGCTGTTTCGAGATAGTTCTGTATCGGTACAGAGCTTGCTTTTGTGTTTTGTATTGCTGCCAAGTGTAGTCCTTACACCAAGCACTTATCTTATATCTTTCTGATGTAGGAAAAATACAGCAAATTTGCAGATTTTTTTTAAATGCAAGCAGCAGAACTGTGTATGCAGCTCTGAAGTAATAAGGCTGTAACTCAGGATCAGTACAAGATAGGTAATGTAATATGAGCACACAGTGGTTCCAGCAAAAGAATAGTGAGCACAGGATAAGTAATGTATGTACACAGTGTCTCCTTCAGTAGAAAAGTGAGTGCAGCTCTGGAGTATAATATAGGGTGTAAGTCACGATCAGTACAGGATAAGTAATGTATGTACACAGTGACTCCAGCAGTAGAATAGTGAGTGCAGCTCTGGAGTATAATACAGGATGTAACTCAGGATCAGTACAGAATAAGTAATGTATGTACACAGTGACTGCACCAGCAGAATAGTGAGTGCAGCTCTGGAGTATAATACAGGATGTAACTCAGGATCAGTACAGGATAAGTAATGTATGTACACAGTGACTCCACCAGCAGAATAGTGAGTGCAGCTCTGGAGTATAATACAGGATGTAACTCAGGATCAGTACAGGATAAGTAATGTATGTACACAGTGACTGCACCAGCAGAATAGTGAGTGCAGCTCTGGAGTATAATACAGGATGTAACTCAGGATCAGTACAGGATATGCAATGTATGTACACAGTGACTCCACCAGCAGAATAGCGAGTGCAGCTCTGGAGTATAAAACAGGATGTAACTCAGGATCAGTACAGGATAAGTAATGTATGTACACAGTGACTCCACCAGCAGAATAGTGAGTGCAGCTCTGGAGTATAATACAGGATATAACTCAGGATCAGTACAGGATAAGTAATGTAATGTATGTACACAGTGACTACACCAGCAGAATAGTGAGTGCAGCTCTGGAGTATAATACAGGATGTAACTCAGGATCAATACAGGATAAGTAATGTAATGTATGTACACAGTGACTCAACCAGCAGAATAGTGAGTGCAGCTCTGGAGTATAATACAGGATATAACTCAGGATCAATACAGGATAAGTAATGTAATGTATGTACACAGTGACTCCACCAGCAGAACAGTGAGTGCAGCTCTGGAGTATAATACAGGATATAACTCAGGATCAATACAGGATAAGTAATGTAATGTATGTACACAGTGACTCCACCAGCAGAACAGTGAGTGCAGCTCTGGAGTATAATACAGGATGTAACTCAGGATCAGTACAGGATAAGTAATGTATGTACACAGTGACTCCACCAGCAGAATAGTGAGTGCAGCTCTGGAGTATAATACAGGATGTAACTCAGGATCAGTACAGGATTAGGGCTCATGCACACGGCCGTGGCAGTATGGCAGGCCGCATACAGGGGTCCGCAATATATGGGCATTGGCCACGTGCACCCCGCACCACGGATCGCAGACCTATTCACTTGAATGGGTCCGCAATCACGGAGATGCAGAATGGAGGCACCGAAAAATGCAGCTTACAGCGGTTTCGTGTCCGGCATGGGAACGCAACAAACCAGAACGGAACGCATTCTGGTGCACTCCGTTCCGCTTTGTTCAGATTTGACCCCATTGACAATGAATGGGGACAAAACGGAAGCGTTGTGCTGTGGATCTCAAAACCGGACAGCAGAACGCAGATGTGAAAGTAGCCTTGTTTAATTTTTCCATTGATATAGTCATATGAGGGTTTGTTTTTTCTGTAATAAGTTGTATATTTTAATGGCAATAGTTTGGGGTATATCTAAGGCTACTTTCACACTTGCGGCAGAGGAATACGGCAGGCAGATCCGGCAAAACGTATGCCAACTGATGGCATTTGTAAGACTGATCAGGATCCTGATCCATCTTACAAATGCATTGAAATGCCGGATCCGTCTTTCCGGTGTCACCTGGAAAAACGGATCCGGCATTTATTTTTTTTCACCTTTTTTTCGGTCTGCGCAGAAGGACGGATCCGGCATTCCAGTATTTGGAATGCCGGATCTGGCACTAATACATTCCTATGGAAAAAAATGCTGGATCCGGCATTCAGGCAAGTGTTCCGTTTTTTTGGCCGGAGATACAATCGTAGCATGCTGCGGTATTATCTCCGTCCTTCACAGTCAAAACGACTGAACTGAAGACATCCTGGTGCATCCTGAACAGATTGCTCTCCATTCAGAATGCATGGGGATAAAACTGATCAGTTCTTTTCCGGTATTGAGCCCCTAGGACGGAACTTCGTGCCGGAAAAGAAAAACGCTAGTGTGAAAGTACCCTGATATATTGTACTTTAAAAAAATATATTTGAGAGGACAGTGTGAAAAAACACCACTCCGCCTTTGTTTTTAGAGTTCCGTTCTTACAATGTTCACTGCGCAGTAAAAAAAAAAAAAAAGATGCAATAAATTTATTCAGTAGGTCAGTACGATTACAGAGATACCAAATTTATATAGTTTTTTGCTTTTACAAAATTAAAAATTTTTAAAAACTAAGATTGCTTTGTGTCGCATATTGTGACATCCATCCTTTCCTTTATTTTTCTGCTGACGGAGCTGCGTGAGGGCTCATTTTTTCCAGGGAGAGCTGTAGTTTTTATTGATACCATTTTGAGCAACTTTTTAATAGTTATTAGATATTTTAGGGAGGCGATGGGACTTAAAAAAAGGACAATTCTGGCGCTGAAGTTTTTTTTATGGCAGTCACAATGTGTGATAAATAACATGATAGTTTTATAGTTCGGACATTTACGAATGCAGTGAAACCAATTATGTTTAGCTTTTTAATTATTTTGATATATGAGAGAAGGGAAAAGGTTTTTTTATGTTTTACATTTTACTTTTTTTTATATTTTCAAAAACTTTTTTTGTTGTTTTTTTTATTCACCTGCAATCGATTGATCTTGTATACTATACACTGTAATACTACTGTATTACAATATATATGGATTTTCTCTGACATTCTATTACATCCTGTCAAAAGTCTGCCATGATAACTGCTCGGCATCCTGCGATTACGTCATGAGGGTACTGATCAGACACCACATTTTAAGGGTTAAACTGCCTGGATCGTAGTCATCTGTGATCCCAGCAGTGAGGGTAGGGTGATAGCTGTATAACACAGCTGACATCTGCAAGTGCTGGCACGGGCTCAGCTCCTGAGCCTGCACCATCACTGTTTCAGACTATTATGTCGCTTTGTGTGAATTAGGTAGTTGAAATGACGGGGAAGGGAAACATTTAAAGGGAACCTGTCACCTGGATTTTGGGTATAGAGCTGATGACATGGGTCCTGTCCCTGACACATCTCAGGTTAATTTGCATATGTATCAAATCGGGTTTTTTTACACAATAAAAGCACACAGAGCTATGGGGACTCGGTATTGCGGATGTGCTAGCGGCCATCTAGCAACCCATGTCCTCAGCTCTATACACAAAATCCTGGTGACAGGTTCCCTTTAAAGTTTTTCAGAAAAACTTTTGGTGAATTTCGCATGGCGGTTTAAAGAAATATATTTTTGTTTTGCATTGTATTGGGCGGACACATGTTACAACAAAGCCTACAGTGATATATAATGCGATAAAAATATATAATTATGTAAACAGTAGAGATGAGCGAATTTCATGTTATGAAATTCATTCACGCTTCATTTGGTGGTAAAAGCAGAATTGCGTTATGGATTCCATTACCACGGACCATAACATAATAATTCTATGACGGAATGCCTAACGGAATGCCTTTAGAGACATTCCTTTATCCATTCCGTCATAATAGAAGTCTATGGGCTGTAAAACGGTTCCGTCCTGTTTCCATTATGCAGGAAAGGACTTCCCTGCATAACGAAAACGGGACGGATCCGTTTTGCAGCCCATAGACTTCTATTATGAAGGAATGGATAAAGGAATGCCTCTAAAGGCATTCCGTTATGCATTCCATCATAGAATTGCGTTATGGTCCGTGGTAACGGAATCCATAACGCAATTCTGCTTTTACCACCAAATGAAGCGTGAACGAATTTCAAAATATGAATAATTCGCTCATCTCTAGTAAACAGCCATACTTTTCAGTGCCCCCCCCCCCCTTCCCCTCCAGATTGCACACAGGCTGTCTACAATATTTGTGCATTTCAGTTTGTAACACTCTGAACGGTTATTTTGCAGGATGTCTCTGCTTATAAATGACAATGAGGCGGAGAAGGAACCAGGTACCTCCTCATTTTAAAATTTTCATAAAAATATATACAGTATATTGTCTGATCCTGTAGTAATTTAAAGGGCTTCTGTCACCCCCAAAACCCTTTTTTTTTTTTTTGGCTTGTTAAAATCGTTATTTAACGACTATTCCCTATATAGGGATCTTTCCTTTGTCTGTGGCTTCTTTTCATTAAAAAACGATCTTTTAAAATATGCAAATCGCTTCACTACCAGCCAGTAGGTAGAAAAAACAGCCCCCTCCCTCTTGTTGATTGACAGGGCCAGCAGCGATCTCCTCCTCCGGCTGGCCCTGTCAGCATTTCAAAAATCCCGCGCCTGTGTTCATTCGGCGCAGGCGCTCTGAGATAAGGAGGCTCGCCTCCTCAGCACTCCCTCAGTGCGCCTGCGCCGATGACGTCTTGGGGTTTTGGGGGTGACAGAAGCCCTTTAAAAGGTGCTCTCATGATGACCACCCGTGTCCAGGTGGCCTAATAACACATTTGATTGTCACAGGGGTGGTTCCCTGTTCCCCATAGATCCAGTCACTGACACTCAGAGATGTAGATTACAAATCTGGTCTCTCTGATAATTCCAGCTTTTGGGGCACCATTCCTTATTACTAAATGAGCATTACTTTTATTAGGGTTTCAAAAGTTAAAGGGGTTGTCCAGGCTTTAAATATTGATGGCCTATGCGCACGTGCCGTCTCCCTTCTCTCTTCCTGTCCTCTGCTGCTCTCCCATAGACATCCAGCAGCGAGCAGGACAAGAGAAGGGAGACGGCACGTGTGCACTGTGTGCGCCGTCTCTTCAAACAGTTGATCGGCGGGGGTGCCTTGCGTCGGACTCCCACCGATCTGATATTGATGACCTATCCTGAGGATAGGTCATCAATATTAAAAGCCCGTACAACCTCTTTAATAAGAAAACTCACATAAATGTTCGGAAACCTCACAAGTTCCCTTAACATCCATTTAGGACAATACAGGAGGGAGAGGAGGGAGATGCAGCTGCAGTTTCTTTCTTTCTCAGCGTGGATGTGAGACAGCCTGCTGTGAAAAGGGTGGGGAAGCAGAACTAGTTAGACACCTGATTGGCTCAGAGTCCTCGGCATGGCTTATATAAGACTCAAGAGACCGCCTAGTGGAGTGAAGTTGTCAAAAGACAAAGGGATAGAAAAAAGACCCCAAGCACTAGTTAGATACATCATTTTGGGTCCACTACATCTAATATACCTGTGCAGCTGCCTTTTGAAAAAACTGGCACTAATTGACTCCGCTCCCACTTTCTTAAAGAGACAGAGGGATGAGGGAGGGGGGTAAAAAATATTTTCACATCCCCCAGTTCCTGGCGGCTCCTCTTCCAACTCCTAACATCAGAAGGCGGTGGCCCACTCCATTCACCTACAATATTGTCTAATTACTTGTATCACCCTATAAAGACACATAAACTGTAAACTCTTCTTAAAAAAAAAAAAACACCCTTTAAATCTCTAAAAAATATTCACACGCCTTAAAGGAAATGTGTCACCAATATTTTTTTGTCTGCCAGTTAAAACCAGATAGTAAAACATCTCTTATCTGTTTTTATTTTATGATTGTAGATTTTTTTTTTAATTCTATTTCCTCAACATGATTATGGGGGCGGCCATTTTGCCTGAGCTTTTCTTAACAGCATTTAGAAAGCATCAAGAAAATTGCTTTACGGCAGCCCCATGGTCCCTAGACAACAATGGTCAGGAGGGGACCCTATTGACTTCTATGGGAGAGTTTTTTGGGCATGCTGTGTGACCTGTGCAGAGGTCATTGTACAAGGAAAGGATAGATAAGATTTAACGATCGCCTATTGTGAATGGCGGATCATGTCTTATCTATGCACAGAGGTGATACCATTACAGGCAGGATTAGAAAGACAGATAAGCAGATAACTGCAGTAAAGTTATCTGTATAGACCAAGAAGTGTCACCCATTTTTAAGCTTAGTGGCCAGAGCAAAAACTGCAGGATTTTATGTTTTTTTGTTTAAATATAGATAGCGACCTGGAAAATTAAAAATAATATCTTGAAACATTCTTTAAAAATATGCTAAACATAAAAACTTATTTAACAATAGGTAATTTTTTGACGACACAACCCCTTTTAAACAAATACATAAACTACCTACTTTTTTTTTTCTTGAATGTCCATTATTCATATATTATCACCATATTCCACCATTAGTTCTCACAATCACAAGTACAAGTAGTGGTGGCTATAGGGGGCATGAGGACTACAGTCAGATGTAGGGCTCGGGTGTATGAGGGGGGCAAAAAGAACCTACTGCCCCATATTGAGAGCAAGACTACAAACGGCACATGGTAGACTGGGACTCTGGCAGATTTTACAATCAGGGCCCTGCCCAGAAGATTTGAGTTACACGGCTGCCATTGGCTATAAAAGAAATGTGACAGTGGAGACGCTAGAATAATCAAATGAAAACTAATTTCTTCTCTTTTCAGTTCCATCAAATTCAGCATATGAGATTTCCATGGTGGTGGTGGCTGGAGTCATCATGGTGCTATGTGGACTCATCTTCATGGTGCTTGTACTGAAGAGGTGAGGTCCTGACTGATAAACATATGTTCACTGTGCACCATTATTTTCCGTGTGGGCTGGATATCCTACATTGTGCATGTGCCTATAGGGCCATTCTGTCAGTGTGGCAGTGCCCATCCGCCTCTGTTTGCTTACTGGTGTGAATTACTTGTCGGGGTGAATTACTCTATTGTGATGTGTAACAATGTCTGCTTCTGTGCAACAATGTTTGCTTCTGAAGTCTCTAGCCCAGGCATCCTCAAACTGCGGCCCTCCAGCTGTTGCAAAAGTACAACTCCCAGCATGCCCGAACAGCCTACGGGTATCAGCCTACAGCAGGGCATTGTGGGAGTTGTAGTTTTACAACAGCTGGAGGGCTGCAGTTTGAGGATGCCTGCTCTAGCCTGTTCCTGAAGCCTAGCCTTTTATCTGCCAGTTCCTGCCTAGTGTGTCTGTGTTCCAGAAGTTATTGCAATATCTGCTTGGTATTTCTAGTATGTTCAGGTTCTTGAAGTTAAAGCCATGTGTGCATTGGTCCATGCAGTTTTCACTGATTGTACTGCTCTTCTGTGTCCGCCTGGGTACCTGAAGTCTTGTTCCAAGTCTGAACAACTTCCAAATCTATGTCTCTATCTGTCTGGGTTCCTGAAGTCATGATCCAAGTCTGAACAAGTTCCAAGTTTTTTTTTTTGGTTCCCAAAGTGTTAATACAAGTCCGAGCAAGTTCCAAGTCTATGTCTCTGTATGTCTGGGTTCCTGAAGTCTTGAATCAGGTCTGAACACGTTCCAAGTCTATGTCTCTGTATGTCTGGGTTCCCTGAAGCCTTGATACAAGTCTGATTAAGTTCCAAGTCTATGTCTCTGTTTGTCACCAGTGGCAAATTTGTTAACACATCCACATCTATGTCTCTATATGTCTGGGTTCCTGAATTCATGATCCAAGTCTGAACAAGTTCCAAGTCTATTTTCTGGTTCCCAAAGTGTTAATACAAGTCTGAGCAAATTCCAAGTCTACGTCTCTGTGTGTCTGGGTTCCTGAAGTCTTGATTCAGGTTTGAACACATTCCAAGTCTACATCTCAGTATGTCTGGGTTCCCTGAAGCCTTGATCCAAGTCTGAATACGTTCCAAGTCTATGTCTCTGTTTGTTCTGTCCATTAGGTCACCTGTCTCCTATCCGGATTCCACCCTTGCGGTGTGTTCTCTGATTTAAAGGCACAGTGGTTCCACTAAATCCATAACACTGACATGCATTCTTGGAGATCATATCTTTATTGTGATAATACCATAAAAACATGTGCCCTCATGTACCCTGCCTAGAGCTTAAGATTTCTGCCAACACAGAAGGTTCCAATTAAAGGACCCATTAATGAGAAAAATATAATTAGAACACAATAAATTGGTGTGCAACATGCACCATGCACCATGTGATATCCTTAGCTTCTTTGATCTTGTATAGTCATTCTGCTGATATAAGAGGTCTTGTAGATGTGTTCAAGGACAAAGAGGCATCCATAATGCTTCCTTTTGTGACTAGTAAGGCGCTCCCTTTCATCTGGCATGCCCCAACCAGCCAGCTGATATAGATCATCATGGTCAGGTGCTAGCTAATGTGAAAGGGGCGCTGAGAAACTAGTCCAAAGTTTTTTGTTGTTTTTTCCTATTAATCTAATTTTTATCTTAGTTCTTTATTCAGTTCTTATTAGTTTATCTTTCCTCCCATGTCACTTTTCTTGCATAAAAAAAGTCGCATACCCCGCATTTGCAACTTTTTTTTTAATGCCACTGGTGTCAAATTTTGTTGCCAATGGCATTTCTACGTTGCCCTCACCACTTTCCTGAAAAGAGGGTGTGGCAAGGGCAAGGAAGGAAGGGGTGGTGCCAGCAGGTGCATTACATTTATATTCATTTGCGCCAATTTTCCGGCAGAAATGAAGACAGAAATCTACAGCAGCTCTGAGCTCAGGTGCACAGACTACCTGGAGATGCACTTAATTTATGACAAGGCTTGCGCCTCGTCATAAATTAGCTGCCTCTTCTGACAGCGCAGAAGAGAAGATAGACCAAAGCAAAATACTGTTCTATGATAAATCTCCAGTTTCAGTTTCTCTTAAAAAAATAAATAAAATTCTATTGTAGCTTTTAAAAAAATGGAGGATCTTTAAGCATGTTTGTGTTGTGCTTTACAAGTAATTCTCTTTGTGAAGACTTTTAAATGTGTGTTCCATGAAATCCTTAGGCGCAATCATAAGTGGGGCTCCCACCAATCATCCAGTAGAAGTGTTGGGTCACTGGCCCCTTCACTGCAGTACCCAACACAGCACTGCTCTCATGTGGCTGGGTGTGGTACTGCTGCTCAGAACCTTTCACTTGAATAGGACTGAGCTGCAGTACCAGGCATGGCCACCTGGACATGGATGGCACTGTGTAACAGTGATTGGACTGGAGCGCTCTTCAAAGAGCCAAAGTTCTGCTTTTGGGCCCTCGGGTCAGAAACCCCATTTATATATAGTCTTTTTGATGCCATGGGACAGTGAACTAATTTACTAGTTCAAAGTATGTCAACAAGAGAGAAAAATTGGGCAAAACCAATAGAAAAATATAATTTTCATGACCAACACTTTCTGGGATTCGCGTCCCACCTATCCTATGGTTAAACTTGATGAATTTATGTCTTTTTTGAACCGTATTACCTATGCAACTATGTAACTTTATCTCTTTCCTTGGTCAGGCGATGGACCAATGGAATCTCTTATAATAGCTACAATGGAGAAAGCACGGTGTCCAATATCAACCTAACCCGGACCTCCAACGACAATATCTCCACGGCTGGCCTCCAAGGCCCAGCATACATCAGCTATACTAATGAGAAGGCTCCGATGCCTTCAGAGATCCCGATCGGCAAAGTGAAGCTATCCAGAGATGCTTTGCTCTACATCTCCCTCATCACTTGTATGAACCTTCCTGATGACATCGACTCAGAGGAAAGTCTTTGAGGTCCCCACTGGGACGTATAACTGGACTGGTCATCACAGAAATTAGGATGAATCGTCGACCTACTTGATCACTGATAAGCAATCACCTTTGTGGCCATGTTTCACGAGCAGTAGAATGGTTAGATCCACACTTGACGTTGATGTCTTCAACAGAGCAGATACTCAGTATGTAAGAGGAGATACATTAATAGCATATACAGTTGTCAAGACTATGAGATAATGGTTGGTGTTCACAGAAATGAAGGAAAAGCCAATAGGTCCAAATAGGGTTTACTCATGTAAAAAAGAAAGTAGTTTAAAGGGGTTTCCCAGTTTAGTTGTCATATCATCTATTGGATAGAGGTGGGCCCTCTGTTCAGGATCCTCATCTCTCGGCTAGAACAGTTACATAGAGCATCTCTCGCTCTGGAGGACCTGTCCTGTCCTACATTACACAGAAAACCTATTGAGTTGAATGGTCATTATGTAATGCTTCATTTCTCCTCTGGTGGCGCTGTTGGGAAGGTGAACACTTACTGCCAGGTTTCCCCACAGATTACGGGTGAATGTTGGAGGTCACAGCAGTGGGACAGGTAGTGATCAACTTATTGTCAAAGGACCCTTCTAAAAAGTAGGGTTCGTCCAAAGTGTAGAATCTCTTTAACCGTGGTGTAACAGATCCATGTCCACAATGAGAAGCTCTTTAGATTGGGATCCCTGGCAGTACTGGAAGATATAAAATGGGCTCAGTCCAAAAAGAAAACATTCCTTCAGATAGTTGGCTCAAGGGTGGACAGAAAATGCAGAGGGCAAGAGGTGTGTGAGCCCTCCTCACTAAACACTTACAGCCAGGACAAAAACAGACCACTCAGACACTGGACACATGCCACACAAGCGCCAACCACACACTAGGCACATGCATGCCACACAAGCACCAATGTCAGTGGACACATACCACACAAGCACCAACCACACACTAGGCACATGCCACCAATGACAGTGGACACATGCCACAGAAGTGCCAATCACACCTGGACACATACCACACAAGCATCAACCACACACTGGGCACATGCATACCACACAAGCACCAATGACACTGGACACATGCCACCCAAGGACCAAACGTACACTGGGCACATGCCACACAGGTAAAACTGACAGTGGACGCATGCCACGCAAGGACCAATGACAGTGGAAACATGCCACAGAAGCCAACCACACACTGAGCACATGCATTCCACACAAGCACCAATGACAGTGGGCACATGCCACACAAGCACCAATGACAGTGGGCACATGCCACACAAGGACCAATGAGAGTGAACACATGCCACACAGGCACTGATGACAGTGGACACATGCCACACAAGCACCAACCACACACTGGGCACATGCCACACAAGGACCAATAACACTGGGCACATGCCACACAAGTAAAAATAAGAAACAAGTGTGGCAGTCACATGCTGGAAAGACTATGCATTCATGCCACTCACACACAGAATGCTGCCACACACGTGGAGCTCGCAGGCTGTAACCCTACACACTAATCATTTACCACATTTTGATTAATTTTGAGACAAGGCAGAATCCCAGGCAGGAGACAGAACTAGGAGAGAAAAACACATCCCACATTAGTAAGCCACACCCACCATAATGGCAAGCCACGCCCTAATATATGCAAGGACCCGTTACTGCACAGCCAGTCTGATAAAATTAGGATCCACCACTGCATTCAGCGCCTCATTGAGAATACAGGTACCTGTCTCCAGCAGTAACATATAATACCGCTGTATAGTGTCCATATATTGTATCGTGTTGTGCTGCCAGCCATTATGTATATATGTGTTATGTATTCTAAATAAATTACCGCTTGTGTCCATTATGAGGCGATATGATATCGTACCAATCACAGAGGATGTGCTATGTACTATGTACGATACATGAAGGCTGGGATACAATGTTGCGATGTGGAGATGTTGCCAATGGCAACCAATGACTCCCGCTTTACACGAAGTGCAAATTCTTGAGATTCCAGCGTTTGCAACATTGTGTCAGTATAAGGGGCTTTACTATATTATGTATTATTGGCCGGAAAGTCGAAAATCGTTCACGATCTCCTCTGAACAATTCACATTTTTATGTTTTCTGAGTGCAAAGAAAATCCTCACAACCATAAGTTAGTCTACAAAGGGACTGATTGGGAAGACACTGGGGAGACTGGTAGCGTATAAGAAATTGGGGTGCCCAAGGGAAATAGCATGAAGTGACATCATCATGCCCGCCGCGCCTAGCCGCCGGACAACCAGAGCACATCTGTAATGAGAGGTCTGATGTGTTCATTGTGGGAATGTGGACTAGGTGAGTATTCAGCCACTAAAGGGGAACCATAGTGTGTTGGGGACACAAAAAGGGGCACTACAGTGGATATTAAAAGTCTACACACCCCTGATAAAATGTCAGGTTTCTGTGATGTAAAAAAAAATTAGACAAAGATAAATCATTTCAGAACTTTTTCCACCTTTAATGTGACCTATAAACTGTACAACTCAATAGAAAAGTTACTGAAATCTTTTAGGTAGAGGGAAGATTTTTTTTTTTTTTAATAACGTGGTTGCATAAGTGTGCACACCCTCTTATAACTGGGGGTGCAGCTGTGTTCAGATTTAAGCAATCACATTCAAAATCATGTTAAATAGGAGTCAGCATACACCGGCCACCATTTAAAGTGCCTCTGATTAACCCCAAATAAAGTTCAGCTGCTCTAGTTGGTCTTTCTTGAAATTGTCTAAGGCCTCCTGCACACAACAGTATTTTTTTAACGTCCCGCAAAACGTGGTTCCGTTGTACCGTGATCCGTGCCCGTTTTTTCTTCCGTGGGTCTGCCGTGATTTTTGGAGGATCCACGGACATGAAAAATTATAAAAAAATCTAAGTCAAGTTTGCCATTGAAATGATAGGAAAAAACGGACACGGATCACGGACACGGATCACGGACGCGGATGACAATCTTGTGTGCATCCGTGATTTTCACGGACCCATTGACTTGAATGGGTCCGTGAACCGTTGGCCGTGAAAAAAATAGGACAGGTCATATTTTTTTCACGGCCAGGAAACACGGATCACGGACGCGGCTGCCAAACGGTGCAGTTTCCGATTTTTCCACGGACCCATTGAAAGTCAATGGGACCGCAGAAAAACACGTTAAATGGGACAACGGCCACGGGTGCACACAATGGTCGTGTGCAGGAGGCCTAAGGCTACTTTCACACTAGCGTTCGGGGCTCCGCTTGTGAGTTCCGTTTAAAGGCTCTCACAAGCGGCCCCGAACGCATCCGTCCAGCCCCAATGCATTCTGAGTGGATGCGGATCCGCTCAGAATGCATCAGTCTGGCACCATTTGTCCTCCGCTCAGCAGGCGGACACCCGAACGCTGCTTGAAGCGTTCGGGTGTCCGCCTGGCCGTGCGGAGGCAAACGGATCCGTCCAGACTTACAATGGAAGTCAATGGGGACGGATCCGTTTGAATTTGACACTATATGGCTCAATTTTCAAACGGATCCGTCCCCCATTGACTTTCAATGTAAAGTCTGGACGGATCCGTCTGAAGCTACTTTCACACTTAGAATTTTTTCTACAATATAATGCAGACGGATCCGTTCTGAACGGATCCCATCGTCTGCATTATATGAGCGGATCCGTCTGGGCAGACCTCAGACGGATCCGCTCTCAACGCAAGTGTGAAAGTAGCCTTAGTCGCATCCCACAGCAAAAGCCATGGTCCACAGAGAGCTTCCAAAGCATCAGAGGGATCTCATTGTTAAAAGGTATCAGTCAGGAGAAGGGGACAAAAGAATTTCCAAGGCATTAGATATACCATGGAACACAGTGAAGACAGTCATCATCAAGTGGAGAAGATATGGCACAACAGTGACATTACCAAGAACCGGACGTCCCTCCAAAATTGATGAAAAGACGAGAAGAAAACTGGTCTGGGAGGCGACCAAGAGGCCTACAGCAACATTAAAAGGAGCTGCAGGAATATCTGGCAAGTCCTGGCTGTGTGGTACATGTGACAACAATCTCCCGTATTCTTCATATGTCTGGGCTATGGGGTAGAGGGGCAAGACGAAAGCCTTTTCTTACAAAGAAAAACATCCAAGCCAGGCTACATTTTGCAAAAACACATCTGAAGTCTCCCAATAGCATGTGGGAAAAGGTGTTATGGTCTGATGAAACCAACACTGCACATCACCAAAAGAACACCTGTCACGGCCTATGGTGTGCGTAGTGACATTTTCCTTCACTTGGTTGCCCGTGACTACGTTTGGTGTTGTATGCATGTGGTGGCAGTGTCTCTGCCTTCTGGCTGATCCCCAGGACATGGTTGCCACGCATGCCGTTGCCCGCGGCAGCAGGTGAAGTGTGTGTTTATGTGTGTACTTCCCCTTTATGTGGCCGTATTCCCTTGCCTTGTGTTGGAAGGGTTAACTTCCTTCCTAGTGTGTGTGCACTGGGTGTATCTGTGTGTGGATGTGGCTACATGGGCTATAAAGCCTCAGTTAAGATCAGTAGTCTGAGGGGTACTCCAGCCTTGTAGTAAGCTGGAGGCACCCTCCTGGTCTCTAATACCATCTGCCAGTGAGGGCTACCCTTGTGGTCATAAGTAGAGTTGAGCGAACACCTGGATGTTCGGGTTCGAGAAGTTCGGCCGAACATCCCGGAAATGTTCGGGTTCGGGATCCGAACCCGATCCGAACTTCGTCCCGAACCCGAACCCCATTGAAGTCAATGGGGACCCGAACTTTTCGGCACTAAAAAGGCTGTAAAACAGCCCAGGAAAGAGCTAGAGGGCTGCAAAAGGCAGCAACATGTAGGTAAATCCCCTGCAAACAAATGTGGATAGGGAAATGAATTAAAATAAAAATTAAATAAATAAAAATTAACCAAAATCAATTGGAGAGAGGTTCCATAGCAGAGAATCTGGCTTCCCGTCACCCACCACTGGAACAGTCCATTCTCAGATATTTAGGCCCCGGCACCCAGGCAGAGGAGAGAGGTCCCGTAACAGAGAATCTGTCTTCATGTCAGCAGAGAATTAGTCTGCATGTCATAGCAGAGAATGAGGCTTCACGTCAGCCACCACTGCAACAGTCCATTGGCATATATTTAGGCCCAGCACCCAGGCAGAGGAGGGAGGTCCCGTAACAGAGAATCTGTCTTCATGTCAGCAGAGAATCAGTCTGCATGTCATAGCAGAGAATGAGGCTTCACGTCAGCCACCACTGCAACAGTCCATTGGCATATATTTAGGCCCAGCACACACACAGGCAGAGGAGAGAGGTCCCGTAACAGAGAATCTGGCTTCATGTCAGCAGAGAATCAGTCTGCATGTCATAGCAGAGAATGAGGCTTCACGTCAGCCACCACTGCAACAGTCCATTGGCATATATTTAGGCCCAGCACACACACAGGCAGAGGAGAGAGGTCCCGTAACAGAGAATCTGGCTTCATGTCAGCAGAGAATCAGTCTGCATGTCATAGCAGAGAATGAGGCTTCACGTCAGCCACCACTGCAACAGTCCATTGGCATATATTTAGGCCCAGCACCCAGGCAGAGGAGGGAGGTCCCGTAACAGAGAATCTGTCTTCATGTCAGCAGAGAATTAGTCTGCATGTCATAGCAGAGAATGAGGCTTCACGTCAGCCACCACTGCAACAGTCCATTGGCATATATTTAGGCCCAGCACCCAGGCAGAGGAGGGAGGTCCCGTAACAGAGAATCTGTCTTCATGTCAGCAGAGAATTAGTCTGCATGTCATAGCAGAGAATGAGGCTTCACGTCAGCCACCACTGCAACAGTCCATTGGCATATATTTAGGCCCAGCACACACACAGGCAGAGGAGAGAGGTCCCGTAACAGAGAATCTGGCTTCATGTCAGCAGAGAATCAGTCTGCATGTCATAGCAGAGAATGAGGCTTCACGTCAGCCACCACTGCAACAGTCCATTGGCATATATTTAGGCCCAGCACCCAGGCAGAGGAGAGAGGTCCCGTAACAGACAATCTGGCTTCATGTCAGCAGAGAATTAGTCTGCATGTCATAGCAGAGAATGAGGCTTCACGTCAGCCACCACTGCAACAGTCCATTGTCATAAATTTAGGCCCAGCACCCAGGCAGAGGAGAGAGGTCCCGTAACAGACAATCTGGCTTCATGTCAGCAGAGAATTAGTCTGCATGTCATAGCAGAGAATCAGGCTTCATGTCAGCCACCACTGCAACAGTCCATTGGCATATATTTAGGCCTAGCACACAGGCAGAGGAGAGGTTCATTCAACTTTGGGTAGCCTCGCAATATAATGGTAAAATGAAAATAAAAATAGGATTGAATGAGGAAGTGCCCTGGAGTCCAATAATATATGGTTATGGGGAGGTAGTTAATGTCTAATCTGGACAAGGGACGGACAGGTCCTGTGGGATCCATGCCTGGTTCATTTTTATGAACGTCAGCTTGTCCACATTGGCTGTAGACAGGCGGCTGCGTTTGTCTGTAATGACGCCCCCTGCCGTGCTGAATACACGTTCAGACAAAACGCTGGCTGCCGGGCAGGCCAGCACCTCCAAGGCATAAAAGGCTAGCTCTGGCCACGTGGACAATTTAGAGACCCAGAAGTTGAATGGGGCCGAACCATCAGTCAGTACGTGGAGGGGTGTGCACACGTACTGTTCCACCATGTTAGTGAAATGTTGCCTCCTGCTAACACGTTGCGTATCAGGTGGTGGTGCAGTTAGCTGTGGCGTGTTGACAAAAGTTTTCCACATCTCTGCCATGCTAACCCTGCCCTCAGAGGAGCTGGCCGTGACACAGCTGCCTTGGCGACCTCTTGCTCCTCCTCTGCCTTGGCCTTGGGCTTCCACTTGTTCCCCTGTGACATTTGGGAATGCTCTCAGTAGCGCGTCTACCAACGTGCGCTTGTACTCGCGCATCTTCCTATCACGCTCCAGTGCAGGAAGTAAGGTGGGCACATTGTCTTTGTAGCGTGGATCCAGCAGGGTGGCAACCCAGTAGTCCGCACAGGTTAAAATGTGGGCAACTCTGCTGTCGTTGCGCAGGCACTGCAGCATGTAGTCGCTCATGTGTGCCAGGCTGCCCAGGGATAAGGACAAGCTGTCCTCTGTGGGAGGCGTATCGTCATCGTCCTGCCTTTCCCCCCAGCCACGCACCAGTGATGGACCCGAGCTGCGTTGGGTGCCACCCCGCTGTGACCATGCTTCATCCTCATCCTCCTCCACCTCCTCCTCATCCTCGTCCTCCTCGTCCTCCAGTAGTGGGCCCTGTCTGGCCACATTTGTACCTGGCCTCTGCTGTTGCCAAAAACCTCCCTCTGAGTCACTTCGAAGAGACTGGCCTGAAAGTGCTAAAAATGACCCCTCTTCCTCCTCCTCCTCCTCCTCCTCCTGGGCCACCTCCTCTTCCATCATCGCCCTAAGTGTTTTCTCAAGGAGACATAGAAGTGGTATTGTAACGCTGATAACGGTGTCATCGCCACTGGCCATGTTGGTGGAGTACTCGAAACAGCGCAACAGGGCACACAGGTCTCGCATGGAGGCCCAGTCATTGGTGGTGAAGTGGTGCTGTTCTGTAGTGCGACTGACCCGTGCGTGCTGCAGCTGAAACTCCACTATGGCCTGCTGCTGCTCGCACAGTCTGTCCAGCATGTGCAAGGTGGAGTTCCACCTGGTGGGCACGTCGCATATGAGGCGGTGAGCGGGAAGGCCGAAGTTACGCTGTAGCGCAGACAGGCGAGCAGCAGCAGGATGTGAACGCCGGAAGCGCGAACAGACGGCCCGCACTTTATGCAGCAGCTCTGACATGTCGGGGTAGTTGTGAATGAACTTCTGCACCACCAAATTCAGCACATGCGCCAAGCAAGGGATGTGCGTCAAATTGGCTAGTCCCAGAGCTGCAACGAGATTTCGCCCATTATCACACACCACCAGGCCGGGCTTGAGGCTCACCGGCAGCAACCACTCGTCGGTCTGTTGTTCTATACCCCGCCACAACTCCTGTGCGGTGTGGGGCCTGTCCCCCAAACATATGAGTTTCAGAATGGCCTGCTGACGTTTACCCCGGGCTGTGCTGAAGTTGGTGGTGAAGGTGTGTGGCTGACTGGATGAGCAGGTGGAAGAAGAGGAGGAGGAAGCCGAGAAGGAGGAGGTGGCAACAGGAGGCAAAGAATGTTGCCCTGCGATCCTTGGCGGCGGAAGGACGTGCGCCAAACAGCTCTCCGCCTGGGGCCCAGCTGCCACTACATTTACCCAGTGTGCAGTTAGGGAGATATAGCGTCCCTGGCCGTGCTTACTGGTCCACGTATCTGTGGTTAGGTGGACCTTGCCACAGATGGCGTTGCGCAGTGCACACTTGATTTTATCGGATACTTGGTTGTGCAGGGAAGGCACGGCTCTCTTGGAGAAGTAGTGCCGGCTGGGAACAACATACTGTGGGACAGCAAGCGACATGAGCTGTTTGAAGCTGTCTGTGTCCACCAGCCTAAATGACAGCATTTCATAGGCCAGTAGTTTAGAAATGCTGGCATTCAGGGCCAGGGATCGAGGGTGGCTAGGTGGGAATTTACGCTTTCTATCAAATGTTTGTGAGATGGAGAGCTGAACGCTGGCGTGTGACATGGTTGAGACGCTTGGTGACGGAGGTGGTGGTGGTGGTGTTGGTGGTACATCCCCTGTTTGCTGGGCGGCAGGTGCCAACGTTCCTCCAGAGGCGGAGGAAGAGGCCGAGGCGGCAGCAGCAGAATAGGCCGAGGCGGCAGCAGCAGAAGAGGTAGCAGGGGGAGCCTGAGTGACTTCCTTGGTTTTAAGGTGTTTACTCCACTGCAGTTCATGCTTTGCATGCAGGTGCCTGGTCATGCAGGTTGTGCTCAGGTTCAGAACGTTAATGCCTCGCTTCAGGCTCTGATGGCACAGCGTGCAAACCACTCGGGTCTTGTCGTCAGCACATTGTTTGAAGAAGTGCCATGCCAGGGAACTCCTTGAAGCTGCCTTTGGGGTGCTCGGTCCCAGATGGCGGCGGTCAGTAGCAGGCGGAGTCTCTTGGCGGCGGGTGTTCTGCTTTTGCCCACTGCTCCCTCTTTTGCTACGCTGTTGGCTCGGTCTCACCACTGCCTCTTCCTCCGAACTGTGAAAGTCAGTGGCACGACCTTCATTCCATGTGGGGTCTAGGACCTCATCGTCCCCTGCATCGTCTTCCACCCAGTCTTGATCCCTGACCTCCTGTTCAGTCTGCACACTGCAGAAAGACGCAGCAGTTGGCACCTGTGTTTCGTCATCATCAGAGACATGCTGAGGTGGTATTCCCATGTCCTCATCATCAGGAAACATAAGTGGTTGTGCGTCAGTGCATTCTATGTCTTTCACCGCTGGGGAAGGGCTAGGTGGATGCCCTTGGGAAACCCTGCCAGCGGAGTCTTCAAACAGCATAAGAGACTGCTGCATAACTTGAGGCTGAGACAGTTTCCCTGGTATGCATGGGGGTGATGTGACAGACTGATGGGGTTGGTTTTCAGGCGCCATCTGTGCGCTTTCTGCAGAAGACTGGGTGGGAGATAATGTGAACGTGCTGGATCCACTGTCGGCCACCCAATTGACTAATGCCTGTACCTGCTCAGGCCTTACCATCCTTAGAACGGCATTGGGCCCCACCATATATCGCTGTAAATTCTGGCGGCTACTGGGACCTGAGGTAGTTGGTACACTAGGACGTGTGGATGTGGCAGAACGGCCACGTCCTCTCCCAGCACCAGAGGGTCCACTAACACCACCACGACCATGTCCACGTCCGCGTCCCTTACTAGATGTTTTTCTCATTGTTATGGTTCACCACAACAACAAATATATTATTTGGCCCAATGTATTGTATTCAAATTCAGCGGGATATAAATTTGAGGCCTAGTATTTAGGCGCTGGGTGACCGGTATGGATTTAGTGACAGAATTAGACTTGGAAATGCACAGAAGCGTGTGTGTGTGAAGTTATTCTGAATGACCCTATGTGCACCTTGAATATTATATACCCTTTTAGGGATAGATTTCAAATAGCTCTGATATAGCAGAAACCACTAAATTATGAAATTGCTAAATTGGGAATTGTATTTCAACCCAGAACAAGAAATGTGCTTGAACGGACACTAAATAACTCGCCCAGCTACAGCACTAAGGACAGATTTAGCTGGATATAAATTTGAGGCCTAGTATTTAGGCGCTGCGTGACAGGTATGGGTTTAGTGACAGAATTAGACTTGGAAATGCACAGAAGCGGGTGTGTGTGAAGTTATTCTGAATGACCCAATGTGCACCTTGAATATTATATACCCTTTTAGGGATAGATTTCAAATAGCTCTGATATAGCAGAAACCACTAAATTATGAAATTGCTAAATTGGGAATTGTATTTCAACCCAGAACAAGAAATGTGCTTGAACGGACACTAAATAACTCGCCCAGCTACAGCACTAAGGACAGATTTAGCTGGATATAAATTTGAGGCCTAGTATTTAGGCGCTGGGTGACAGGTATGGGTTTAGTGACAGAATTAGACTTGGAAATACACAGTAGCGGGTGTGTGTGAAGTTATTCTGAATGACCCAATGTGCACCTTGAATATTATATACCCTTTTAGGGATAGATTTCAAATAGCTCTGATATAGCAGAAACCACTAAATTATGAAATTGCTAAATTGGGAATTGTATTTCAACCCAGAACAAGAAATGTGCTTGAACGGACACTAAATAACTCGCCCAGCTACAGCACTAGGGACAGATTTAGCTGGATATAAATTTGAGGCCTAGTATTTAGGCGCTGGGTGACAGGTATGGGTTTAGTGACAGAATTAGACTTGGAAATACACAGTAGAGGGTGTGTGTGAAGTTATTCTGAATGACCCAATGTGCACCTTGAATATTATATACCCTTTTAGGGATAGATTTCAAATAGCTCTGATATAGCAGAAACCACTAAATTATGAAATTGCTAAATTGGGAATTGTATTTCAACCCAGAACAAGAAATGTGCTTGAACGGACACTAAATAACTCGCCCAGCTACAGCACTAAGGACAGATTTAGCTGGATATAAATTTGAGGCCTAGTATTTAGGCGCTGGGTGACAGGTATGGGTTTAGTGACAGAATTAGACTTGGAAATACACAGTAGCGGGTGTGTGTGAAGTTATTCTGAATGACCCAATGTGCACCTTGAATATTATATACCCTTTTAGGGATAGATTTCAAATAGCTCTGATATAGCAGAAACCACTAAATTATGAAATTGCTAAATTGGGAATTGTATTTCAACCCAGAACAAGAAATGTGCTTGAACGGACACTAAATAACTCGCCCAGCTACAGCACTAGGGACAGATTTAGCTGGATATAAATTTGAGGCCTAGTATTTAGCCGCTGGGTGACAGGTATGGGTTTAGTGACAGAATTAGACTTGGAAATACACAGTAGCGGGTGTGTGTGAAGTTATTCTGAATGACCCAATGTGCACCTTGAATATTATATACCCTTTTAGGGATAGATTTCAAATAGCTCTGATATAGCAGAAACCACTAAATTATGAAATTGCTAAATTGGGAATTGTATTTCAACCCAGAACAAGAAATGTGCTTGAACGGACACTAAATAACTCGCCCAGCTACAGCACTAAGGACAGATTTAGCGGGATATAAATTTGAGGCCTAGTATTTAGGCGCTGGGTGACCGGTATGGATTTAGTGACAGAATTAGACTGGGATATGGCCAAAAAATAAACAGACTATTGCTGGTTAAATGCACTTGGTGTGACAGCTTCACCCTGATGTAGGCTTTAGCCAAAAAACAACCACACCATTGAGGGTTAAATGCACTTGGTGACAGGCGCAGCTTGCCCCTGATTTAGTATATGGCCAAAAAATGAACAGACTATTGCTGGTTAAATGCACTTGGTGTGACAGCTTCACCCTGATGTAGGCTTTAGCCAAAAAACAACCACACCATTGAGGGTTAAATGCACTTGGTCGCAGCTTGTGCTGGCGCACCACAAGACACAAAATGGCCGCCGATCACCCCAGAAAAATGTGACTGACAAACGGTCTGTGCAGCCTAAAAACAGTGAGCAATTGAGGATCAGCAGCTCAATGATCCACAGCTGCAGATCGATCAGTTAATCAAGTCCTTTGGAGGAGTTAATCTGCCTAATCTCGCCCTACTGTCGCAGCCGCAACCTCTCCCTACGCTAATCAGAGCAGAGTGACGGGCGGCGCTATGTGACTCCAGCTTAAATAGAGGCTGGGTCACATGGTGCTCTGGCCAATCACAGCCATGCCAATAGTAGGCATGGCTGTGATGGCCTCTTGGGGCAAGTAGTATGACGCTTGTTGATTGGCTGCTTTGCAGCCTTTCAAAAAGCGCCAAGAAAGCGTCACAAAAGCGCGAAGAAAGCGACGAACACCGAACCCGAACCCGGACTTTTACGAAAATGTCCGGGTTCGGGTCCGTGTCACGGACACCCCAAAATTCGGTACGAACCCGAACTATACAGTTCGAGTTCGCTCATCCCTAGTCATAAGTTATGTCACACATGATGTTATTAAGGTGTGTTTTTGGTATGCTTGTTTATTGCAGCTTATGGTCCTGGGTTCCTGTGTGTTGTGTGGTGTGTGCTGTGTCCGTGTGTGTTCTTTGGACAGCAGCGCGTCTGCATGGGTTCCAGGCCTTGTGTCTGTGGCAGGTAGGTGCTATACTTGTTGCATTTACCTGCCATTGCCATAAGTTGTTTATGTTTCCCCTTTATTGTAGCCTGGCCTGTGAGACTCCTGTTCCTCCGTGCCTAGGAGGAACAGGTCGTCTTACCCTGCTCCTAGTTGAGGGCCACCCTGAGGGCTAGTAGGGACTTCAAGGTTCCGGAGTATGAGCCCTCCCACCATCAGGGTCGGCTCATACAGCTAGGAGTCAGGGTCAGAGTTAGGGATATATTAGGAGGTGACCTGCTCCCTGATCTCTGTCCTGGCCTTGCAGCGACTCCATCTTCTGGCATCGCACGGCTGAGGGTTTTCCCCATCCTCAGCCGTGACAACACCATACCCCCAGTGAAGCATGGTGGTGGCAGCATCATGCCAAGGGGCTGTTTTCTTCAGCTGGAACTGGGGCCTTAGTTAACCGCCTCCGGACCGCCTAACGCAGTATTGCGGTCCGGAGGCAGTCGATTCATTCCTCCTAGACGCATCCGTGCGTCATCTCGCGGCCGGCAAAAGTGCGTCATCTCGCGGCCCGCGACCTTTGCGGGCCGGCAAAAGTCGCATCAGAAGTTCGTCACCAGCCTACCAGCCAATGATCATCGCTGGCAGGCTGGTGATTTTAAAAAAAACTAATCACAAGCCAGTTAACACTGAAAAATGATGTGACGCACTGGATCAGTCAGGATCAAATGAGGTGCTCTCAGAAAAATAGATTCACCCAATCTATTCAACAAAAGACACTCTAGAAATCAAAAAATACTGGGCACTCTCGGATATGCGACCAATATTGAATTTATTAATTAAACAAAATATATATATGTGCTAGACAATTAAAAATCCAAAACAATTGCAAAACACAATTACAATCATAAAACCAAACACCATAAAATATCGATTAAAACAATAAATATAGCTAGTTGGCTTATTCGCAATAATATTTCCAATTACTAGCAGCATTCAGAGGTGTAAGTCCATTAATTCGAATCAGCGATCCGAATTTCCTATAAAGAAATAATGTTGGTTGGAGCAATTAGATCAACAAAGTCCGAATTAAATTGCAACAAAATTCGAATCAATAATAGTGTCTCTTCCACTAATCTGTTTGCATAAAAGTGCTTGATGAATATTCGTACAGCGGCGTCCCGCTACATTAACTTCTCAGTGGTGTCCCACTGAGACGCAATAACTGTGTATGCCAACACACGATAGATAGTAAATTCGAACAGTCTTACCATTCGATGTAGCTGAATGCCTGTATAATACTCTGGACGTTGGTCTTGGTATACATTCGACCGTAGTCTTTCGAGTTGTAACGAATATTTGAGTCTGTTATTTCCACACCGGCCGCTTGTTCGCACCTGAATTATACTCACTATGTGCGATCTTTTTCAAGCTTCCGAACGTTTTTGTGCATACAGGCACTGACTTTACCAGGCAATATTCTTCATCATTAGTCCATACGTTACAGTTGGATCCTTTTGGGGGGGGTTGGAAGGATTTTTAATTGTCTAGCACATATATATATTTTTTTTTATTAATAAATTCAATATTGGTCGCATATCCGAGAGTGCCCAGTATTTTTTGATTACAAGCCAGTTAACACTTAGATTTATAAATATAATGTGTTAAATGGCTTCTGTGCTCCTCTGCTGGTCCTTTTCGTTGGTTGGTCCCAGCAGAGGAGCACAAATCACTGTAAGTGCACAAACACCACACACTTAGCCCCAGATCACCCCAATTAACCCCTTGATCACCCCTTCTTGCCCCTGTCAATCACTAGTAAAAGGGAAAAAAGTGATCAGTGTAAACTGTCACTTTTTTTTTTCACTAGTATTGACGGTTAGGTTTTAGGATAGTTTAGGCCCCTTTGTTAGGTAGTTAGCGTCGGTTAGCGCCCAGCCCATCGCACCGCAGTCACTGATTAGCGTATCGCTAATCAGCATTGGTACTTTTATAGTATCTGTAAGTGATCAGTACTGATCACAGTCAGATCTATAATAGTATTAGTGTCACCTTAGCTCGCCCTCCTCCCAAAACGCAGTGTTTGCCCGATCAGGCCTGATCGGTCGCCCACACGTGCGTTCACCCACGCCCGCCCCGCCGCAGTGACAATTTTTTATTTTTTTTATCACTTTACAAGCGCTGCGGGGATAAAAAAATCAGTTTTGATATTTTTTATCAACCGCAGCGGCCTCCGGTACTTCGCTAGCCTCCCATTTGTAAGACAGGCTTGCTTTTTTTCTTGGGTAGTCTCAGGGAATACCCCTAAATTTAGTTGACCAAATGGCAAACAAGGGGTATTCTTCTGAAGAGGCCTACAGGCTTCTGACCCAGTCGGATGAGGAATGGGAACCCTCATCTGACGAATCCAGCGGGTCAGAATACGAACCTGTAGAAAGCAGTGGCAGTCTGACCCAAAGTTCGGACGATGAGGTTGAGGTCTCTGATACCACCAGGCGTACCCGGCCCCGTGTTGCTAGACCACAGGTTGCGCAGGATCCGCTTCAAGGGCAGCAGAGTGGGGCTGGCACTGTCGGATTACGTGGTGAGGCATACACCAGCAGCGCAGCCCATCCTGGACCTAGTACCAGCACTGCCGTAGAACATGGTGAAGTGGAGAGCACCAGAAGGGCAGTTGAAGCTGGTACGGTGGCACATGCAGTAGTTCCCCCGTCGCAGCAACCGCACAGACAGGCCCATAGAGCCCCTAGAGTCCCTGTGGTGCTGGAAAACCCTGATTGGCAGCCCCCAACTTCAGCCACACCAGTAGTTCCCCCTTTCACCGCCCAGTCTGGAGTTCGGGTTGAGACAGCTCAGATCGGATCGGCACTGTTTTTTTTTTTTTAGCTGTTCTTGACTGCGGAGCTCTTGGACTTAGTCGTGGCAGAAACAAATCGGTATGCCACTCAATTTATAGCCGCCAACCCGGAAAGCTTTTATGCCCAGTCTTTCCGGTGGAAACCCGTCCAAGTTTCCGAATTTAAAAAAACTTTTCTGGGCCTTCTCCTCAACATGGGCCTGACAAAAAAGCATTTCATCACATGCCCATGTTCTCTGCTGCCATGTCCAGGACACGATTTGAGACCATCCTGCGTTTCCTGCACTTTAGTGACAACAGCACCTCTCGTCCCAGAGGCCACCCAGCTTTTGACCGGCTCCACAAAATTCGGCCCCTTATAGACCACCTTAACACCAAATTTGCAGATTTGTATACCCCTGAGCAAAACATCTGCATAGACGAGTCCCTTATACATTTTACCGGGCGCCTTGGCTTCAAACAATACATCCCAAGCAAGCACGCCCGGTATGGGGTCAAATTGTATAAGCTCTGTGAAAGGGCCACAGGCTATACGCACAAATTTCGTGTCCATGAGGGTAAAGATCAGACCCTCGAGCCGGTCGGTTGCCCTGACTACCTGGGGAGCAGTGGAAAGACAGTCTGGGACTTGGTGTCACCCTTATTTGGCAAGGGGTACCATCTTTATGTGGACAATTTCTACACGAGTGTGCCCCTCTTCAGGCATTTGTTTATAGAACAGATTGGCTGCTGTGGCACCGCGCGACCTAGTCGCCGGGGCTTCCCCCAACAGCTCGTTACCACCCGTCTTGCAAGGGGGGAGAGGGCTGCCTTGTGTAACCAAGAACTGCTCGCGGTGAAATGGAGAGACAAGCGTGCCGTTTACATGCTCTCCTCCATTCACGCAGACACGACAATACAAATTGAATGAGCAACCAGTGTCGATGAAAAGCCCCTCTCAGTCCACAACTATAATTTGCTCATGGGAGGGGTGGACTTCAATGACCAGATGTTGGCTCCTTATTGAGTGTCCCGTCGCACCAGACGCTGGTATAAGAAGGTGTCTGTATATTTAATTCAATTGGCTATGTACAATAGTTTTATTCTCTACAGTTAGGCCGAATGCACACAGCCGTGTTTCACGGCCATGAGCTTTCCGTGGAACCACGGGCTGGATTTCTGCTGAGAGCAGGAGCGCACGGCGTCATTGGTTGCTATGATGCCGTGCGCTCCCTGCTGCCGCCACAGTACAGTAATACACTGGTATAGATCATACCAGTGCATCACTGTATTGCAGCGGCAGCAGGGATCGCACAGCGTCATAGCAACCAATGACGCTGTGCGCTCCTGCCCTCAGCAGGGATCCAGCCCGTGGTTCCACGGACCTCTCACGGCCGTGTGCATTCGGCCTAAGGCTGGGAGAACAGGATCCTTCCTCAAATTTCAGGAAGAGATCATCGAGAACCTCCTGTATCCAGGAGGTTCCGTGGCCCATCCACCAGAGTAGTGAGCCGTCTACACGAGCGACATTTCCCCAATGTCGTTGCTGGTACCTCAACCCAAGCGCCACCCAGAAAAAGATGTTGTGTCTGTAGCAGGAGTGGAATAAGGCGTGACACCCGCTATTTCTGTCCTGACTGCCCTTCCCTATGCTTAGGGGAGTGTTTCCGGAAGTACCACACACAGATACACTATTAGCATAGGGATTGCGTCACACAGGACAGGCACACAGGGCTTTTAGGGCCCTTTCACACAGAGCTGCTGCAAATCTCTCCTTTCACCTGGGACAAAGTGCATAATGTACTTCGCCACATCTCTGGGCGATTTGCGCTTTGCACATTGTCCCATGGGGAAGGAGAGGTTTGTCCTCTAAAGGTAAAAAAAAGCAAAAAAAAAAAAAAAATCACCGGTAATCAAAAAAGTAAATGTTCTGTTCCAAAAGTTCAATAAAGTTTATAAAAGTTAATGTTCTGTTCAAATGTTATATAAAGTTAATGTTAATAAATTTATTGCGTTGCGGCCAGTTTGTTTTTTTTTTTTTTTTTTACCTTCTAGGTGGACCAACCGATAAACCAGCTGCAGCACTGATGTGCATTCTGACAGAAGCATTGCGCTGCTGTCATTGTCAGATTACACAAAAGTCGGTGTATGCGGCGCTGCAAGACGAGATTTCTCCTCTGCAGTAAAAAAGATACGTTTGCCGAGGCTTATGAGCTGAGGGCGGTGTTCATATGCTTTGGCAAACACTTTGTATATATATAAAAAAATAATAAAAAAAAAGGCAATGATTTATTCATCCACATTGATTGATGTGAATGGAGAAATCGGGTTTGCCAGGGCATACGAGCTAAGTGGGTATGGATGTTGGGCGGAGCTCCTATATCCTGGCAGACGCCTTTCCCCTCCTTTTTTTTTTTGGCAGAGATTTTTTCATCCACATTGATCGATGTGAATGAAGAAATCTGTGCCGTTCATTTTTTCTTTCAGCCCAGAGGCTGAACGGAAAAAAAAATATCTTATTACCTGTATGCTCAATATAAGGAGAGTAGCAGAAACTCCTAATGCTGGCCATACATGTAATGATTGCGGAGACCCTCAAATGCCAGGGCAGTACAAACGCCCCACAAATGACCCCATTTTGGAAAGAAGACACCCCAAGGTATTCGCTGAGGGGCATATTGAGTCCATGAAAGATTGAGCTTTTTGTCCCAAGTTAGCAGAAAGGGAGACTTTGTGAGAAAAAGAAAAACAATTTCCGCTAACTTGTGCCAAAAAAAATTCTTCTATGAACTCGCCATGCCCCTCATGGAATACCTTGGGGTGTCTTCTTTCCAAAATGGGGTCACATGTGGGGTATTTATACTGCCCTGGCATTTTAGGGGCCCTCAAGCGTGAGAAGAATTCCCTAAAAGGAATTTGGGCCCCTTTGCGCACCTAGGCTGCAAAAAAGTGTCACACATGTGGTATCGCCGTACTCAGGAGAAGTTGGGCAATGTGTTTTGGGGTGTCTTTTTACATATACCCATGCTGGGTGAGAGAAATATCTCTAAAATGACAACTTTGTATAAAAAAAATGGGAACAGTTGACTTTTAGAGAGATATTTCTCTCACCCAGCATGGGTATATGTAAAAAGACACCCCAAAACACATTGCCCAACTTCTCCTGAGTACGGCGATACCACATGTGTGACACTTTTTTGCAGCCTAGGTGGGCAAAGGGGCCCTAATTCTAAAGAGCACCTTTAGTATTTCACAGGGCATTTTTTACACATTTGGATTTCAAACTACTTCTCACACATTAGGGCCCCTAAAATGCCAGGGCAGTATAAATACCCCACAAGTGACCCCATTTTGGAAAGAAGACACCCCAAGGTATTTCGTGATGGGCATAGTGAGTTCATGGAAGTTTTTATTTTTTGTCACAAGTTAGTGGAATATGAGACTTTGTAAGAAAAAAAAAAATCATAATTTTCCGCTAACTTGTGACAAAAAATAAAAACTTCTATGAACTCACTATGCCCATCAGCGAATACCTTAGGGTGTCTACTTTCCGAAATGGGGTCATTTGTGGGGTGTTTCTACTGTCTGGGCATTGTAGAACCTCAGGAAACATGACAGGTGCTCAGAAAGTCAGAGCTGCTTCAAAATGCGGAAATTCACATTTTTGCACCATAGTTTGTAAACGCTATAACTTTTGCGCAAACCAATAGATATACACTTATTGCATTTTTTTATCAAAGACATGTAGAACAATAAATTTAGAGAAAAATTTATATAGAAATGTAGTTTTATTTGAAAAATGTCATTTTTTTTGCAAAAAATTTGGTAAATTTTGATTAATAACAAAAAAGTTCAAATGTCAGCAGCAATGAAATACCACCAAATGAAAGCTCTATTAGTGAGGAGAAAAGGAGGTAAAATTAATTTGGGTGGTAAGTTGTATGACCGAGCAATAAGCCGTGAAAGTAGTGTAGTGCAGAATTGTAAAAAGTGGTCTGGTCATTTAGGGGGTTTAAGCTAGGGGAGCTGAGGTGGTTAGGCTAGAGGGGATTATGAACAGTGTCAAATACCAGTCAATATTGGCACAAAACCTTCAGGCTTCTGCTAGAAAGCTGAACATGAAGAGGAACTTCATCTTTCAGCATGACAACGACCCAAAGCATACATCCAAATCAACAAAGGAATGGCTTCACCAGAAGAAGATTAAAGTTTTGGAATGGCCCAGCCAAAGCCCAGACCTGAATCCGATTGAAAATCTGTGGGGTGATCTGAAGAGGGCTGTGCCCAGGAGATGCCCTTGCAATCTGACAGATTTGGAGTGTTTTTGCAAAGAAGAGTGGCCAAATCTTGCCAAGTCAAAATGTGCCATGCTTATAGACTCATACCCAAAAAGACTGAGTGCTGTAATAACATCAAAAGGTGCTTCAACAAAGTATGTTTAAGGGTGTGCACACTTATGCAACGATATTATTTTATTTTTATATTTTTTCTTCCTTCTACCTAAAAGATTTCAGTTTGTTTTTCAATTGAGTGGTACAGTTTATAGGTCACATTAAAGGTGGAAAAAGTTCTGAAATGATTTATCTTTGTCTACATTTTTTACATCAATATAACAAAATAGCAAAGACAGGTGCACTCTGCGGTCTTACTAAACCCTCAAACTGATTTTAAAATTGAGAGATTAGCCAACATGTCCTACAGTGTAGGACATGTCTGAGCCCGGGCACCGCGCCAAGGTTTCTCAAGTAGCCCGGGACCTAACACTCTCCTACCTGAGCCGTATGGGCAATACCAGGAGCACATAAGAAGCCACCCTACTAGCAGTGTGACAGGGCAGAGCTTAGCCGTAAGATGGCCCCCCAGACATAATTTTGCACGAGGACCCCAAATCTGCCCCTGATAGCCTAATACAATAATACTAGTTCCCCACTTTAAACCCTAGTATGGTATATGTATATAAGTAAGTATATATGTATATACTGTAAGTATGATGTCATGGCTCCAACGTCCAATGACAAGTCTCTCCTGCAACATTTCCCATTTATTGCTTACCTCCATGAGTTGCGCAAGAAAAAGAAAACTAGCGCTATTCTTGCCCATTGGCTGTGTCTGGTATTCACTGGACTGTGAAGATGTCAGAATCTATAAGAAACTGTCCTAGTCCCAGGGTCCATTTAATATACAAAGAAGTAACACACAGCGGCCTTTGGGGGGACATTGCTTATTTTTGGGAACAATGAGGCTTAGGCCTCCTGCACACGACCGTATGGCTTTTTCAGATCCACAAAAAACGGATACGCTAAAAATATGGATGATGTCCGTATGCATTCCTTTTTTGCAGAACGGAACAGCTGGCCCCTAATAGAACTGTACTATCCTTGTCCGTTATGCGGACAATAATAGGACATGTTCTATCTTTGAACGGAACAGAAAAACGGAAATGGAAGGCATACGGAGTACCTTCCGTTTTTTTGCAGATCCATTGAAATGAATGGTTCCATATACGGAGGAACGCAAAAAACGGAACGTAAGTGGGGGGGGGGGGAAATCGGTCGTGTGCAGGAGGCCTCAGGAGGAGGTCAGCAAGGATCAGTGAAGTGACTGAAAATCAGACTACCCCTAGATTACACACTGCACCAAGACGGTGTACAGAGGTTTGCATAGGAGCTGTATACACGAAATGGCAGGATATGTTTTAATATGACATGTCTGTTTTAGTAACTACTTGTATTCCCCATAAAATAGGAGCATCTATTCTTACAACTCTGCATTTCTTTGCTACTCTGTTATTCCTCCGGCAAATGTATCAATACATTGACAACTATGGGAGGGGGGGGGGGCCTGCACAGTCTGACATTGTCCACTCAGTGCTGTCTGTGTTTAGACACACCTCTTTGACAAGGGGAATGGTGACACCCAGTTGTAAATCTATTTCTACACTTCTAGGAGGAATAACTGAGGAACAACACAATGCAAAAATGCATGAGAATTGGTATTTCCTGAGGAATAAAAGTATCTACTAAAACAGACGTGTCGGGAGAGGTGTTAGGCCCTTTTTTAAGGTAAATCAGTATAAATATTGGCCCATGTTCACAAGACAAGGACCAACAATATGGCTACTGTTTTGGTATTTTAAGGGGGTTGTCTGAAATTAGGAAAAACGTGGGGCTCGGGCTGCTGTTCCGGTCCTCCCTGTTGGTCTTTATTTACAGGTCTGCAGAGATGACGTCACAGGACCTCTGCAGCCTATCACTGGCCTCAAGGGAATACCGTGCCAGTGACTGGCTGCAGTGGTCATATGCTGTCGACGGGACGTAAACTCTGCAGCCCTAAAAAATGAAGACCAGAGGGGATTACTGGAATGGCAGCGCTGGAGCTGCTGGCGAATCAACAGGTTGTAATGATCGGCGTCACGCAAAGGGAGGGAAAAGGGAAGGCCCTGCCCAAGGGAGAGGGAAAGGTGGTGACCCCTGACTCACCTTGCGGCTGGCACCTGACTGCCCTGACGTCCCTAGACGGGTTCCTCACCCGTACGCCGATCACGTGCCTAAACCCTGGCTTTCCCTAATATAAGCCCTAGGTAGTGAACGGGGCGGTGGGATCACTAGTCCGCACCACTGACACTAAGAGGAAAACACCAAGGAGAGGACAGACAATACAGACAAACACATAAACCCAGGTGGGCGACCACAGCAGTCCACAAAGGCCCAACAGGGATCCGGAGGGAAACGTTCTGGAACAACAACCAGGGAACGCAGCAACACAGCTCCAGTGGGTCAGAATAGATGTCCAGGCAGGAAGCTCTATATCTGGCAACCAGAGAAGTGTGAGAGGGGAATATAAGGAGGTTGGGAGTGCTGGACAAGGAACAGCTGAGGAGAAGGAGCTACGGATCCCTGAGTGAGCCAAAAAGGGTTGCAAAGCAAACCCAGAAAGCTACCATAAGGAAACAGCCCTATCTTTCTACATAGAGCGCGCAGCCAACCGCTGCGACTTCCTGACCCCGGGTATAACGGAGTCAGGCGTGGTTCTTGACACCCTCTTGACAGTACCCCCCTCTCTACGAGGGGCCTCCGGACACTCAGGACCAGGTCTAAACTAGTACATGGATTGCAGGATAAAACTTACCAGGAAAGGTTAAAAGACCTTAACATGTATAGCTTGGAAGAAAGAAGAGACCGAGGGGATATGATAGAAACTTTTAAATACATAAAGGGAATCAACTCGGTAAAGGAGGAGAGCATATTTAAAAGAAGAAAAACTACCACAAGAGGACACAGTTTTAAATTAGAGGGGCAAAGGTTTAAAAGTAATATAAGGAAGTATTACTTTACTGAGAGGGTAGTGGATGCATGGAATAGCCTTCCTGCAGAAGTGGTAGCTGCAAATACAGTGAAGGAGTTTAAGCATGCATGGGATAGGCATAAGGCTATCCTTCATATAAGATAGGGCCGGGGCTATTCATAGGATTCAGATATATTGGGCAGACTAGATGGGCCAAATGGTTCTTATCTGCCGACACATTCTATGTTTCTATATGTCTCTCAGGGTGAGAGGCATGAAAAGCCCGAACTAGCCTGTCGGCGTTTACTTCAGACGCAGGAACCCACATTCTTTACTCGGGGCCGTAACCTCTCCAATGCACCAGATATTGAAGAGAGCGGCGGACCCGACGAGAATTAACAATTTTGGATATCTGAAACTCTAGATTACCATCCACAACAACAGGAGGGGGTGGCAGCGGTGACGGTTCTAGAGGTGGAACATATTTCTTGAGTAACGACTTATGAAAGACGTTATGGATTTTAAAAGTCTGAGGTAGCTCCAGGCGAAAAGCCACGGGGTTAAAGGGACACTGACAGGCCCAAAAAGCATATTTAGGGGTATATATGACAGTACAGGTCATATAAAGTGTATTAGAATCATCTAAGTATCCCCCCTGTCCACCTTATAAATACAGTAAAAAGAAGTTTTATAACCTGCTTTCATCGTGTTCAATCTGCCCAAGGGGCGGCGTTTCATCTCAACTTGCGCCCAGCCAGCCTCGCCACAACTGCCGTTTGAAGCGCCGCCCAGCTAATCAATATTCACTTCGCTGGGCGGCTACTAGTGTCCCCGGCCATCTTCAGCGCATGCGCTCGGCACCCTCACTGGCCGGGATCGCATCGCGCCTGCGCACAGTCTGATTCCCAGAGGCCGATGCAGCCTCTGCTTAATGCGCATGCGCCGGGCACAGCAGCGCTTCAGAGTAGCCGCCCAGCGAAGTGAATATTGATTAGCTGGGCGGCGCTTCAAACGGCAGTTGTGGCGAGGCTGGCTGGGCGCAAGTTGAGATGAAACGCCGCCCCTTGGGCAGATTGAACACGATGAAAGCAGGTTATAAAACTTCTTTTTACTGTATTTATAAGGTGGACAGGGGGGATACTTAGATGATTCTAATACACTTTATATGACCTGTACTGTGATATATATACCTATATATGCTTTTTGGGCCTGTCAGTGTCCCTTTAATGACGGCTACAATTTGAACAATGAACCTAGGACCCAGTTTCCAAGAGGGAACCTTTAATTTAATATTCCTAGTAGACAACCACACAGTCAATTACTCCTAGGTCCGGACCTGGCGATCGTCTCTTATCAGCCATGCATTTGTATTTACCTCCCATATTTCTCAAGTTAGCTTGCACCTTCTGCCATACCGATGAAAGAGATGACGAAAACCGTTCCTCTTTGGGAACCCCAGAAGACCCCCCCCTCTTTGAAAGTACAAAATTGGGGATGAAAACCATATGCACCAAGAAATGGTGACTTGCCAGTGGATTCCTGACGACGATTATTTATGGCAAACTCAGCTAACGGTAAATATGATGACCACACCTCTTGGTTTTCAGACACAAAACATCTTAGATATGTCTCAAGGTTTTGGTTGGTACGCTCAGTCTGTCTGAGGATGGAAAGCTGAGGAAAATGACAAGTGTACCCCCAAACGGGAACAAAAAGCTTTCCAAAACTTAGAAATAAATTGGGTACCCCGATCCGAAACAACATCGGAAGGGACCCCGTGAAGCTTCACGATTTCACTGATGAATACCTGAGCAAGAGTCTTAGCATTAGGTAATGCGGGTAACGCAATGAAGTGTACCATTTTGCTAAACCTGTCCACTACTACCAAAATAACAGTTTTACCTGCACACAAAGGTAAGTCAGTGATAAAATCCATTGACAGATGTGTCCATGGCCTATTGGGAATGACAAGTGGTAATAAAGACCCTGCAGGACGTGTATGAGAGACTTTCGCGCGCACACAAGTAGAACAAGAAGACACAAAATCCATTACATCCTGACGCAACCTTGGCCACCAAAAACGACGAGACAATAGCTCCAAGGTTGCTTTACTACCCGGGTGCCCAGCAAGTGCCGAATTATGATGTTGCTTTAATAATTCGAAACGCAGGTTCAACGGTACAAACAATTTCTCTGAGGGGCAAGAGACCGGGGCGTCCCCCTGGGCCTCTAGCACCTTCCCCTCCAAAGCAGAGTGTACCGCAGAGACAACCACTCCTTTTTGAAGAATGGGTACCGGATCACTCACATTACCCCCTCCGGGGAAACAACGAGATAGTGCATCAGCCTTGGTATTTTTTGCCCCAGGACGATAGGTAATAACAAAGTTAAACCTGGTAAAAAATAGCGACCACCTAGCCTGTCTAGGGGTGAGACGCTTAGCTGATTCGAGGTACAGAAGATTTTTGTGGTCCGTAATCACAGTGACGGGGTGGACTGCCCCCTCTAAAAAGTGACGCCACTCCTCAAACGCAAGTTTAATAGCTAACAGTTCCCTATTGCCAATATCGTAGTTCTGTTCCGCTGCACATAGTTTTTTAGAAAAGAAAGCACAAGGACGCCATTTGCCAGGAGACGGACCCTGAGACAGCACCGCCCCCACTCCCACCTCTGACGCATCGACTTCAACAATAAAAGGCTGAGAGACATCAGGTTAGTACAGGTGCCGAGGTAAACCTCTCTTTTAGAGAGGAAAAAGCAATTTTAGCGGCGTCAGACCATTTAGAAAAATCAGTCCCCTTCCTAGTCATGTCAGTAAGGGGTTTTACAATAACTGAATAATTTTTAATGAATTTCCTATAGAAATTTGCGAAGCACAAGAACCGTTGCAGTGCTTTGAGGTTCTCAGGAAGATCCGAATCTAAAATTGCCTGGACCTTCCTAGGATCCATACGGAAACCTGAAGCAGATAATAAATAACCTAGGAATTGTATCTCCTGAACGGCGAAGACACACTTTTCAATTTTAGCATATAATTTATTCGTCCGTAGGACCTGCAGTACTTGTTTGACATGCACCTCATGTGTTTTCAGATTAGATAAATACATTAAAATATCATCTAGGTATATTACCACAAACCTGCCGATTAGATGACTAAAAATGTCATTAACGAAATGTTGGAAGACAGCAGGAGCATTGGTCAGGCCGAAAGGCATAACTAGATTTTCATAATGCCCCTCAGGGGTGTTAAAAGCTGTCTTCCACTCATCCCCCTCCTTGATACGAATCAGATTGTAGGCCCCCCTAAGATCAAGTTTGGAGAACCACCTAGCACCCGCAATCTGATTAAACATGTCAGGAATGAGAGGAAGAGGGTATGGGTCTCGGATGGTTATCCGGTTTAATTCACGAAAATCTAGGCAAGGACGCAGGCCCCCATCTTTTTAACGAAGAAAAACCCTGCAGCCACGGGTGAAGAGGAGGGTCTGATGTGTCCCTTAGCCAAGCTCTCGGAGATATAATCTTTCATGGCTTGTCTCTCTGGACCCGAAAGATTATATAACCTGGTCTTGGGTAATTTTGCGCCGGGAATAAGGTTAACCCGGCAATCATAAGGACGGTGAGGTGGTAACTTCTGACAACCCTTTTCAGAAAAAACTTCCTCAAAGTCCGAAACAAATGTAGGTAGGGTAGCTATGGAGGCGACTAAGCAATTGCTATTTAAGCAATTTTCTCTTCAATGCTCACTCCACTCCAATATCTCCCTGGCCTGCCAATCCACCACTGGATTGTGCGCTACCAACCAGGGAAGGCCCAGCACCACCGGAGTGGGAAGCCCCTCCAGAACATAACATGAAAGCATCTCGTTATGGTGGTCCCCTACCCGAAGGTGTAATTTATGGACAATGTGGGTGAGGTTTCTCTGAGACAGAGGAGCAGAATCTATAGCGAAAATGGGAATAGGTCTCTGTAGCGTACAGAGAGACAAACCCATAGTGTGGGCAAAATGGGCATCTATCAAATTTACTCCTGCTCCACTGTCTAGAAAAAAAGAAATAGTCTCCGTCTTAGCGCCAAAAACAACAACCGCTGGCAACACAAATTGCGATGTTCGTATGGAGGAAACATATACCCCCCGGCTGACATCCTCCACACAGCCTGGGGTTAGTAGTTTTCCGACTGTCTTTTGTTTTTGAGGAAAGAAGGACAGACATTAATGAAATGACCCCTCTCCCCACAGAAAAAACAAACCCCACGCCTACGGCGAACCTCAGGAGGATGGACCTGACGAGTAGTTCACCAATTGCTCCGGGTCTTTCAATCTCTCCCTAAGACGTCTATCAATTCGGATAGAAAGGGACATAACCGCGTCAAGGGAAAAGGGGGTCTCATATAGCGCAAGCGCATCCTTAACCCTTTCGGATAACCCAGAGCAGAACTGACTCCTGAGAGCCGGGTCGTTCCATTGGGTATCCGTAGCCCACCTACGGAACTCAGAGCAATACTCCTCTACCGGCCGCTCTCCCTGTAGGAGTCTCCGTCATTTTGATTCAGCCAGTGCGACTCTGTCAGGGTCGTCATATATGAGAACCAAGGCCCCGAAAAACTCATCCACTGACCGAAGAGCCTGGGAATCAGTGGGTAAAGAGAACGCCCAGGATTGCAGGTCCCCCTGCAGCAGGGAAATAACAACCCCCACCCGCTGTTCTTCATTACCAGAGGAGTAAGGGCGCAACTTAAAATATAATTTACAGGCCTCACGGAATGTCACAAACTTGTCCCTTCCCCCAGAAAATCTGTCAGGGAGAGCAACCTTGGGTTCCGCAACAACCTGGTTACCTGTAGCAACCGTTGGGCTTGCGGTCAGTTGTAATTGCTGCTGTTGCTAGAGGACCGACGCCTTCAATCCTGCCACCTCCAAAGACAGGCCATGAAATTGCTTTGACAAAGCAGCAATTGGATCCATACTGGATTCTAAGTAGGTAAAAAAATAATTTCTTTAGTTTTTTTTAAGTTTTTTTTTGTACCTACACAAAATAAGGGCCAGATATAATGTAATGACCGGCGTCACGCAAAGGGAGGGAAAAGGGAAGGCCCTGCCCAAGGGAGAGGGAAAGGTGGTGACCCCTGACTCACCTTGCGGCTGGCACCTGACTGCCCTGACGTCCCTAGACGGGTTCCTCACCCGTACGCCGATCACGTGCCTAAACCCTGGCTTTCCCTAAGATGAGCCCTAGGTAGTGAACGGGGCGGTGGGATCGCTAGTCCGCACCACTGACACTAAGAGGAAAACACCAAGGAGAGGACAGACAATACAGACAAACATATAATCCCAGGTGGGCGACAACAGCAGACCACAAAGGCCCAACAGGGATCCGGAGGGTAACGTTCTGGAACAACAACCAGGGAACGCAGCAACACAGCTCCAGTGGGTCAGTATAGATGTCCAGGCCGGAAGCTCTATATCTGGCAACCAGAGAAGTATGAGAGGGGAATATAAGGAGGTTGGGAGTGCTGGACAAGGAACAGCTGAGGAGAAGAAACTACGGATCCCTGAGTGAGCCAAAAAGGGTTGCAAAGCAAACCCAGAAAGCTACCATAAAGAAACAGCCCTATCTTTCTACATAGAGCGTGCAGCCAACCGCTGCGACTTCCTGACCCCGGGTATAACGGAGTCAGGCGTGGTTCTTGACACCCTCGTGACACAGGTAGTGCTTATTTTTGTTATTGTACCTCATCTCCTGCCTGTGCCCCCCTTATTTCTACTCTCCGGCAATCCATTTATCTGTGGGGTGGCTATCTGCAGAGCACATAATAAACCACCTATACCAAAGGTCTCCTGTTATCTGGATTGCTCATCAATACTATCAGGTCAATAAATCTACAAATACTGATCTGATGATAAAGCGGCAGGGCACAGTTTCCACTCGCTCATCTTTTTATTATTGAGTTTTATGATATTTGGAAGAAGTCATCCAGCATAACGCTCCGCCACTGTAGAAGGAAATGTCCTGTCACTTTCATGTATAAACTTTGTCTTTCTATGCCTACACATTTTCAACTCTCACTGCTTGCTGTCGGTGAATGGAAACAGTCTACGGTTTTCATACAGAGGCTAAAATCACTACCTTACCTGGTACAGTAGCTTGTTACAATCTATCAGTTTAAATTGAGGATTGTCTAGTATGACACACTGTAACAAGCAACCTGCCGCTTGAGAAGGACTAAGGATACTTTTGTAGCCTCTAAAGGAAAGCAGGGTCATTGTTTCTACTTGCTGACAACGAACGTACGTAGGTGGGTGAAGGTACTTCAGATCCACCTTTGGCAAAAAAGACATGACCAAGTGGTACATAATAACTTCTTTATTGACACATCTAATAGGTAGACAGCGCGTTTCGGAGTTCGACAGACTCCTAAGATATTAGAAGGAGAAGCTCCAGAGAGCTCTGCTGGCCAAGCCTGTGTGTTGACAAACGGAGGCGCATGCTGCTGCGCGCCTGTTTTAACGGACAAGGGCAGTGTTTGAGCACCATGTGCGGGTGGGCGCATTTAACTCTGAGAACATACACACTGGGCTCTTGCCGTGAATAAGACTTCATGTACACAATAGTTGTTGGGGTCTGCATCCGAGCCACATTTTTTGCGGCTTTGACGAGGACCCTTTCACTGTAATAGGGCCACAAAAGATGCGGACAGCACTCCGTGTTCTGTGCGCATCCATTGCTCCGTTCCATGGGGCCGCAAAAAAATAGAACATGTCTTATTCTTGTCTGTTTTGCAGACAATAGGCATTTCTATAATGGGCAGCCCGTTCCATTCCGCAAATTGCGGAACGCATATGGCCGTCATCCGTGTTCTGAGGATCCGCAATTTGCGGACCGCAAAACACGGCATGGTCGTGTGCATGTAGCCCAAAGGTATGATTATTTGTGTCTTTGCGCCAAGTGTTGTCACCACAAAGGTGGATCTGAATTACCTTTACCCACCTACGTACGTTTATTGTCCCTCCCTCCTGAGGGTTGGCATCCCACGCAGAGAGGACCCAGACACCAACGACAGCACCGACCTATACATCGAAAAGGCTCTTTATTAGGCCTCTTTCACACGGGCGTCTCGTGTGAAGGCTGGATAGGATGTGGGTGCGTCGCGGCAAAATCGTGCGATTTTGCCTGTGAGTGGGGTAAGTTTTGTATGCGATTGTGTTGCGTACTTCAGTTTTTTCTGCGCGAGTGCAATGCATTTTGCAAGCGCGTGAGAAAAAACTGAATGTGGTACCCAGACCCAAACCCGGACGGGATGGAGGGGTTAAAAAATAAAAAATAAAATTAAACTCACCTCATCCACTTGTGCGTTGCGTGAAAATCGTGGCAAGCTCTATATTGTGTGTTTTTCACGAAACGCATGCCCCATAGAAGTGAATGGGGCTGCGTGAAAATCGCAAGCATCCGCAAGCAAGTGCGGATGCGGTGCGATTTTCACGCATGGTTTCTAGGTGACGATCGGGATGGGGACTCGATCATTATTATTTTCCCTTATAACATGGTTATAAGGGAAAATAATAGCATTCTTAATAGCATACAGAATGCTAAGTAAATTAGGGATGGAGGGGTTAAAAAATAAAAATAAAACTCACCTCATCCACTTGTTCGTGCAGCCCGGCTTGTCTTCTTTCTTCTTCTTTGATGACCTGGCAGAAAAGGACCTTTGGTGACGTGACTGCGCTTATCACATGGTCCATCACCATGTTGATATACCATGTGATGGACCATGTGATGAGCGCAGTGCACAAGCAGCGCACAAGTGATGCATGAAAATCACCGCTCATATGCACAGCCCCATAGAAATGAATGGGTCCGAATTCAGTGCGGGTGCAATGCGTTCACCTCACGCATTGCACCCGTGCGGAAAACTCGCCCATGTGAAAGGGGCCTTAGTGTTGCGCCTAACAACACAAAAGGCGAGCCCCGCCATTCCTCCTATTCTGTCCTTGGCAATACATACTTACCCTATGAGCGCCTTCTCTTTCTCAATTTTTGGGCCATTTCGAACTTGCTGACAAGAGGAGAGATCTTGAAAATGGTGAGGAGTTGGGACTAAAAAGTACATTAAAAGGGGTTGTCCTGTAATAAATATAAAAAAAAAAAATTTAAGTAGCCCCTGGATCTGAATACTTTTGTAATTGCATGTACCGTAATAAAAAATTTAGCATAGCAACCAATTTTGTCAATAAAATGTATCTGTATAGCACCACCTGCTGTTTGTTCTTTTCCTTATTTCTTTTAACATATCAGTAACATTGCTGAGGTGGTCGCACATGCTCAGTTCCATCTTTCTACTGCCACTAACTGCATCCACTGTTAGAAGCTGTGACCGCTATAGTGATCTGTGAAAGGGAGAGCTGCAGCAAAAAAGGACACACTCCTGAGCTGCCAGCTTGAAATAAATCTAGAAGAGCAATTGGAGCAATGAATGGGGAGTTCTCTGGATCCATGTGAGGTATGGGGCTGGTTCTAGCTTTATTAGAAAGAGATTGTCATGTACTATATGATGTCTGATTTTCATTTTTTACATTAATCCTGGGATAACCCCTTTAAAAATCTTTCATTATACAATAATGAAGATAGATTTTTATGAAACTGATCAATCCCTTTAAAGGGGTTATCCCATTTTAGACAATGGAGGCATATCGCTAGGATATGCCCCATTGTCTGATAGGGGCGGACATATCGCCGGTGCAGCCTGTTCAGCTGCACAGGGGCCCGGCGTGTGAGGGGGCCCATTCATACTAGTAAGCGCATCCAGAAACGCTCACTAATATGCAAGAGATTGGCGCTTACTTACCCCTCCGGCTCCGCTTCCTCCCTGGTCTCCTTCAGCCTGACTGCGTACAGCGCGCACTATGACCTGACGCTGTACGCAGTCAGGTCACATGACTGTGCAGCGCGGGCTGTTGGAGACCAGCAGGGCAGGCACTCACACGGAGAGCAGCGGAGCAGGAGAGGCAAGTTTTAATTATTTATTTTTAATCTGATCTGAGGTATGATGGGGGCCCTGGGGGTCTGTCACATCGATATGGGGGGCCTGAATGAGCATATGGGGGTGCCAGACTCTGGGGTTCCTGAGCAAGTGACATTTGGGGTGCCTGAATGAGCAAATGGGGGGGCCTGAGCAACTGACATATGGGGGGCCTAAATAAATAAACAACTGATATTGGGGAGGGGTCCTGGGCAACTGACATATGGGGGGCCTAAATAACCAACTGATATGGGAGGTGGGTCCCCCTGAGCAACTGATATGGGTGGGGGTCCTGAGCAAGTGACATATGGGGGGGCCTGAATGAGCAACTGATATGGGGGGTCTGAGCAACTGATATGGGGGGGGTGAATGGGCATCTGATATGGGGGGTCCTTAGAAACAGATATGGGGCCTATCTGAGCAATTGACGTATGAGGGGCTTGAATAAGCAACTGATATGGGATGGGGTCCTCCTGAGCAAAAGATATGAAGGCCTATCTGAGCAAGTGACATATGGGGGGCCCTATCTTGTATACTGGCACATATGGGGGGCACTAAGGATGGGGGGAGCAATATGGGGGCCCTATCATATACTGGCACACATGGGGGCACTATGGAGAAGGGGGGAAAGGAGCACTATGTAGGTGCGGGTCCCACCTCCTAGCGATATGCCCCCATTTTCTAAGATGGGATAACCCCTTTAAGGGGTATTGTCATCATAGAATGTTATCGCATATGCCATAACATTATAATCAAAGACAGACCTCCAGGACCCTCATAGGCAGGGGCGTAGCTATAGGGGAAGCGTCTGCTTTGGGGCCCCATCTCAGAAGGGGCCCATCCAGGAGGAGGACTGAAAGATTTATAGTTAGGGCCCCCTCAACAGTATTATACAATGACATTATATACAGAGACTCCGTAGGAAACAGATGGAGCAAAAATTTGCTGTGGGGCCCGGTCATTTCTAGTTACGCCACTGCTCATGGGTACTAAGAAAAAAGGGCCTCAGGTTCCTCGAGCTTTCTCCTTGCACAGTGGCGCGACTGGGAACAGGGAACTCCTGGCATAGCTATTTTAGTAGATAGTTGTATTGCCCATAAAATAACAATTCTGAATCATCTCTACTTAGGACATCTTTAGTACTTTGCTGTTCCTCACAAAAATGTTTGAATAAGTTGATATCTGTTTGTTACCACCCACAGACGCAACAGGCAGCCGGTGGGCATGGCCTGGCAGCATGCAGACAGCCGCAACATAGGGCTAGGCCTATGTGTATTTGGAGGAAGCCGAGGACAATGTGACTTCATGTCTTTCTTCTCTGGAAGAATTTCCTTGGCACGATTGTCATGTCATAAAAGGGTAAATGTAACCGGCTTCAGAGGTCACGGGTTTCGGAACATTCTATAACGTGTTTTATCTATGAATCATCTTCAGGCTGTGCAGATAACAGATCCCCTATCAGATAAGCTCCTCACATCTTGATGTTATCATTCCTTTCACTCCGGTCTTCTCTATACCTCTCCTGACCCAGGCGTCTGAACCTACACGACATGAGCTTCTCTCAACCAGACCAGCACCCCAAAAATTAAAGGTATCCTCCACCTTGGTCCCTGCAGGACGAGTCGGTTGCTGCCCATCAGATGTAGAGACAACTATGAGTATTACGGAATGCCCATCGAGGTCACACAAGTGGGAAGGGGTCCTGAACAGTAGACGTCCACTATGAAATCCATAGGTGGCAGGAAGAAATGATTTTGATCATAAGGAAAGTTTAAACTTTTTGCAAAGAATTTGTCCCAATAAATCAGTTCATGACATGGTTCCCAGATATAAAATAAGTCAGACCAGGGGTAGTCTGGCAGATAGGACATCTGAGAAGATCAGATCTCAGATACTTCCACTTAGCAAGGGTGCACAGAGTGGCTTGGGTCCGCCCCTGGGTGCACTTAACTACTCATTTGCACATGGATTAAAAGTACTCTCAGCTATGCTGGCCCTGGTTTATCAGTAAATGTCCTGGTGACAGACTACCCATAAATTTCAGATATGGCAGATGAAGAAGGGGTTATTTCTTATTTATTTATTAGCATTTTAATAGATTATGTATTAGTCAGTAAATGAGCTGAGAAGGCTTGGAGATTTCGGCTCTGAAGCCTGCAGAATAGAAGTACAACTGCCTAAGGATTCATGCACACGACCGTATGTATTTTGCGGTCTTCAGAAAACGGATCCACAAAAAGTACGGATGACGTCCATGTGCGTTCCATATTTTGCGGAACGGAACAGCTGGCCCCTAATAGAACAGTCCTATCCTTTTGTGGAATGGAAATACGGACATATGGAAACGGAATGTGCAGTGTCCCACTACGTGTGAAAAGGGGACACTTTAAACTTTTGTATATGTCATGCCATTTTATGCCATTTTTCTATTTACTCTGTAATAGCTACCAATTCCTCACAACAGGCTGGTAACCGCATTTACACACTTTCACCACTAGATGTAGCTGTTACGTAATATACTGTATATAGCAGAAGGCAGGCACACACAGGTAGTCGGGAGGAGGTTAGGAGAGGAGAGCATGTAACTTGTGTTGTGTGCCCCTGGGTACCCCCCAGATAGGGCAGGATAGATAGGAAACCAAGCCCAAGGACTACTGGATTTATTCTTGAGGTGCCACTGTCCTGGAGTCAGAGACAAAGTGGACTTACTATTATTGAAGCAGCCTGTTCAGATAATGGAGCAGATGAGTAATGCCTGCCGCTAGGGGGACCGCCCTGTTGGTTGCCAAGGACCTAAAGGATGGGTTGTCAGAGTAAGATGAGCAAGCTAAGTAAAGTATTACCCTCTCTCTCAGATTGAGTTGGAACCTGCACTTCACTGTTCCATCGTGCCTGTTGTCTGGAATCGCAGCTCGCCTCCATCTTATGTACCAAGGCATTATTTATATGGATGCTGTCTACCTTCAAAACCAATATCCTCAAGTAAAGTTCTTGATTCAACTCCTGACTCTCTCCTTATTCTATATTAACTCTCAACGCACCAACTGGTGCTGGCGTCATGAACACCGGGGATCCGGCCTCCAAGGCCCCCTAAATACCCATACCACCCAGGGCACCTCAACTTCCATCTGGCTGGTGATCCCTGTGCAACAGAGAGTGCCCTGAAGGATTGTTGTGTCGTCCTTCCCGTCACTGCACGCCGGCCCAGGGAGGTACAGAACAGTGAGTAATACTACTACCCCCATCGGCCCACCATTACACCATAACACTCACATATTGCTCCTACGGCCCGGCTGCTGTAAAATGCACACAGTGTAACTTCCATTTCTTTTGCGGACCCATTGAAATAAATGGTTTCGCATATGGTCCGCCAAAAAAATGGAAATGGACACGAAAAGAAAATACATTCGTGTGCATGAGCCCTAAGGCACCAGGAACTTGAGGGGCAGCACTCTCGTACATACAGCCATTGGCTGGGTATGTAACAATCTGTAAGTATTAGTACTTACTGGGGGGCAATGTGTGTGGGCACTTACTGGGGGGCACTCTGTGGACACTACTGGGGCACTGTGGGGACATTACTACTGGGGGCACTGTGGGGGGGAAATTACTATTGGGGGGCACTGTGGGGGACGTTACTAATGTGGAAGCACTGAGGACATTTCCACTTGGGGGTACATTACTATTTGGGGGACACTGTGGGGGGGCGTTACTAATGTGGAGGCACTGAGAGGGACACTACTACTTGGGGGTACTATGAGAGAAATTATAAGGGATTTTTTATACTGGGGAAAGTATAAGGGCTTTACTGGAGGCACTAGGGCCTTATTAATAATGTGCCACTACAGGGGGCATTACCGGGGTCATTTATTAATATAGGGGGCATTTTAATACAGGTACACAATAGAAAAATTTTGTAATGGGGACATTATTATTAATGAGGGTACTATAATAACATTTTTACTGGAGGTACAATATGGCAGAGGAACTGTAGGGCATTTTCATTACTAGGGGCATTTTAGCGGACATTATTTCTGGGAGCACTATACAGGCATTATTACTGGGAGCACAGTGTGCGGAATTTCTATCACGGGTGACATTTTAGTGGACATTATTAGTCAAAAATATTAGACGTAGTCATTTATTTATTGAAAAATGATCCAATATCACATTCTATGAATGGTAAAAGTATGTGACCCTTTGCTTCTAGTATCTGGTGTGACCTCTTTGTGCTGCAATAAGAAGTTTCCGGTAACTGTTGATTAGTCTTGAACATCGGTTTGGAGGAATTTTAGCCCATTCCTCCTTATAAAACAGCTTCACATCTGTTATGTTGGTGGTTTTCTCCAATGGACTGCTCGCTTCAGGTCCCTCAAGCACATTTCTATTGGCTTAAGGTCATGTTTTTGACTTGGCCATTCCAGAACTTTAACTGTATTCTTCTTTAACCACCTCCTATCCGCCCGTTGACTATAAACGTCCGGAGGAGGTTCTCTATCTCTGAATGGACGTTTCTGAACGTCCAGAGATCGCAGCTGCACGCTAATCGTGCAGCTGCAGATCGGGTTGCCCGCTGTCAGTGACAGCAGGGCAACCCTTAGAGAAGGCAGGGACAGTTCCCAGGTGTACCGGCCTTCTAGATCGCTGCATACACAAAATGAGCCCCTACATAAGAAAATCGCTCAAAAAATAAAAAATAAATAGCTGTCAGAACATGGACACATTAAAGCATAATTTGTTTGTTTCAAAAATGCTATTATTGTGGAAAACTTAAATAAATAAGAAAAAGTATACATATTAGGTATCGCCACGTCCATAACGATCTGCTCTATAAAAATTCACATGAACTAACCCCTCAGGTGAATTCTGTAAAAATAAATAAATAAAAATTGTGCTAAAACAACCAATTTTTTGGTCACCTTGCCTCATAAAGTGTTATAATGAATGATCAAAAAATCATATGTACCCAAAAATAGTACCAATAAAACTGGAACCGTGTCCCCTTGTTTCCAAAATGGGGTCACTTTTTGGGAGTTTCTACTGTAAGGGTGCATCCCGGGGGCTTCAAATAGGACATGACATCTAAAAACCAGTTCAGCAAAATCTGCCTTCCAAAAACCATGTGGCGCTCCTTTTCTTCTGCGCCCTGCCGTGTGCTAATACAGCAGTTTATGACCACATGTGGGGTGTTTCTGCAAACTGAAGAATCAGGGTTATAAATATAGAGTTTTGTTTGGCTGTTAACCCTCGATGTGTTAAAGAAAAAAATTTATTAAAATGGAAAATCTGCCAAAAAAGTGAAATTCAAAAATGTCATCTCCGATTTCCTATAATTCTTGTGGAACGCCTAAAGGATTAACAAAGTTTGTAAAATCAGTTTTAAGTAACTTGAGGGGTGTAGTTTCTACATTTGGGTCAATTATGTGGGTATCCACTATGTAAGCCCCACAAAGTGACTTCAGACCTGAACTGGTCCTTAAAAAGTGGGTTTTGGCAATTTTCGTAAAAAAATTTAAGAATTGCTTCTAAAATTCTATGCCTTCTAACATCCTAAAAAAATAAAATGACATTTCCAAAATGATGTCAACATAAAGTAGACATATGGGGAATGTTAAGTAATAAATATTTTAGGATGTATCACTTTCTGTTTTAAAAGCAGATAAATTTAAATTTTGAAAATTGAAAATTTTTCAAAACTTTTGGCAAATTTGGGATTTTTTCATAAATAAAGGTGAAATATATTGACTCAAATTTATGACTATCATGAAGTCCAATGTGTCACGAGAAAACAATCTCTGAATGGCTTGGATTAGTAAAAGCGTTCCAAAGCTATTACCACATAAAATGAGATATGTCAGATTTGCAAAATCAGGCCTGGTCAGGAAGGGGGCAAATGGCCCGGATGTGAAGTGCTTAACCATCCTTTGGTAGAGGAGTCATTGTCTTGCTGCATGACCCACATTCTTATGAGATTCACCTCACTGACAGATGTCCTGAGATTTTCCTTTAGAATAGAATTCAGAATTCCGTGTTCCAAGATGGCAAGCTGTCCTTTCCTGATGCAGCAAAACAAGGCCATACCATAATACTACCACGATGTTTCACACATGAGGTGAGGTTTTTAGGCTGGAATGCAGTGTCATTTAAGCCATAAAGTTCTCTTTTGGTCTTTTCCGTCCATAAAACATTATTCCAATAGCCTTCTGGCTTGTCCAGGTCATCTTTAGCAAACTGCGGATGGGAAGCAATGTTCTTTTTTTGGAGAACAGCGGCTTTCTACTTGCAATCCTGCTATGCGCACCATTGTTGTTGAGAAGGGGCATTGCTAGGTTAAAACACTGAATGTCCTGCCTGCCACCTAGATACAACTGTAAGTCCTCAGGACAGCAATATAATTGAATGTACTGCACTGGAAGAGCTGAAGGACCTGTGATGACATCACAGATCATATGACCAGTAAAACAGGCAGTGGTTGAGAAGGACCTGCAATGATGTCATCATGTGACCAGTGCAGGAGAGGACGGTATTGAAGAGGAGAAGTCCTGGGGTAAGAAGCTGGTTCCTCACTTTACTATCATGCTCTCCTTCCTGGTGTCTCAACACTGTCATCCTGCTGCCCCCCAATACTGAGCTAGAGCCAGACAGATAGCTTTCATTCCCCATAATATTATTCCCCCTGTATATTATAATGGCCCCCTTTTTATTATTAATGTACTGGCCCCCTCTTTAATAACAAAGAGGGGGCCATTATATTAGCAAAGAGGGGGCCAGTACATTAATAATAAAGAGGGGGCCATTATATTAATATTAAAGAGGGGGGCATTATATTAATATTAAAGAGGGGGGCATTATATTAATAACAAAGAGGGGGACATTATATTAATAACAAAGAGGGGCCATTACATTAATAATAAAGAGGGGGCCATTACATTAATAATAAAGAAGGGGCCATTATATTAATATTAAAGAGGGGGCCATTATATTAATATTAAAGAGGGGGCCATTATATTAATAACAAAGAGGGGCCATTCCATTAATAATAAAGAGGGGGCCATTATATTAATAACAAAGAGGGGGCCATTATATTAATATTAAAGAGGGGGCCATTATATTAATAACAAAGAGGGGCCATTCCATTAATAATAAAGAGGGGGCCATTATATTAATAACAAAGAGGGGGACATTATATTAATAACAAAGAGGGGCCATTCCATTAATAATAAAGAGGGGGCCATTATATTAATATTAAAGAGGCGGCCATTATATTAATATTAAAGAGGGGGCCATTATATTAATAACAAAGAGGGGGTCATTACATTAATAATAATAATGTACTGGCCCCCTCTTTATTAATAATATAATGTCCCCCTCTTTATTATTAATATAATGTCCCCCCCCTCTTTGTTATTAATATAATGGCCGCCTCTCCACCCTCTTATTACTGTGCCAATGCCATTGAATAGGATAGCCTCTTTCTGCTCCAGTCCTCTCCCACCCCCCATACTGCCTCCAGAGCCTCTGCAATTAGGTAAGGTAACATAAAAAAAAAATACTTACCTCTCTCCATCCCCGCTTGTGGCGTCCCCGGCGCAGGCAGTCACGAACGCCTCACTGTGCCTTCCTGCGCCGCGTCATCGCGTCATCTCGCGAGACCCGACGCAGGAGGTCACAGTGAGGTTATCGTGACCGAGTCCTGCATCGCTTCTCTGCCTTATAGGCTTCAGGCCACTAGGCCTGAAGCCTATGAGGCATAACGGAGGGGACGGGAGCCATAGGCTCCTGTAGCCCTCATTGAAATTTCGGCTGCCTGGCGCCCCCTGCAATTTGGCGCCCGGGGCAACGGCCCCTCTGGCCCCCCCCACGATACGCCCCTGCTGGGACTGTATGTTAGGGCTGAAGGGAGGGATGTTATTTACATGGAACTGTGTGTTGGAGGTGGCTGAGGGAGGCAGTGATGTTATTTACATGGGACTGTATGTTGATGGTGGCTGTAGGAGGGAGTGATGTTATTTACATGGGACTGTGAGTTGATGGTGGCTGTAGGGAGGGAGTGATGTTATTTACATGGGACTGTATGTTGGAGGGGGCTGGGGGAACGAGTGATGTTATTTACATGGGACTGAATGTTGAGGGGGCGATGTTATTTATATGGGACTGTATGTTGTAGGTGGCTGTGGGAGGGGATTATGTTATTTACATGGGGCTGTATGTTGAAGGTGGCTGGTGGGGGGATTATGTTATTTACATGGGACTGAATGTTGAGGGGGCGATGTTTACATGGGATTGCATGTTGGAGGCGGCTGGGGAGAAGGTGATGTTATTTACATGGGACTGTATGTTGGAGGGTGGCTGTAGATAGAGAGGGCTGTTATTTACGTGGGACTGTATATTGGAGGGAGCTAGAGAGATGGTGTGATGTTATTTACATAGGACTCTATGGTGGAGGGAGGAATAGAACTACAGGGGGCACTGCAGGGGGCATTATAAAAACTGGTTGCACTGCAGGTGAGCATTATAACAGTAGGGGAAGTATAAATACTGGGGGCACTGTAGGGGTATTATAAATCCAGGGGACATTATAGGCATTCTTATTACTACTGGGGGCTCTATAGGAGGGACTTATAGATCCGCCTTATTCCTACTAAGAGCACTATTGGGGCCTTATTACTACTGAGAGGTCTGTAGAGAGTTTTATTACCACTGGGGGAACAATAGGGGGTCTTATTTCCACTGGGGGCTCTGTCAGGATATTATTAGTACTGGAGGGCTCTTCTACTAATGGGGGCACTCTTGGGGAGCGTTATCACGGTTGGGGGCACTGTAGGGGGCAGTATTACTAATGAGGGCATTCTAGAGGGGAATTACTATTGGTGGGACTATGAGGAACACGATTACTATGGGGGCACTATTATTTCTTCAGGATAATATTTGGGGGTATTGGGGGCACAGCGAGCAGCAGGATAACAATGTGGGGACTTCAGGTTGGGAGATGATGATAGAAATGTGAGAAAGCTAAGATGTCCGTGTGTCACACTCTGCAGAGACGAGGCGCAGCTGAAAGAAGTTGTATGGACAGAATGGAGAAGATGATGGCAGAGAAGATCTACATCGGAGGAGATGTCACCTGGAGGCACCGGATGTGACAGGTATGTGCTGCTGTATAGCAAGTACAGCAAAATGTGGTGTGTGGGAAAGGGGGGCGACTTAGAGAACTGGGCAATATTCATTGGGGCTTGGGCCCGAATCTTTTGAGACCCTAGCAATGCCACTTTTGTTGAGTGTCCTCCTAATGTCAGATAGGCCTTTAGTTGCTTAGAGGATACCTCGGGTTCCTTTTTGACCTCGTGTCTATTACACGCCTTGCTCTTGGTGTGATCTTTGTTGGCTGGCCACTCCTAGGATGAACATCTACAACTCTTCTTCTGAGGTCCTTTGTTGGTGCCACAATACTGCTAAAAACATTAGATAAATCCCTGCTCCTTAAATAAAACAGTTCACCCTCTCACACACGATTATCATCCGACTCTAACCTCTTACCTTCAAATAATCTGCTAATCCTAAAGTTTCACATACTTTTGCCATTCACAGACATGTTATATTGGATCATTTTCCTCAATAAATTAAATAACCAGGTCTAATATTTTTTACTCATTTGTTTGATTTGGTAATCTTTATCTACTTTTAGGACTTGTGTGAAAATCTGATATAGTTTTAGGCCACATTTCTGCAGAAAGATAGAAAATCCTGAAAGGTTTCCAAACTTTTAAGCAGCACTCTATGCCTGGCACCACTTGGTAGACGGGTTCCAAGTCTTGCAAATGTCAAACATTACAAAGTTCATTCAGAAGTGGTTCATTGTGCAATAAGTATTCGTATCATCGTGATTCCTGATAGTGAACATAATGGTATGCGTGGGCTGCTCCATCTCCATGTGTCACCAAGTGGACATCAGGGAGCTGAGCATCTGCACCAGGAGGTTTAATGACAGTCTACATCTTGATAATGTTGTTAACCGTGATTCATGTCCCAATACAAGAATGCACTGTATTATCATAGACAGCCACCGTTCCAGAATGCCGGTCCCAACACCTACTGATTGTACATGAACAAAGCATGACTCTGAAAAATGATGGTGCTTTCCATTTCAAATACAGTACAATTTATATCATATACTATATAATAAAAAAAAAATATATATTTTTTTAAATAATAATAGTACAATTTAGAAATCCATTTTCATACACCCTATTAGGGATTTCTGACTTAAGGAGGGGCCTCAGTCCAGAATCTCTTGGTCAGAGTTTGGAGAGAAAACATGGAGCGGGATCACCATAAAATGGATATTAATGGGGCATTTTCATCTGGACATTGATTGCAAATCGATAGGATATGGCATAATTATCTGATAGGTACAAGTGCCACCTCTGGGGCCCGCTTCTTTCTCAAAAATAGGGCCCTGAAGTGAATGGAGAGCAAGATGCGCATGCACAGCCACCTCTTCATTCATTGCTAAGGGACTTATGAAAAAAGCCAAATCCCAATCACTCCGCTCATCAATGGAGGAGCAGTCCTTGTGGGATAGGCCCCTTAAAGGGAGTTTTCCAGCACTCCTATACCTCATGTAAAAGAGTAAGGCTAGATTCACACTAGTGTTTCAGAGCCTTCTGGATCCGGCGTTGCCAGATGCTGCCTGAATGCCCGTTGGCCCCATTATCTAAAATGGGGACAGGCGGAGATGCGGCCGTAACCCAGCAAATATGCAGAGAATCAGCCAAACAAATACTGCTGATTGCAGCTGTGTACTTTGCTGCCATCTAGTTTCCATTTTTATATATGGTTTATGTAAGTTATCTATGGTTGTAATTCATTATGTCATTTATCTTATAACTTCCTTTTTGTCAGACATGCATCACAGAGATGGAGAGAGGATTTCCCTTTGACCTCTATCATCATTTCTCAAGGTATATTCAATACATTTAGCTAAAGGCATATCAATTGCTTCTCCCCCAACTGGTGTCACAAGGGGAATCGAGTTCACTATCTTCCACTACTTGAACAAGAGATTGCCAGTGACACTCCTCAGAGACTCCTCTCACGAACTTTGGTGGCAAAATACTTTACTTGATTGAAACCCACTTGTGATGTCACAATAGCGTACCTCACAGGCACATATGTGCCGTCATAATAGCACACTCACTTGTCATTACACTGCAGTGTAATTGAGTGAATCCCACTTGTGATATGTCCGCAGCATACGTATCTGAAACCCACTTGTGATGTCACTACATCGTACTGGAACCCATTTGTGATGTCACAGCAGCTTACCTGAATGATAATCCCTAGTGACGTCACAGCAGTGTACTTGACTCGAACCCAGTTGTGATGCCACACTGGTGTACCTGACTGGAGTCCTGTGGTGATGTCATAGAGAGTTTCAGACTGAAGCACACTTGTGATGTCACAGCAGCTGAACTGACACCCTATTTTGATGTCACCGTAGTTTACTAACTGAAAATCTTGTGTGATTACACTACAGTCTATGTGAGTAAGGGTTCGGCTCCATGTCGACATGTGTCCAGCAACAGCAAGATGCAGAAAAATCGCACAACAAAAATATGTCTGACTTGTCTGCAACTTGCTGTCATACGACTATTTTAGAACTGTGATTTTGGTGTGAAAATACAGCCAAGTTGCTGGTGAGTCGAGAGTTGTGTTCGACTTACATTGAAGTCAACGGAGTAAAAGTTGCACACAACCTGCAACACAAAATCTGACATCCGGCAGTTGCATCTTGTATGTCACATTGCGACAGAATTAACAAAAATTACATGAAATGTCGCAGTGTAGCTGAACCCTTAAACCCCAGTGAAGCCCACTTGTGATGTCACTGAAACCCGCTTGTGATGTCATTGCAGAATACCTTACTGAAGTCCATATGTGATGCCACAGCTTCGTACTGGAACCTAACTGTGATGTCACAGAAGCTCACGTGAGTCATAATCACTTGTGCTATCACAGCAGTGTACCACAGTGAAGACCACTTGTGCTGAGCCCTCTGGTGATATCGCAGAGGGTTCAAGACTGCAACACACTTGTGATGTCACAGCAGCTTACCAGGCTGAAACCCAATTTTCTGAAAACCACTTGTGATGTCACAGTAGTATGCATTATCAGAGACCACTTGTAATGTTAGAGTACCATACATTACCGAAACCCACTTGTGATGTCACAGTAGCATACACTGGTGGAGCCCAATTGTCATGTCACAGTAGCATACATTACCAAAGCCCACTTGTGATGTCACAGTAGCATACACTGGTGGAGCCCACTTGTCATGTCACAGTAGCATACTTTACTGAAACCCACTTGTGATGTCACAGTAGCATATACTACTGGAGCACACTTGTGATGTCACAGTAGCATATACTACTGGAGCACACTTGTGATGTCACAGTAGCATACATTACTGAAACCCACTTGTGATGTCATAGTAGCATATATTACCGAAGCCCACTTGTGATGTCACAGTAGCATTTATTACTGAAAACTACTTGTCATGTCACAGTACCATACATTACTAAAACCCACTTGTGATGTCACAGTAACATACACTACCGGAGCACACTTGTGATGTCACAGTAGCATACATTATTGAAAACCACTTGTGATGTCATAGCAGCATATATTACCACAGCACACTTGTGATATCACAGTAGCATACATTTAGAGCCCACCTGTGATGTCACAGTAGCATACTGTCACAAAGAGGGGGAGCGGATGGTGCACCACTGACTCCACCCACACCCCTGTCCCTGCCTACTTGCATTATTCGTCCTAAGTAACGGAGCGCAACTGGAGGGACAAACAAGAAAGACAAACATAGAATGGTCAACAAGCAGAGTCAGAACCAGGAGGTAACAACAGTACAAGAGGATAAGCAAAGACGGGTTAAAAACAAGCCAAAGTCAAAAACCAGGAGAAGCGAAGCAGACACAAGGAGCAAGCAAGGATGGAGACGATCAACAAGTCAGGAGTCAAAAGCCACGGAATCACACTAGGAACTCTGGATAGGACCTTATTCACAGGCAACCTGTGGTCGCCTGTATATATAGTGGGGAAGAGGAGTCATGTGACGTGGCCAGCTCCACATGACTCATTCCCAGCAAGAGAAGTCATGTGACGTGGCCAGCACCACATGACTCATTCCCCTGCAACCAGCCGAGTGCCGAGTGCTCAGCTCGGCGCTCGGACTCCTTATAGTTGCCATGGGAGTGGAGGACGTCGACCTCGCTAAGGAGGTGAGTGCGGCCGGGTCCTCCCCGCCCCCTAGTTGCTGTGGAGACGAGGATGCAGGGCACATCCTCGCTCCATACTAGCTGTAAGGTGTCGGCGGCACTGACGAGGGGAAACGTGAAGCCGATGCCTCGTGACAGTACCCCCCCTTTTACGAGGGGCCACCGGACCCAAAGTCACCGGAGATGGTTTGTCAGGATGATCATGATGAAATTTTTTAATAAACCTAGTATGAATCCGATTAACTGGTACCCAGGACCTTTCCTTTGGTCTATAACCCTTCGGATGAACCAGTTATTTAAATGAGTTTCGAACTCTCCTGACATCAATGATTTTAGAAATGACTAACTCATTTTGATCATTCACCTGCACCGGGGGAGGGGCTGCCTGCGATGGAATTACGGGCAAAACAAATTTCTTAAGCAATGATATGTTAAATACATTGTGAATACGGAACGAATCTGTCAGCTTCAACCTAAAAGATACGGGATTAATAACATCGAGGATCTTATATGGAACAATAAAACGTGCAAACTTCCTGGACAACACCTTTAGCGACACATTTTTGGTGGACAGACAAACCTTTTCTCCGACCTGAAAGTCCACCCCTGTGGAATGCTTCCTATTAGCCTTAATTCTCTTATCCTCCTGAGCTTTTTCCAGGTTCAGTTGAACCCGAGCCCAGACTGTGTACAGTTCTGACGTTACCCTATCACTTCAGGGTTAGGTGAAGGAACAGATGAACCAGAATTTAATCGAAGGTGGAAACCAAAATTGCAGAAAAACTGAGACACTCCAGTGGAAGAGCTCACACGGTTATTAATGGCGAAATCCGCCAAAGGGAGGTATTTTACCCATAACTGCTGGTTATCAGAGATGTAAGATTTTAGAAATTGTTCAACAGCCTGATTAGGCCATTCGGTTTGTCCATTGGTCTCGGGATGAAAAGCTGACGAAAAGGACAAAGATATCTCACATCTCTGACAAAAAGCTCTCCATGTCAGACACAATATTTTCAGGAACTCCATGCAATCGTACCACTTATTCCATAAACACAGAGGCCAGAGTCTTGGCATTCGGGAGATTGGCTAGAGCAGTGGTGGGCAACCTTATTAGTAAAATGAGCCAAATATCGACAAAACAGCGATTTTTATTTTTTTGAGAGCCAAATTTTTTAAACTTCAAATATATAGGAAGGTACATTGTTATTTACTTCATAAGGGTATTCCTAACCATCTGAACATACCTTTCTCAATCCTCGACACTACATCTTCTTTCACTCGTTTTACCCTATAAGACGCACATAGGTTTTAGAGGAGGACAATATGGAAAAAAAATATTTTTCATTACACCTCAGGTCAGACCACTAATCAGAACCTCAATGTTTGAAATCTCTTTTGAAATTTGAAAAAAAGGAACTCGGGGGTTCTGTACCAACGCAACGCTGTCTTAACAGAGTTTTCTTGAATTTTTATGCACTTGGAAAAGCCGTGCGAAGATTTCTGAATCCATTCACTGTCAGTGTCACTAAATTCAAGGTGGAGTTCTTTTCCCCACTCAGCAACCCAGGGCGGTACGCTAGAATAGCTCTCACTTAGAATCTGCCTATAAATGAGGGTGGTGCATTTATGAGGTAAATTTGGCAGCAGAACATAATTCTCCAACCATGATGGATCAGGGAGAGGGGTAAATTTGGAAATCATAAACTGCCTACAAGCATTCTAAAAGTCATTTCTTTGAATGAAATCTTTACCAAGGGCAGGTACACCCGAGAGGGCAGTATAGAAGTCGGAAGTGATCTGTAACCCTTTCAAATCTCCTAATCTGTGATGTGACATTGATAGCCAAATGTCTGATGGAGATTTAATTTGTGGGAACAGTAGTGTGGGGATAACTGAGATAGGAGCTAAGGGAGAAATCTTGTCCTGAGCAGATGTTAAGACCAAAGACTTATGGCAAATATGCAGCATTCCTCTGGTGAGTACGCTATCTACTTTGGTCCCTTCTCCTGTCCTCTCAGGTGTCCATAACCTATGGAACAATTCCTTACCCAACAGGGCCAATTCAAAATCTACATGCATACAGAATGTCTCTTGTCTGGCCAGTTTAAGCCACCTTTCCAAACTAATAGCCTGTATATAGGTTGATAGGTCAGTGAGGGAGATACCCCCATGTTTCTTTCTTCGGGAAAGAAGGCGAAAGGACATTCTAGTGCGCTTCTTATCCCACAAATAACTGCTCATGATGGATTGTAGTTTATTAATGAAACTAACAGGTACCGATATGGGTAGGGCTCTCAGCGGCAGGATGTAGGTGGTGAGGACATTTTTCCTGCCTAGCCAGGTTAGGAAAGGAGAGCTGCTCTTAGAGAGAATAGAGGTGACTTTGGAGAGTAGCGGGGGGAAATTAAGACTAAACAACAACTTGGGGTCCATCGGGATCGTCACCCCCAAATATTTTATTGCTTGTGTAGGCCACTTGAATGGTGTGAGGGCTTTGACCTTAGTACGCAGGACAGCTGGGAGGGAAACGCCAAGGGCCTCCGACTTATCAAAATTTATCTTAAAATTTGAGATAACCCCAAAAGTTTCGAAAATCTGCATAACCTCCAGCAAAGCCTCTTCAGGATTTGACAACAGGAGCAGTAAATCATCAGGAGCAGTAAATCTGCCTAGTTTCACTCCTTTGATCGTGGGGGATTGGCGGAACTTAAGAAGAAGCGTCTCTAGGGTGAGTACAAACAAGGTGGGGGATAATGGGCATCCTTGACGAGTACAGTTTCTAATTTGGAAGGCGTTCGATAGGGTGCCGTTGACTAGTACTCTCGCAGATGGTGCAGAGTATACAGTATAGATAGCTCTGATGAGGCCTTCAGGGAAGCCAAAGGCTTGTAGTACTTTCTCCATATAGGCCCAGCTAACCCTATCGAACGCCTTCTCTGCATCTGTGCCCAGGAGTACAAGAGGGGACTTAGATTTGATGGCGTGGGTGATCGCATGTATGACTCTACTGATATTATGCCTACCCTCTCTACCTGCAACGAAACCTACCTGTTCTTCACCCACAAGCCCAGGGAGCAACCCCGACATCCTGCTGTTAAGCAGTTTAGCCCACCACTTCAAATCGGTGTTCAGCAGTGAAATCGGCCTGTAACTTCCACATGCTTCCTTATCCTTCCCTTCTTTATGGATAATCGTTATGTGCGGTTCCTAGGCTTGTGGGGTCAGAGAGCCACCTGTAAGGAGGAGATTGCATGCCGTGACAAAATGTGGGACTAAAATATCTTTATACTTTTTGTAATATGAGCTTGGAAAACCGTCAGGTCCGGGACTCCTGCCTGAAGGGATAGACATTAGAACCTTTTCTACCTCTTCCGTTGTAAACGGTTGAAGCAGCTGTTGTATATCGACCTCAGAAATTCTTGGGATGTTAATAGAGCTAAGGAACTCCGACGTGCGTGTCTCGATTTGCTGGCTGGTGAGGGGTATTGGGAGGTTATACAGATTTGAATAAAAGGAGCAAAACTCCTGAGCTATCGCTGGAGTATTAATAAGTCGGGGGCCTGAGGCTGATTTGATGGCTTGAATAAAGGATTTATTTATTTGGTTCTTAATAAGGTTGGAGACTAACTTAGAACCCCTATTCCCATGAAGGTATTGTTTGAAGCGCAATACGAACATTCAAAAAGTCAGTGACCTTATGCCTCAAGCACTTAAGCAGAACCTCAATGTTAATAAGACCTCCCTGAGATCAGATGTCAGCTCAGACCCCAAAGTAAATGACCCCCTCAATCAGACCTCAGATAAGAGCCCCATGCCTCTCATCATCCCCATTATCAACCATGATGCCTCTCATCATCACCATTATCATCCATGATGCCTCTCATCATCCATGATGCCTCTCATATGCCCCATTATGATTCTCATCACCTCATTGCCTCAGATCAGCCCCAAGTTTCATAAAATAAAAAAGCACTTACCTCTCCGGCTCCTGGATGCCGCTGCTCCTTACCACCCGCGCTCTGTGTTCCTCCTGCTGTCGGCTGTGCTGTGAACTGGCGTGCACAGAGTGACGTCACAGAGCGCCTCACACTGTGCGCAGCCCTGCACAGCCTACAACCGAGGACCAGGAAGCGGTGAGTACAGAGCCTTCACCGCTTCCTGGTCTTCACACTCCTACCTATTTTTGCTACGGGCAACGAAAATGCTATCGCACTGTACATGTGAGCCCGCACCTGGAAGAGCCAATATCAGGGGGTTAAAGAGCCGCATGTGGCTCTAGAGCCGCAGGTTGCTGACCACTGGGCTAGAGGAACGAAGTGTACCATTTTACTGAATCTATTGACCACTACCCAAACCACTGACTTACCCTCAGAGGGTGGCAAGTCAGTAATGAAATCCATAGAAATGTGTGACCAGGGTTTACTAGGAATGGGTAGTGGTTGTAACTCACCAGCAGGACGCGTTCTTGGAGTCTTGGACTTGGCACATACCTCGCAAGCAAAGACATAAGACCTGACATCCCTAGATAACGTGGGCCACCAATAAGACCTGGACACGAGTTCTTTGGTGCGCTCAATACCGGGATGCCCACAAAAAACAGAATCATGGCACTCACCAAGCAGCCAGAGACGGAAATGCCCAGGAACAAAAAACTTATCTGTAGGTGTCTGTGCTGGAGCTAGATGTTGCTCTGCCTCAATATGAGACGCAAGATCCGCGGATAATGCTGCCACAATGATGTTAGCCGGTAAGATGGGTTCAGGAGGAATGTCAGGGGGTTGAAATGCACAAAAGCTTTCGAGACAAGGCATCAGCCTTCACATTCTTACTTCCTGATGTAAAAGTAATAGAGAAGTTAAAACATGTGAAGAATAATGCCCATCTAGCTTGACGAGGATTCTGCCTTTTCGCAGACTCAAGAAACAATAAATTTTTATGGTCAGTGACAACAGTGATACAATGTTTGGCCCCCTCTAAAAAATGTCTCCACTCCTCAAAAGCCCATTTGATAGCTAACAATTCCTGATTACCAATATCATAGTTCCTCTCAGTGGGAGAGAACTTCCGTGTGAAAAACGCACAAGGTCTTAAATTAGTGAGGTTAGAGGGTCCCTGGAAAAGAACAGCCCCCACCCAATCCTCAGAAGCATCCACCTCCACTATGAAAGGTTTCTCTTGATCTGGCTGAATCAAGACTGGGTCGTTCCTAAAAGATCTTTTAAGGGTTTTTGAAGGCTTCAATGGCCTCCAAAGGCCAGTTAACAAGATCCGCCCCCTTCTTAGTAAGGTCAGTCAAGGGTTTAGCAATTACCGATTTTTTTTAAAATAAACTTACGGTAATAATTGGATAACCCTAAAAAGCGCTGTAAGGCTTTTAGGGATGACGGTCTCACCTAGTCTAAAAAAGCTTATACCTTACCAGGATCTATTTTAAATGCATGTGGATTGAGGACATAGCCAAGATACAAAATTTATTGTACCCCAAAAAGAATAGAATATCAAGTACTTGTCTTATATGCATAACATGAGAATCCCCACTTGAAGAAAAAATCTAAATATCAAGATACACAATCATAAATTTGCCAATAAATTCCCTGAAAATGTCATTCATGAAATTTTGAAAAACTGCAGGAGCATTAGTAAGCCCAAAAGGCATGACCAAATATTCAAAATGTCCTTCCGGGGTGTTAAAAGCAGTTTTCCATTTGCCCCCTTCTTTAATTCAAACTTAATTATATGCTCCTCTCAAAACCATGAAGCCCCCAGAACCTGATTGAACAGATCGGGGATTAAAGGACGAGAATATTGATTCTTAATGGTGATCTTGTTCAATTCCCGATACAGGGTCTAAGGCCTCCGTCCTTTTTTTTTTTTTTTTACAAAAAAGAACCCCGCCCCCATAGGAGACACAAAGGGTCGAATGTGTCCTTTAATAAGACTTTCCTTAACATATTCTCTCATGGAATTACGTTCTGGACCAGATAAATTATAAATCCGCCCCTTAGGAAACCTAGACCCTCCCACTAGTTCAATAGCGCAGTCATATGATCTATGAAGGGGTAAGCTATCGGGGTCAGATGAGGAGAATACATCCATATATTCTTCGATGAATGGAGGTAATGTCTTGGATTCTGCTGAGACCCCTGCTTGCACAAAAGATAAATGAGAATCATATTTAGGGCCCCCTTTTTCAACCTCCCCTCTGGCCCAATTTATCACCGGGTTATGCAATTGGAGCCAGGGCATACCTAACAACACATCAACGGGTACATTTTCCAAGATCAACAAAGAGCAATTCTCAATATGGCACACCCCTACAGTTAAAGTAATTTCGGGGGTGTAAAACTTGATCATTCCTCTGGATAATGGGGTGGAATCTATGGCTACCTTGTAAACAGAGCTGGGAAGGGTAAACATGAGGATCCCCACCTGAAGAGCAAACTTGAGATCAATAAAGTTAGCGGCAGATCCAGAGTCGATAAATGCATTTCCTGGACCCTTGTTAGGCCCTAAAGAAAAGGTAACCGGTACTAATAATTTACTTTTACCCACCCCAGGGAGTATCTTTGGTTTTAGATCCCTCAGTTTTGGGTGATCTTCCGGAAGGAGGGATCTTGGGACACTGCCGGATCCATTGATCGGAGTCACCACAGTAAAAACATGTACCATGGCGGCGGCGTTGGTCTCTTCTGGTCATACCAATCTGCATGGGTTCATCAGCAAAAGGCTCAGACTTGATTCCCACAGGACAGACCTCTGGTTTGGACATAACCTTGGAAGAAAACAAATGTTCCCGCAGTGTTACCGCAAGAGTAATGGTTTCTTCCAAGGCCTCAGGGGAAGGATAACCTACAAGCATATCATTAAGAGTCTCAGACAAACCAGATCTGAACTGACTTTTGAGAGCAGGTTCATTCCAACCAGGTGGAAAGCACCATCTTCTAAACTGAGTACAGTATTCCTCTACAGGTTGGTCACCCTGCACCAAAGCTTTCAGCTGACTCTCTGCTACGGTTGCTTTGTCCGGTTAATCGTATAGCAGCCCTAGGGCCTGAAAAAACGCATCAACTGACTCAAGCTACGGCGAGTTAGGGGGTAATGAAAACGCCCATTCCTGGGGGTCACCCTATAACAGGGATATTATAATTCCCACTCGGTGTGGCCCGAGGCCAGAAGAATGGGGTCGCAGTCTGAAATATAGTTTGCAACTCTCCCTAAAGGTTTGAAAACTTTTGCGGTCCCCCTAGAACCGCTCAGGAAGTTTAACGTAGGGTTCCACCTGTAAGGCGGACAGAGAGGAGACAGTGAGGTTACGGCCAGGTTCAGGACATGATCTGTCAGATTTTGCAGGGGATTCATAGTGGTAAAGTGGGCCTGTAAATCTGTCACAAAGAGGGGGAGGGGATGCTGCACCACTGACTCTACCCACACCCCTGTCCCTGCCTACTTGCACTATCCGTCCTAAGTAACGGAGCACAACTGGACGGTGCTCCCTAGCCTCTGTAAGTGCGGAGGGACAAGCAAGACAGACAAACATAGAATGGTCAACAAGCCGAGTCAGAACCAGGAGGTAACAACAGTACAAGAGGATAAGCAAAGACGGGTCAAAAACAAGCCAAAGTCAAAAACCAGGAGAAGCGAAGCAGACACAAGGAGCAAGCAAGGACGGAGACGATCAACAAGTCAGGAGTCAAAAGCCACGGAATCACACTAGGAACTCTAGATAGGACCTTATTCACAGGCAACCTGTGGTCAGCGGGTTGCCTGTATATATAGTGGGGAAGAGGAGTCATGTGACGTGACCAGAGCCACATGACTCATTCCCAGCAAGAGGAGTCATGTGACGTGGCCAGCGCCACATGACTCTTTCCCCTGCAACCAGCCGAGCACCGAGTGCTCAGCTCGGCGCTCGGACTCCTTACAGTTGCCATGGGAGTGGAGGACGCTGACCTCGCTCCGTTGCTGTGGAGACGAGGACGCAGTGCACGTCCTGGCTCCGTACTAGCGCCGGCGGCACTGAGGAGGGGAAACGTGAAGCTGGCGCCTCGTGACACATACATTACCAAAACCCACTTGTGATGTCACAGTAGCATACATTACCAGAGCCCACTTGTGATGTCACAGTAGCATACATTACCAGAGCACACTTGTGATGTCACAGTAGCTTACATTACCAGAGCACACTTGTGATGTCACAGTAGCATCTGTTACCAGAGCACACTTGTGATGTCACAGTAGCATTCGTTACCAGAGCACATTTGTGATGTCACAGTAGCATCCGTTACCAGAGCACACTTGTGATGTCACAGTAGCATCCGTTACCAGAGCACACTTGTGATGTCACAGTAGTATACATTACCAGAGCACACTTGTGATGTCACAGTAGCATACATTACTGAAACCCACTTGTGATGTGATTACAGCATAAGGGCTCATGCACACAAATGTTTTTTGCATTCCGTATACAGGCCGTATTTTGATTCCGTATACGGAACCATTCATTTCAATGGGTCTGCAAAAGAAGCAGACAGCACTCTGTGTGCTGTCCACATCCGTTGCTCCGTTCCGTGGCCCGGCAAAGATTATGAGGCATGTCCTATTCTTGTCCGTTTTGCGGACAAGAATAGGCATTTCTAAAATGGGCCTCCTGTTCCATTCCACTAATTGCGGAAGGCACACGGGCGGCATCCGTTTTTACGGATCCGCAATTTGCGGACCGCAAAAAAACGGCACGGTCGTGTGCATGAGCCCTAACTGAAATGAAACCCATTTGTGATAACACAGTGTTGTGCTTGCTCAGTTTAAATCTTCAACTAGCACCAGCCATGTGTTCTGTTAGAAGTAGTGGCATTTACAGGGAGAGAGCTGCAGCAGAAAGGACGCGCCCACTCAGCTGCCAGGCTGAAGTTAGTCTAGCAGAGCAATTGGAGCTGTGAATGGGGAGATCTCTGGACCCCTGTGAGATACAGAGCCGGTTCTAGCATGTACTGTATGATGTCTGATTATCATTTTTACAACAATCATGGCAAAACCATGAAAATAAGCAAATGGTTTGGGCGATGACCACAATTAGAGGGCTGACACACAAGGTTGTCCCTGACTCCCTGCGGGCAATGAGACTTTGAAGGCACTGTGCAATAAAATGATGAATGTAAATCACTCATTTCACCGTCACAGAATCGGGAAAACAATGCAAACTGGAAAATGTCATATGGGAGAAAGGGACATATTTCCCACGGGAAGGGCCGGGAGGTGAGATGCGGTTGTGAGGGAATGCTGGGTAATTCATACCGTCCGGTCCACTGCACACGCTCTACATATGAAGATACAGCGTCTCTTATATACAGTTTTCAGACTTATTATTAGAACATTGCAGGTAAAATCAAACAAAAAAAAATATGATGAGGTTGTGTCGTCTCCCTGCGGACGCCAGGAAATAATGCGCCGCTGTCATCGCAGATGCCACGTGTGCGGTATAGTATGTTGTGTACAATGTGGCATCGTTGAAGGCTCATCGCAGGCTTATTCATTGTAAACGTTTCTAATGTACATTGCGATTCAACTACAAACCATTTTCAAGATCTCAGCTTGCTGTCATTGAATGAAAACAATCAATTGAATGAAAACAAGCAAATATTTCACATACCCACTTCCTTAGAGTACGGCCACGACGTGGTTGCATGTGGTCTAGTACCGGCCGACTGTATGAGCTGCAATGGGGTCTAATTTAAATAATTAGGATCACACTGTTCAGTCAGTCTACATTGTTAGGCCTCATGCACACTGCCATTGTTTGGGTCCGCATCCGAGACGCATTTTTTGCTGCTCGGATGCAGAACCATTGACTTCAATGGGGCCGTAAAAGAAGTGGACAGCACTCGGTGTGCTGTCCGAATCCGTTGCTCCATTCTGTGGCCCCGCAAAAGAAATAGAACATGTCCTATTCTTGTCCGTTTTGCGGACAAGAAAAGTCATTTCTATAATGGGCGGCCCGTTCCGTTCTGCAAATTGCAGAATGCACGCGGGCGGCATGTGTGTTTTGCGGATTTACAATTTGCAGACTGCAAAATACGACACGATCGTGTGCATGTAGCCTTAATGGCCATGCGGTATTGTAGTTGCCATGCGTCCAATGTTAACCCCTTAAGGACAATGCCAATTTTCTTTTTTCCATTTTCCCACCTTTCAAGAGTCATGACAATTTTTTTAATTTTCCTTTCACATAGCCATATGAGGGCATTTTTTTTTAGCTTGTATTGTAAAATGGGGTAAAAAAAAAATTGTGGGGTGAAACTGATATATATATAAAAAAATAAAAACGCAATTTTGCCATGGTTGGCTTTTGTCATTACGGTGTTCACATTGCTCTAAAACTGATATTACAATGCTATTCTGCAGGTCGGTTGTTTCAGTACTTTAAAAAAAAATTATAATTCTTTGCATAGTCATATTCTGACAGCATGACTTTTTTTTTTTTTTTTTTTTTGCTCTTACAGAGCTGCGTGAGTTTTTGATTACTTTTTATTCTGTTTTTTTTTACAAGAGGGGCAACATGACCAAAGAACAGAAAATTAGCAATTTTTTTTTCCGTTACAGCATTTACCACACATTACCAATTTTTATATTTTAATAGTTCAGGCATTTTCAGACGTGGTGATACCTGTTATGTTTATTTTTTATTGTCTATTTATTCTTATATGTAAAATATTTTTGTGCATCTTTATTAAAATGCTTTATTCTTTACTGTGCTTTTTAGTCCCCTTAGGGGAATTGAACATTCGATCTTCTAATCACTTGTCCCATAGACTGCTTGTCCCATTTCAGTCTATGGGATTTTAACTACCTATCTGTCAGGCTCTGCCTCGGTAACAGCTTTTCAGACAGCTCACTATGACAGATCTGGGAGTTTTCAGAAGGCCACATGGCAACCAACTGGAGACCCGTAATTTCATCAGAGGGCTCTGATCGTAGGGCAGAGGGAGCCCCCTCCCCTTGTCAAACCTTACAGATGCCACGGCCGCTATTGACAGCGACATTTGAAGACAGATAAACTACCGGGATTGGAGTCTCGGATCCTGGACAATGCCGGTGGGAGTCTGCTGTATTATACAGCCGGAACCCGCTACATATGGAGCGGGCTCAGTGCGTGAGCACATATCATACATCCCCTTAAAGAGGTTCTGCCATGATTGATGTAAAAGAATGAAAATCAGACATCATTTAGTACATGACAATACCTACTTTTCTAACAAACCTAGAACGAGCCCTGTACCGCAAATGGATCCAGTAAACCAATTCATCAAAATCTGTGCAGCAAAAGCCAAATTGTGGTCTATCCCTTCTGAACCCTGCAGCGTACCCACACAGCAGTTTATGTCGACATTACGTCAAACCCACCTAACAGTTTGAGGGTTGTGGTGAGTCTCAGAAGGCATGAGCTGGGTACAGCATATTAGGCACTGAAATGCCAAATGTGCGGTAAAACTTCTGCAAAATACATGTGGAGTCAAAATGCTCACTCCACTCCTTGATAAATAACTTCAGGGACGTAGTTTCCAAAATAGTGTCATTTATTGGGGGTTTCCACTATACGGGTACCCGAGAGGCTCTTCAAATGTGATGGAGCACTTGAAAGGCATCTGGCAAAATCTCCCATCCAAAAGCCAAATGGCGCTCCTTCCCTTCTGAGCCCTTCCATGTACCCATACAGCAGCTCACGTCCACATTTATAACATTTTGTACCCAGTAGAAGCCGCCTATGAATTGTGGTGCGAGTCTCATATGGCACCACTTTGGCACAACATATTGGGCACTGAAATGTCATATCTGTGTAAAACATGCAATTTTCACTTTGGACGTCCGCTGTGCATTCATTTCTGAAAATTACCTGTGATGTCAAAGTGCTCACTCTGCCTCTTATTACCTTGAGGGGCATACTTTCTACAATGTGTCACTTCTCGGGGGTTCCATTTATTATTTCACCCCAGACTCTACAGTTGTCAGCACAAGATGCGTAAATCACCACATTGGGCCTCAAACACGCATGGTGCTCTTTTACTCCTGAGTCCTGTTGTATGTCCAGGCAAAAGATAAGGGCCATGTCCATGTGTAGGGTGTTTATAAAACCAGAAATCACAGCATATTAATAAGAGGGCATGCGTTTCACACTGGCACACGATGGGCACAACATATAGGACACTGAAATGGCATATCTGTGCAAAAAAATTTATTTTCAAAATTTGGGTTGCTTTTTCTCCTATTACCAATTGTGAAAATGAAACATTTGAGGCTAAAATTACATAAAACTGAAATACAATGTTGTTCTTCGTGTTAAAAAATTATTTAAAACTCTTATGGGCTCAATCTAATCACTATAGGTGAATTTCTTGAAGGGTTAAGTTTCTAAAATAGGATAATTTTATTTTTATTTTTTAAAATGTACTGGTACCTAAGGGGCTCTGCAAATGTGACATTACACCTGAGGCCTCATGCACACGACCGTTCCATTTTTTGCGGTCCGCAAATTTGCAGAACGGAACAGGCGGCCCATTGTAGAATTGCCTATTCCTGTCCACAAAACGGACAAGAATAGGACATGTTATATTTTTTTTGCGGGGCTACGCAACGGATGCGGACAGCACACAGAGTGCTGTTCGCATCTTTTGCGGCCCCATTGAAGTGAATGGATCCGCACCCGAGCCGCAAACCTGCGGACCAGAACAACGGTCGTGTGCATGAGGCCTAAGAAGAATTCCAGCAAAATCTGTCCTGCAAAAACTATATGGTGCTCTTTCCCTTCTGAACCCTGCAGTGCACCCATACAGCAGGATACAACCACATATGGAGTAATGTTATAATCAAGAAAAATGCATACCAAATTGTGGGGTACTTTTTCTCATGTTACCCCTTGTGAAAATGAAAAACTTGGAGCTAAAATAACATTTTATTGAAAAAAATAACATTTTTCATTTTCATAGCCAAGTGTTTCTAAATTCTATGAAATGCCTGTGGCGTCACTACAGCTCACTACACTCCTACCATAAATTCCTTGGGGTTACTGTTGTAGGGTTTCCACTAGACGGGTACCTCAAGGTCTCTTCAGAAGAGACGTGGCACCTATAAACCATTCTAGCAAAATCTTCCTTCCAAAAGCCATATGGCGCTCCTTCTCTTCTGAGCTCTGCAATGTGCCCATACAGTAGTTTACGATCACATATGGGGTGTTTCTATAAACTGCAGAATCGGGGAAATAAATATTGAGGTTTCTTTTGCTGTTCATCCTCGCTCTGCTACAGAAATAAATCGATTAAAATGGAAAATCTGCAAAAAAAACCTAAACATTACATTTTTTTATTTCTCTTCCATTTTGCTTTAATTCCACAATATTTCTAAAATCAGCTTTGAATAATTTGAGGGGTGTAGTTTCTAAAATGGAGTCATTTATAGGCAGTTTGTATTATACAAGCCCCTCAAAGTCACATTAGAACCGAATAGGTCCTTAAAAAAGTTGGTTTTGGATTATTATTATTTTTATTTGAAAAATTGCTTCTGAAATTCTAAGCCTTCTGACTACATTTACAAAATATGCCGACTTAAAGGGGACCTTTCACCAAAAAACATGTATAGAAACAGTTACATTACCTAACAGTGCGGCCCCCAGTGATGTATTTCCGATTATAATTTTTTCAGAGGACCCCCCCTTTCGTCCGCTGTGGTCTCCGGTTGTTCTGGCGCATCATATGGTGACTTAGAATTTGTACAGGGAGCGTTTTTTCTCTCCCTAGCTAAGAGCGCATCCAATCAGAGCGCCGCGCTCTTAGCCAGGGAGAAGGAGGTCAAGTTCTCTCGAGATTCGCGAGAACTTGAGCTTTTACACATCCCGAGGCTTGCGCCATCTTGGAGTCCCCAACGGAGAGGATTGCAACGGCGGCTTAGGCAGCATCCTGTCAGTAAGTTTTCATACTTACTGACAGGATGCTGCTGCTACTGCTGCTGCTGTGATCCTCTCCGCCGGGGACTCCAAGATGGCGCACACCTCGGGAAGTGTAAAAGCTCGCGAGAACTTGAGCTCCTTCTCCATGGCTAAGAGCGCCGCGCTCTGATTGGATGAGCTCTTAGCTAGGGAGAAGAAAACCGCGCCCTGTACAAATTCTAGTCACTGCCTAATTAGCATATGAGGCGCCAGAACTACCGGAGACCACAGCGGACGAAAGGGGGGGTCCTCTAAAAAAATTATAATCGGAAATAGATCACTGGGGGCCACACTGTTAGGTAATGTAACTGTTTCTATACATGTTTTTTGGTGAAACGTCCACTTTAAACTAGACATACGGGGAATGTTAATTAATAGCTATTTTATGAGGTATCGCTATCTGTTATTATAAAAAAAAGCCGAGAAATTCAAATTTAGAAAACTACAAATTTTTCCACATTTTCGGTTAACACATTGATTCAATTTCACCACTAACATGAAGAACAAGAATAGCTTAGATAAGTAAAACCGTTCCAAACGTATTACCGCATATAGTGACACGTCAGATTTGCAAAATTAGCCCGGGTCAGGACGGTGAAAAGTGGCTGCGTCCTGAAGGGGTTAAAGGGATTGTGGCGACAACCCATGAACTGTTAGGACAGGGATCAGCAACCTTTGGCATGCCAGCGGCTGTGAAACTATAACTCCCAGCATGCTCACTTACTTGGCTGGTCTTGTAACTCCCATAGAAGTGAAGGGAGGATGCTGGGATTGTAGTTTCTAAACTGCTGGAGGTTGCTGATCCCTGTGTCAGGGACTCATGGAGGGGATTTTCCCACTCAGGTGACAGGACCTCTTCCAAAGAGCAGCTCTCACCCCTGGTCACCTCCTGACTGGACGTACATTGTGTGCATTCTCTATATGGGCACATTACAGCAGACCAGTCTGAGCAGGCCAGCTATACTTCCAGCGCGCTCGCGTTTCCATCCTGTTTGTCCCACTCTCCGATCCGTCCCAGCTGGTGCCTCAGCTCTCCACTAGTCGCCGCCACGTCACGCAGGGAGTCCACCAACAAGATGGCGTTCACCCTGTACTCGCTGCTGCAGGCCGCCCTGCTGTGTGTGAATGCCGTGGCCGTGCTGCATGAGGAGCGCTTCCTGAGCAAGAGTGAGAGCTCCGGGGACCGGGGGCGGCCATAGCCCACAGCCAGTATGAGGCGTCTGCAACCACTGCTGGGGAACTACAACTCCCAGTATGCTGGGCTTACAGCAGTAGTCTGAAGCTGTCAGGGCACGCTGGGAGTTGTAGTTTCACTAGAGCTGGGGAGCCAGGAGCAAATCATTGGCTTAGAGACACCCCAGCTGTTGTGAAACTACAACTCCCAGCACGCTGTGGCAGCCAGGAAATGCTGGAAGTTGTAGTTTCACCACGCCTGGAGACTAGCAGGTTGCAAACCATTGGTCATAGGCATAAGATTGTAAGCTCCAGCGGGGGTCCACCATGCGTTGTCACTTCTGTATAGTGTGAACTGGTCTCTTACTCTCGTCTCCTCTGTCTCTCCGCAGTCGGATGGGGGGCCGAACAGGGCATTGGAGGTTTTGGAGAAGTGCCTGGAATCAAGTCACAGCTGATGAACCTGGTGCGCTCCGTACGGACCGTGATGAGAGGTGAGTGCCCGGGACGTGTCGCCTCAGAGGCAGGCAGACGTATGGCGGCACATAGGTGCTGAGCTGTGGACCTGTAGCACTGCATTCTCTGCTAAAAGTGCTGCTACTGCCCTATACTATAGTGTGTGGTGGAGCTAGGGTTGCCATCCTGCCGGTATCTCACTGGCCAGGCCGGTAATTTAGTGCAGGTGCCGATATTATAATATTTTCTTTTCTACCGTTAATAATAATTGCCAGTATTTTTCTATACTGCCTGTTACTAATGAGCGATTCTATTGTGGAGCGCTCATTAGTACAGCCTTTAAACCGCCCCCCTTGTGTGAAGAAGAAGAAAGAAAAAAAAACTCCATCCATTTGATTGTGTCGCGGTGGACACTAGCTGCTCACTGGACAGGACCTGCGGAAACATCACGCTGCGGTGCAGGTCCTGTCCTGAGCCTCCAGTCAGCAGCGAGTGTTCACCACGGCGTGAGCAAATGTTTTGTTTGGTTTGCACAGAGAAGGGGGCATTACTATTACTGGGGGCATTACTATTACTGGGGGGCACTACTGGGGCATTACTATTACTGGGGGGCAATATTATATCTGTGCCAGATCAGTTTTTTTGACTGGTCACAAAACGGCATGCTACCGGAACGGAAGACGTCCTGATGCCTCCCGAACAGATCTCTTTCCATTCAGAATGCATGAGGAGTAAACGGAAACCTCATTTTTCAGATCTGCGTGATCTCAATACCGGAAGACGACAACGCAAGTGTGAAAGTAGCCAAAGTCATAGCACAACATACAATAGTGGTTGCGTGTTGGGAAACTGGACAGTACCGTATGAGCGCATCCAATGAGACAGGGCAGGAACTAGCAAAAGAAATAGAAATCTGCATTTGGGGAACCGGCTTTCAAAAGTTAAAATCCAAAATGGTTTGCGATGGAGGAGATGCATTGAAGTTGTCAGGAATCTGTTTTACCCTGGTGACAGTTCCCACGTGTGAATCCGCCCCAGACGTAGATCCGTGTTCAGGATTCACAGTGCTGTCACAGAACAGTGCGCTCAATGGTCTATACACCGTGTGCAGTGCTACAAGTATAAAGGATGGGCTCTGTGTGTAGGCTTGGTAGAGGTAGCCATCACGGCTGCATTTATAAAAACATAACATGTTAAAGGGGTTCTGCAGTTTTTTTTAAACTGATGATGTATCAGCATCTGATTGGCGGGGGTCCGACACCCGGGACCCCCGCCGATCAGCTGTTTGAGAAGGCAGTGGCTCCAGCAGCGCCGCGGCCTTCTTACTGTTCACTGGCCGAGTGACGTCACGACTAGTATCATCTAGCCTGGGCGCGGCTAAGATCTGTTCACTTGAATGGAGCTTAGCCCCGCCCAAGCCATTTAATTCTAGCCGTGACGTCACTGGGCCTGCGGTAAACAGCGGGAAGGCCACGGCACTCCTGGAGCGCCGCTGCCTTCTCAAACAGCTGATCGGCGGGGGTCGGACCCCCACCAGTCAGATGCTGACTATCTACTCAGATGATAGATCATCAGTTTGAACAAACTGCAGAATCCCTTTAACCGATTATGAGATTTATCAACAGAAGAAAAATACATAGAAGGTGCTGGCATATTTTTCCCTTCCTTCCACGACAGCACCACAGAGAGGATCTGCCCCCAGGGACAGGAAACCTACAGAATAAAAAGGTGGAGCCTCTCTACCCCTTCATTGGTTTCCTGTCCCTGGAGTAGGAGACCTACAGTTTTTCTTCCAGGTACTTACTGCCGGTCTGTGTATTCTAGGTGGTCCCTAGAGGACTGGCGGTATCGTGCCGGGGTCCATCGCGCTGTGGTTGCAGGCTGACAGGACCCTAGGATCCGGGGGGCTAAAGGGGCTCCTCTGGGTCTTGCGGCAGGCGCATCGGCATCTTTCTGAGGAAGCATTGCCACGCGGTGTCAGGAGGTGGCTCCAGGTAACTGAACAGAAGATGCGTGGGCATCTTTCTGGGTGAAGCATTGCCACGCGGTATCAGGAGGTGGCTCCAGGTAACGGGGCGGTAGGTGCGTGGGTATCCTTTCGATAAGGTATTGCCACGCTGCTTCAGGATGGACGAGAGGCTACGGAATAGCGTGGCTACTTCCGGTAGCCAGCGGAGCGGGTGATGTACTTCTGGAAAACGCGGGGACGTACTTCTGGCCCGTGATATTCAAAAGGATGTGTTTTACCGCTGGGATGCCGAGGCTCTGACAGGCGGCTTACTGCGACCGATGAACGCTTGTGTCCCTCTGTCTCTCTCCTTCTCCATGGCCAAGGCTCTGGCAGTGGAAGTATCTTGGAGGTTAGTAACGGTCTGAGTAATTTCATTTTTTAACCCTAAAGCTTCTTCCCTTGCTGTTACCAGCTATGATAGAAGAAGAAAAGACACAAGAATCTGCAGAGAGAGAGATGGTAGCACCAGTTTCGGTACTTGGACACATTTCTTTTTCTGTGTGAGTTATATGGTTGCGACTTTTTTTCACACTATGGTTCCCTTGTATTGTTTTACCTAAGAAAATGCTGACTAAAAGAAAGAACAAGGAATGAGCCTTATGTAAAACGGCTCTTTCGTCATCTTATGACAAAAAGCTATGTCAGCACTGTATTGATAAGACTATTTCGGACGAATCCCCATCCCTCTTAGAGAATATTGAAACACTAATTAGGATTGAAGTTAAAAATACGTTTAAAACCAGTAAGAAACTTAAAGTGACGGAAGGAGACAACGTATTCTTCTGGTAACAGTGACTCCCCTCTGGATACCTTTTCTTCAGAATCTTCTTCCTCAGAAGAAGAAAATGTAGAAAGATCCTTTTTTCCTCCTGAAGATACAGATAGACTCTTAAAAGGTATTAGATCCACTATGAACATTGAAGATGTTATGGTAGATAAGTCAATAGCAGACTCTTTGTTTGAGGGATTGCAGAAAAAAAAGGGGTAGCTGTTTCCCCGTGCATAATAGTGTTCTTTCCCTAATTCAAAAGGAATGGAAGAAACCATGTAGGAAGGTTTTTATTTCCAAAACTTCAAGGGAGTCTTTCACCTAATCTGAGCGTTTTAGACCGCTCAGATCAGGTTATAGACTCTTTAACCCTCATTACGATCATACCTTTCTCTTATGTGTCCCTCGCCCAGATAATGAAAATAACACTTTTTAAACTTATGCAAATTACCTTCTGAAGGTGCCCAGGGGCGGCGTTACTGGGCGATGTGCCCAGAAAAACACATCTCCAGCCGGCGGACGTCACGAGCGGCACCAGAGGACGGCGGGCTGGGAACTGGCCCGCACCTGCGCACTGCTCTGCCCATTATGGGCAGAGGAACATCCTTTCATATTGCGCATGCGCCGGCCGGCTGTCTTTAGTTGGCCGGCGCATGCGCAATATGAAAAGCTGTTCATCTGCCCATAATGGGCAGAGCAGTGCGCAGGTGCGGGCCAGTTCCCAGCCCGCCGTCCTCTGGTGCCGCTCGTGACGTCCGCCGGCTGGAGGTGTGTTTTTCTGGGCACATCGCCCAGTAACGCCGCCCCTGGGCACCTTCAGAAGGTAATTTGCATAAGTTTAAAAAGTGTTATTTTCATTATCTGGGCGAGGGACACATAAGAGAAAGGTATGATCGTAATGAGGGTTAAAGAGTCTATAACCTGATCTGAGCGGTCTAAAACGCTCAGATTAGGTGAAAGACTCTCTTTCATCTTCTTGGGGCAAGATTCCCAAAATAGATGTTGCCATTTCTAAGGTTTCTAAAAGATCCTCTCTTCCCTTTGAGGACAAGAAGGCTGAGTCCTTCCTGAAGGGTGCTTCCTTATTTCGTCCCAACATTGTGGCCACAGTGACGGCTAGAACATTAAAGAGGTTCTCTGGGCTTTTAATATTGATGACCTATCCTATCAGATCGGCAGGGGTCCGGCACCCCCGCCGATCAGCTGTTTGAGAGGAGGCATGCGCTGTGCCGTGGAGGAGCTGCAGAGTTCCATAGCAGAGACTGGAGTATCTGTACATAGGACGACAATAAGCCGTACGCTCCATAGAGTTGGGCTTTATGGCAGAGTGGCCAGAAGGAAGCCATTACTTTCAGCTAAAAACAAAAAGGCAAAATGTATGGAGGAAGGTGCTCTGGTCTGATGAGACTAAAATTAAACTTTTCGGCCATCAAAGAAAACGCTATGTCTGGCGCAAACCCAACACATTACATCACCCAAAGAACACCATCCCCACAGTGAGACATGGTGGTGGCAGCATCATGCTGTGGGGGACTGAGAAACTGGTTAGAGTTGAGGGAAAGATGGATGGTGCTAAATACAGGGATATTCTAGAGCAAAACCTGTACCACTCTGTGCGTGATTTGAGGCTAGGACGGAGGTTCACCTTCCAGCAGGACAATGACCCCAAACACACGACTAAAGCAACACTTGAGTGGTTTAAAGGGACACTGACAGGCCCAACAAGCATATTTCGGTATCTATATGACAGTACAGGTCTTATAAGGGGTATTAAAATCATCTAAGTATCCCCCCTGTCCACATTCTAAATACAGTAAACTGAAGTTTTAGACTTGCTTGAACCGTCTTCAATCTGCCCAAGGCTCGGCGTTTCACCTCCACTTGCGCCCAGCCAGCCGCTCCCAACTGCCGTTTTGAAGCGCCGCCCAGCTCATCAATATTCACTTTGCTGGGCAGCTTCTGCTGTCCCCGCTCTAAAGCGCTGCGCTGAACAGTGCCCGGCGCATGCGCCGGATCTTGTGAAGTCGGGGACAGTAGTAGCCGCCCAGCGAAGTGAATATTGATGAGCTGGGCGGCGCTTCAAAACGGCAGTTGTGGGCGGCTGGCTGGGCGCAAGTGGAGGTGAAACGCCGCCCCTTGGGCAGATTGAAGACGGTTCAAGCAAGTTATAAAACTTCAGTTTACTGTATTTAGAATGTGGACAGGGGGGATACTTAGATGATTTTAATACCCCTTATAAGACCTGTACTGTCATATAGATACCTAAATATGCTTGTTGGGCCTGTCAGTGTCCCTTTAAGGGGAAACATGTAAATATGTTGGAATGGCCTAGACAAAGCCCAGATCTCAATCCAATAGAAAATCTGTGGTCAGACTTAGATTGCTGTGCAAACCATCCAACTTGAAGGAGCTGGAGCAGTTTTGCAAGGAGGAATGGGCAAAAATCCCAGTGGTAAGATGAGGCAACTGCTCATAGAGACTTATCCAAAGCGACTTGGAGCTGTGATTGCCGCAAAAGGTGGCTCTACAAAGTACTGACTTTAGGGGGGTGAATAGTTATGCACATTGACTTTTTCTGTTATTTTGTCCTATTTGTTTGCTTCACAATAAATAAATAAATAATAATAAAAATTCAAAGTTGTGGGCATGTTATGCAAATCCTCAAACAATCCATGTTAATTCCAGGTTGTAAGGCACCAAAATACGAAAAAATTCAAGGGAGGTGAATAGTTTTGCAAGGCAGAAATTTGGCAGGGAAAGGGTTCCTCTTTGGAAACTCTTCCTCGTCAAATAAACAGTCTCAGCAATGACGCCAAGCCAAAAGTGGTAGAAAGACTAAAATTATTCCTCTCAGCATGGGAAAAGGTGGCAGGGCCATGGGTTTTGGAGGTCATTCGTCACAGCCTAAAACCAGAATTTCGCACCTTGCCGCCTCAAAGATTTGTTATTACAAAAGATTGTGCTGTAAAGGGGTCATTCCCCATAATAAAGGAAATTCAAGAACTAATAGAAAAGGAGGTCTTAATTCAGGTCCCTTTTAAAAAGAACTATCAGAAGGATATTTCTCCCGGCTTTTTGTAGTTCCAAAACCAGACGGCTCCTTCAGAACCATCATCAATGTGTGGGATATAAACAAGTTTTTAGTGTTCAGAAAGTTCAAGATGGAAACAATGAAAACTATTATACTGCTTTTGTTTACACTTGTTTCATGGCAGTGATAGATCTGAAAGATGTCTATTTCCACATTCCAATGCACCCGGAGTTCCAGAAGTTTCTCAGAGTTGCAGTCTCTTTGGAAGGTCAGCTACAGCAATTCCAATTTCAGGCATTACCCTTTGGCCTGTCTATGGTCCCAAGGATCTTTAGTAAAGTGGTAGCAGAAATGGTATCATTCATAAGACTAAAGAACGTGATGTTAGCGCCATATCTGGATGACTTTTTAATAATCGCAAAATCCCATCGCAGTTGCAGGGAAGCAGTACAGATGGTGATAAGCACCTTTCAGGAATTGGGTTGGATGATCAACAACAAAAAATCCAAACCAAAGCATGAAAAGTGTCAGATTTCTATGCCTAATTTCCAGAGGAAAAGATAAGCAGAATTTCCACTCAAATAAAATCCCTTGCATCTCCCACTCTGACAATTCGGAAGGCGATGGTCGGTCCTGGGTTCCCTAGTATCCTGTATTCCGAATAGGCTCAGCTATATTCTTGTCAATTACAGAGAGAAATATTGACGGCCTTCAAGAAGAGCAAAGGAATTCTAGATGTTGAGCTGCAAATCTCAAGAACAACAATGAAGAGTCTAGCCTGGTGGGAGGACAGACAAAATCTGATACAGGGTGTACCATGGACCTATCCAGATCCAACAGTCATAACTACGAATGCAAGCCCCTGCATGTCCAGGGTCACAGTTTTCAGGGTCAGTGGTCACAGAGTCAAAGACTCTTTTCCTCCAACATAAAAGAGCTTTTGGCAGTGAGATTGGCTATAGAAGCTTCTCAATCCCTAATAGGTTCGGGCCATGTCACAGTCCTATCAGACTACAGTAGCCTATATAAATCACCAGGGGAGACAAAGTCTGTTACCTTCGGGCGGGAGGCGAATCGGTTGTTGAAAAAAACTAGAGGGGCAGGTCAGTCATATTTTAGCCCTACATATAAGAGGGAAAGAAAATATTGAAGTGGAATTCCTGAGCAGGTGTCCTTTAAAACAGGGAGACTGGTCCTTGAACAATTCGGTCTTCTCCATGATCACACAATTATGGGGCATGCCCGTGATAGACCTGTTCGCCTCTCGTCAGAACAAAAAAGTAGATCTATGCTGTTCCTTGGATCCGAGGGAATCCCCTTATGGGGTGGATGTCCTTCTCCTGAAATGGGACTTCACACTGGCCTACGCCTTCCCCCTTTTCTAGTTACTACCATTAGTTCAGAAAGGACAGGGCGAGAGTAATTCTGATTGCTTCATTCTGGCTGAAGAGAGCATGGTTCACTCCTCTCAGAATAATGTCAGTATCAGACCCTTGGATACTTCCGGAGATTCCCGATCTGCTGTCCCAGGGTCTGGTTTTCCATCCAGCAGTAAAGGGTCTGCATTTAGCAGCATGGAATTTGAAAGGGGTCTATTAATAAAAAAAGGGATTTTCACAGGAGCTGATTGCTACACTTCTTAAAGGGGTTCTGCAGTTTGTTTAAACTGATGATCTATCCTCTGGATAGATCATCAGCATCTGATCGGAGGGGGTCCGACACTCGGGACCCCTGCTGATCAGCTGTTTGAGAAGGCAACGGCGCTACAGCAGCGCAGTGGCCTTCTCACTGTTTACTGCTGGCCCAGTGACATCACGACTAGTATCAACTTGCCTGGGAGCGGCTAAGCTCCATTCAAGTGAACAGAGCTTAGCCGCGCCCAGGCAAGTTGATACTAGTCGTGACGTCACTGGGCCAGCGGTAAACAGTAAGAAGGCCGCGTCGTTGCTGGAGGGCCGCTGCCTTCTCAAACAGATGATCGACGGGGGGTCCTGGGTGCCGGACCCCCTCCGATCAGATGCTGATTATCTATCCAGAGGATAGATCATCAGTTTAAACAAACTGCAGAACCCCTTTAAGAGTAGAAAACCGGTGACTATTTCTATCTATTCCAGGATATGGAGGAAATTTATAGAATTTTGTAAAATTGATCCTGATAACCTGCCTGATTCGATTCCTATTTCCTATGTTCTGGAATTTCTTCAAAAAGGGCTGACTTTGGGGTTAGCTAAAAACACATTAAAGGTGCAGGTTTCTGCCCTTTCGGTACTTTTTGAAGACAATTTTGCCTCTGATCCTTGGGTAGTTATGGTCTTTAGAGCAGTAGATAGGATGGCCCCAGTTTTTTTCCCCCCTGAAAGTTCCCTCGTGGGATCTGATTCTAGTTCTAGGAGCTCTGACGCAGCCCCCTTTTGAGCCCATTGAATCGTCCAATATCAAACATCTTACCTATAAAATGATTTTACTAGTAGCACTCACCCTGGCCAGGAGAGTAGGCGAGTTACATGCCATTTCTGAAAATCTTCCATTCAATACTATTCTAGAGGATAGAATGATTATTCAACCTGACCCGGCCTTCTTACCCAAAGTTTCCTCCAAATTTCATAGATCACAGGAAATTGTGCTTCCCTCTTTTTTTGCCAATCCTAAAACCCCAAAAGAAGAAGAATTTCATACATTGGATGTAAGACTATGTTTATTACATTATCTCAAATCTACGGAGGGGTGGCGAAAATCTTCAGCCTTGTTTGTCCTCTTCTCTGGGCCAAATAAGGGTAAAAAGGCTACCAAAGGTACCTTGTCTAGATGGATCAGACTTGGTATATCTCAGGCTTACTTGGAGGCTGGTCTTTCTCCTCCAATCTCGGTGAAGGCTCATTCCACTCGTTCTGTCTCCACTTCTTGGAGATCTGGTGCTACTATTGAAGAAGTCTGTAGAGCTGCCATATGGTCTTCTCCCTGTAACTTTTTCCAGCACTATCGTTTGGACCTAAACTCTTCCTCTGATCTATCTTTTGGTAGAAAGGTCTTACAAGCGGTGGTCCCTCCCTAAGGAAGGATATTCTTCTCTGTAATTCTCTCTGTGGTGCTGTCGTGGGGGAAGGGAAAAATGATGATTACTCTTACCGGTACATGGATTTTCCAGACCCTCACGACAGCACCCTTTCTTATTCCCTCTCTGGGTTTCTTACTTCTCTCCTCTTATAGGCACTGGGTGTAAAAAATAAAAATAAAAAATAATAATTATATGAAAGGTGTATATTGTTAAGGTAGGATTCCCTCTCTTGCTCTGAAATCCACTGACAGGGTAGAGAGGCTCCACCTTTTTGATTCTGTAGGTTTTCTGTCCCTGGGGGCCAATCTTCTCTCTGTGGTGCTGTCGTGGGGTCTGGAAAATCCGATTACCGGTAAGTGTAATCATCATTATCCAGAGCAGTCCTTCATGTTGGCACCAAGCGACACCTGTGGTTCAGGCACATGTCTTATTGTATTATTTCAGACGTGTTTTGGATGCGGCATAACATAATTGGTATCTGTTCATATAGGACTAAATAAATGGGACTTGGTTTTTAGTTTTATGGTTCAGCTACATAGCGATCTTGGTTGCTCCCAAGGATCACAGAGTAGTGGTGCTAGCATAGAAATAAATGGAGTCACAGCACAACTCACATATTTCCCGTGACCCCAGAATCGCAAAAAAACAAACAGTAGTGGTGTTTTTTTTTGGTAATTCTGGGAACATGGTTGTGGCAAAGGTATAACTGGCACCTGACGTTCAGCTCTTGAGCCTGTGGCTTACACCTCCACCAGTATTATAACATAACATGTAGAAGAAAAAGTATTAAGAATCTCTTAGTAGGAATAGGATTTTTTTTATATTTTGTTTTCCCTCCATCAGTATGGGAGTGTCCAGCTTGCTTGAAGTGCATTTAACAGCAGTCTAGAGATACACTTTACAGCAGCCACATAGACCATTGGAATCTGTAGTCTGGGGAGAGTTCTGGGCATGCTCTGTAGTAACCTGTGCAGAGGTCATTGTGCAGGGAGGGTGAATATACAAGCTGTGTCCGTCACCTATTGTGAATGATGGAACCTGTCTTCTCTTTCCCTATCTATCTGTCTCTCGTGTCCGCACGTATGTCTGGTTGGTCAGTGCATTTGAAAATGTTTAACATAAAGACTCAATTTAAACAATAGGTTTTTTTATTATATATTTTTCTATTTTTGTAGTTCCTCTGATAATCGTCAACTCAATAACGATCGTGCTACTTCTCTTATTTGGATGAAGACTCTTTTGTCACCTCTTGCGAAGACCGACCGGACTGATGACTCCACCACCTGAATATTCCCCCACGACTGGACTGCTGAGCCCTCTGTGGAGTTAAAAAAAAAAAACAACAAAAACTGATGTGATGCATTTTTGTAAATTGTCTCATCAATAAGCGTATTATCTGAAGACTGAGCGTTACTGGTATCTACATGTGCTTGTACGATCACTGTGCCCACCTGCCACTCAGTGGATAGCGATTGGCGTGTACCGCACCCCCGTGTGTAGCCGCTTATGGGACTTGGTGCTGGTGTGCAGACTCCTCATCATAAACAACACCTTCTGATGACCTTGACCAGATCATAGCATTTATCCTCTGTGGTAATGGTCTGTATCCTGTGGCTCTCCAGTTGTTTACAAAACTACAATGCTTAGCATGCTGAGAGTAGTAGTTTAGCAAGAGCTTAAGAAACCTAAAGATGCACGCCACTAGGCAATGGTTGCATACGTTTTTTTTTAAATCTCACTTGAACATACAATAGACACCTGCAGTTGGTTTCCAACCTTTGAATATTTATGACGTACAGAATGTTGAGGGGTGGGTTATCAAAGTTTTCCACGAGTCATAAGCCACTGTTTAAGTTCAGAACCATCAGTTTCCCCCATCATGACCTTACTAATGACATATTACTTTCAGAAAGATAAGGTTTGGTAGAGGTTTCCTAGAGGGGGTAGTCTACAGTATTATCAGTATACTTGCCATAAGCCGATGTACATTCCAATTCGTGGAGGAGAATGGAAGCACCTGAGACCTGAAGGACCTGTTGTCTGTATGTCTTGTCCATGTTGGATAGCTCTGCCCGATTTTAAAGAGAACCTCCCAATGTAGATTGGCTTTGACGTATCTGTGGGGGCCCTGACAGACAGTGCTTATAAAAATCATCCCATCTCTGGTGGATCTACCATGGGAATTTACCTGTAAGTGCCTGACTGGTAGACTAAGACTGGTAGGTTAGTTAAGCTTTACTTCTAGCTGGACACAGGCTATACTCTGAATATGGCCCTGTTGTGAGGGTCCTCAGCCTATAAATTCCTACACAGGTTTACATGTGACTTCTCAACAGAAAGTCCTCAACTGCCTGACAGGCGGCCACAGTATATAGAGTATATAGCTATAGAGACCATAGTATGAGGCCAGTGAATTTGATAGGATGGGCGCACAGCCTTCAGTACGCGCACTTGCGTTTTTCCTGACTACCGCAGCAGACTGGATTTTTGTATTTTATCCTGTTTTATATGTAGATCGGAGGGGGGAATAAAAATGTGTCACGAAAACTTGTCTGAAATATGTTGGGTTCTTTAAATAAGGAGCTGCAGCAGACATCCATAGACACTTAGAGCAGTTTCAGACGAGCGGATTAAAGGTATCTATGACGGGCTGCGTTTGGGTCATTGGAGGTGCGGTCAGGTCGGGTGCATAAATATGTCCAGAATGCGCTCATATGAAATTGGCAAATCTTAAAGGGCTTGTCCTAGCTACAGATATTGATGGCCTACCCTCAGGTCATCAGTATCAGAATGGTGGGGGTTCAGCATCCGACACCTCCACCGATCAGCTGTTTCGGGAGGCTGCAGTGCTGGAAGCGGACAGCTCAATACACTGTGTAGTGGCTATGCTGGGGTACTGCAGCTCAGCTACTATTCAAACGAATCTGTGTTGAGCTGGTGCTAGAAAATACACAGAGTATAGAGCCTTCTTCTCTGTACATTATATAGTCTACAGTTGCACGAAATCCTTCACCTGTTGCATTGTTTAGTTATTCCTGGACAGTCCCTTTGAGCCTTTTTCGGACCTCCGCCATACATGTAGTCAAGCCCAGGCTTTAAAAATGGTGGCTGCATGCGGGCGCCATAGCCTCTTGGTCTGCTTTTTTAAACCGCAGACAACCTAGGCTAATAACGGCGATCGCAGACATTCAACTCCTCAGATTCCATGGTTAATTGTGACCACGGCAGCCGAGATGGCTTTCCCTGGGAGCACTGTGCTCCCAGAGCCTAAACTGCTTCCCTTTACTGAGATCATAGAAGCCATTTTGTTGATGGCGGTAGCCTGGACCATGCCTACCACAAGTATATTCCTTTGGAGGTATGTAGGTGGCAGTGCTCCATAAGAATATAGTGAAATTCCCATAGGCTGCATATTATAGTCCCCTAGAGGGGCTTAAAAAAGTGGAACAAAAAAGTTTAAAAATGCAAATCATCCCCTTTCCCCATATAAAAAATGATAATTTTCACTACCAAGTCCCAAAACGTCTGTACTAATAAAATATGAATGCATTCATCCTGTATGTTGAACGCCCAATGGAAAAAAAATCTAAATCAAAAGGGGCGATTCACTTCCCAAAAAAATAAAAGGTGATCAAAAAGTCATACACACTCCAAAATGGTATTAATAAAAACTACAGAGACAAGACAAACTATAAAAATGAAAAAAAAAAACACAAGAAAAACTATAAAAATGGAATCGCTATAATCATACTGACCTGGAGAATGAAGGTAACAGGTCAGTTTTACTGCGTAGAGAACGTTGTAAACACAAAACCCATAAAACACAGACAGAATTGCATTCTTTCCACTCCAGCTTACCACTACATCATACACAGTAATAAATTAGAAAGTACAACTTGTCCCACAAAACACAAGCCCTCATATGGCTACGTAAATGAAAAAATAAAAAAGGTAAGCCAGGGAGTTAAAAACAGGAAATGTCAAGGTCCGGAAAGGGTTTTCCCATCACAGACAATGGGAACATATCGCTAGTATATGGCCTCATTGTCTGATAGGTGAGGGTCCCACCGCTGGGACCCGCACCTACACTGAGAACAGAGGCCCAAAAGTTGTGGAGGGAGCACTGCGCATGCACAGCCGCCCTCCATTCATTTCTATGGGGCTGCCGAAAATAGCCGAGCACTGGCTCGGCTATTTCTGTCAGCCCCATATAAATTAATTGGAGCTGTGACCTTGCAATTGCGCTGCGTTCCCATTTAGTACTATGGGGAGAGCAATTGGCTGTGGTTGCCGGGGTCCTCCGACCACCACCTTCCCCGCTCTGTTCTCGGAGTACTTGCGGGTCCCAGGGATGGGACCGGCACCTATAAGACAATAGAGACATATCCTACTGATATGCCCCCATTGTCTCAGATGGGAATACCCCTTTAACAATGCAGACCAACAAAACTGAGGTCCTAATTAGTTTAACCCCTTCCTGTCACAGGGATTTCGTTTTTTTCATTCTCTACTCCTTGCCTTCCTGGAGTCATAACTTATTTTTCTTTGCATCGTCATACTCTGACCCCCCCTTCCCCATAACTTTTTTGTAGTTAGTTACATCTAGGGAGCAGCGTGCAGGCTAATTTTTTTGCGGGATGATCTGTAGTTTTTATTAATACCATTTTGGGTTGTGTATGATCATTTTATAATAAAAATTTTTGGGGGAGGTAAAGCGACCAAAAACAGTGAATTGGCCATTTTAATTTTTTTTCTGTTAAGCCATTCACAGATAAACGCTTAGGCCTCTTTCACACGGGCACATTTGCGGATCTGCAATACACCGGTGCCGTTCCGTGGGCATTCCGCATCACGGATGCAGACCCATTCACTTCAATGGGTCCGCAAATCCGGAGATGCGGAACTGAAGCACGGAACGGAACCCTACGGAAGCACTACAGAGTGCTTCCGTGGGGTTTCGTCCCGTACTTCCATTCCGCAAAAAGATAGAACATGTCCTATCTTTTTGCGGAATGGCTGGATCGCGGACCCATTAAAGTGAATGGGTCCGCGATCCGCTGCGGCTGCCCCACGGACTGTGCTCGTGCAATGCATTTCGCGGGCTGCAGCACAACCACGGGGCCCACACGCCCGTGTAAAAGAGGCCTTATTTTAATAGTTTGGGCACTGTAGGGACTCAGCAATACCAATAATCTTTATTTTTTATTTTTTACATGGGGAAAAGGAAGTGATTTGAATTTTTATATCTTTTTAAAAACTTTTTCACTTTCAGTCCCCCTATGGAACTTTAAAATGTTGTTGTATGATTGCTTATCCCATAGTCTATGGGAGAATCAGTAAATTACTGCCAAGCGCTGCCGCATGCCAGGCTTTATAGGAACTTCACTATGTCAAGCCTCGGAGGCTTCAGGCTGTCATAGCAACTGAATGGCTCCTGCAATCTCTGTCCTGGTAGGATGGATTGCCACTGGACTGGTAAACCACTAACCTAGCCAACATTTGTGACCTCCTGTGGCAGTGCGGTATCTTTCCTGTGCTGCTGGTATCTAATCTGTGTTCATATATGGAGTCTGTGAGTCCCCTGATTTCACTCTGGTTGTCCATGTATGGAGTCAGCAGTTTGATGAAGAAGAGTATCTCCAAGCACAGGACAGTGCTTAAGGATACCCTTGTATATTAAAATTTTCTTTATATTTGTATTAAAGGCGAACACTAAGCATTGGGCAACAGAGCCCAATTCTATTAAGGCTACATTCACACGTCAGTATTTTCCTATATCCCGATTTTCGGTCCGTTTTTTGCGGATCCGTTGTTCCTGAAAATGTTTCCGTATGTCATCCGTTTTTTGCGGATCCGCAAAAAACGGAAACATGTATAAATTTCAATAATCAAATAAAGTTGTTTGGAATTCATTGAAAAAAAATTGAAAAATAAAATAAAATTTGTTATGTGTTTCCAGGAACGGATTCCGCAAAAAACGGATGACATACGGAATGACATCCGAATATCTTCCGTTTTTTGCGGATCCATTGACTTTGTATTGTACCAGGATCCGAATTTTGCGGAAAAGAATAGGACATGTTTTATATTTAAACGGACAGCACACATTGTGCTGTCCGATTTTTTCCAGGACCCATTGAAAATGAATGGGTCCAGATCTGGTCCTGATCTGTTCCGCAAAAAACGGAACAGATCAGGAAAGAAAAAACGGACGTGTGAATGGACCCTAATAGGAGAATTTCTCTGGCTAAAAACCTAATAATATTCTTCCCATGTGTAACGTATTCTTTCACACAATGTACTGGTATCTACATCTATCTCTCTATATATACCAGGACATTGTATGGGTGTTTTATTAGAGGATAAATTAGTAATTACAAAAAATAAATAAATCACAAAACCGTCCATTATAGGAGGAGAACCATTAAAATCATGAAAGCACCATCTCCATCAGATGATGGAAATGAGCTCTTCCTGACAGACCACACTGACTATAAAATGAACACCTCCTGACAGACTGCACTGACTATAAAATGAACTCTTCCTGACAGACTGCACTGACTATAAAATGAGCTCTTCCTGACAGACCGCACTGACTATAAAATGAACTCTTCCTGACAGACCGCACTGACTATAAAATGAACGCTTCCTGACAGACCGCACTGACTATAAAATGAGCTCTTCCTGACAGACAGCACTGACTATAAAATGAACACCTCCTGACAGACCGCACTGACTATAAAATGAACTCTTCCTGAAAGTCCGCACTGACTATAAAATGAACTCTTCCTGACAGACCGCACTGACTATAAAATGAGCTCTTCCTGACAGACCGCACTGACTATAAAATGAACTCTTCCTGACCGACTGCACTGACTATAAAATGAACACCTCCTGACAGACTGCACTGACTATAAAATGAACACCTCCTGACAGACCGCACTGACTATAAAACGAACACCTTCTGACAGACCGCACTGACTATAAAACGAACTCTTCCTGACAGACTGCACTGACTATAAAATGAAAACTTCCTGACAGACCGCACTGACTATAAAACGAACTCTTCCTGACAGACTGCACTGACTATAAAATGAACATCTTCTGACAGACCGCACTGACTATAAAATGAACTCTTCCTGACAGACCGCACTGACTATAAAATGAAAACTTCCTGACAGACTGCACTGACTATAAAATGAACGCTTCCTGACAGACTGCACTGACTATAAAATGAACGCTTCCTGACAGAACGCACTGACTATAAAACGAACTTCCTGACAGACCGCACTGACTATAAAACGAACTCTTCCTGACAGACTGCACTGACTATAAAATGAACACCTTCTGACAGACCGCACTGACTATAAAATGAACTCTTCCTGACAGACCGCACTGACTATAAAATGAAAACTTCCTGACAGACTGCACTGACTATAAAATGAACACCTTCTGACAGACCGCACTGACTATAAAACGAACACCTCCTGACAGACTGCACTGACTATAAAATGAAAACTTCCTGACAGACCGCACTGACTATAAAATGAACTCTTCCTGACAGACCGCACTGACTATAAAATGAGCTCTTCCTGACAGACCGCACTGACTATAAAATGAACGCTTTCTGACAGACCGCACTGACTATAAAATGAGCTCTTCCTGACAGACCGCACTGACTATAAAATGAACACCTTCTGACAGACCGCACTGACTATAAAATGAACTCTTCCTGACAGACCGCACTGACTATAAAATGAACACCTCCTGACAGACCGCACTGACTATAAAATGAACTCTTCCTGACAGACCACACTGACTATAAAATGAACACCTCCTGACCGACTGCACTGACTATAAAATGAACACCTCCTGACCGACTGCACTGACTATAAAATGAACACCTCCTGACAGACTGCACTGACTATAAAATGAACTCTTCCTGACAGACTGCACTGACTATAAAATGAACACCTCCTGACAGACCGCACTGACTATAAAATGAACACCTTCTGACAGACCGCACTGACTATAAAACGAACTCTTCCTGACAGACTGCACTGACTATAAAATGAAAACTTCCTGACAGACCGCACTGACTATAAAATGAACACCTCCTGACAGACCGCACTGACTATAAAATGAACTCTTCCTGACAGACCGCACTGACTATAAAATGAACTCTTCCTGACAGACCGCACTGACTATAAAACGAACTCTTCCTGACAGACCGCACTGACTATAAAACGAACTCTTCCTGACAGACCGCACTGACTATAAAACGAACTCTTCCTGACAGACCGCACTGACTATAAAACGAACTCTTCCTGACAGACCGCACTGACTATAAAACGAACTCTTCCTGACAGACCGCACTGACTATAAAACGAACTCTTCCTGACAGACCGCACTGACTATAAAATGAACGCTTCCTGACAGACTGCACTGACTATAAAATAGAATAAAAATGTGTTTTATTTACAAAAAATAAATACAAAACTAAGCTACACACCCAAATCCACACCCCCTTTTTACCTGTGTAGACTTGGCCGGTATGTTTTCTTGGGAAAGGTGCCAACCCTTGGCCCTGGGAGCGGTGAACTCTGGCAAAAAGGCCACTCAGATGCTGTGGTTGCAATTGACCATGGCATTTGAGGGGTTAAAAGTCTGTGATTGGTGTTATCGCCGGGTGTCTGCTGTGTAAAACTCCTGAGTGGGCGCCATTTTTAAAGACCTGATATCTAGCGTACATGTACACCTGATGTCAGGAATGGGTTAATTAGAGCAGACTGCGGCCCAATTTTTTCTATGTAATTACTTTATACTGTATATGCCATACGGAAAAACGGACCGCAACCGGAAACACTACTGAAACACAGACCGCACTGACTATAAAATGAACTCTTCCTGACAGACCGCACTGACTATAAAATGAACTCTTCCTGACAGACCGTACTGACTATAAAATGAACACCTCCTGACCGACTGCACTGACTATAAAATGAACACCTCCTGACCGACTGCACTGACTATAAAACGAACACCTCCTGACAGACCGCACTGACTATAAAATGAACTCTTCCTGACAGACTGCACTGACTATAAAATGAACACCTCCTGACAGACCGCACTGACTATAAAATGAACACCTTCTGACAGACCGCACTGACTATAAAACGAACTCTTCCTGACAGACTGCACTGACTATAAAATGAAAACTTCCTGACAGACCGCACTGACTATAAAATGAACTCTTCCTGACAGACCGCACTGACTATAAAACGAACTCTTCCTGACAGACTGCACTGACTATAAAACGAACTCTTCCTGACAGACTGCACTGACTATAAAATGAACACCTTCTGACAGACCGCACTGACTATAAAATGAACTCTTCCTGACAGACCGCACTGACTATAAAATGAACTCTTCCTGACAGACCGCACTGACTATAAAACGAACTCTTCCTGACAGACTGCACTGACTATAAAACGAACTCTTCCTGACAGACTGCACTGACTATAAAATGAACACCTTCTGACAGACCGCACTGACTATAAAATGAACTCTTCCTGACAGACCGCACTGACTATAAAATGAACGCTTCCTGATAGACTGCACTGACTATAAAATGAACGCTTCCTGACAGAACGCACTGACTATAAAACGAACTCTTCCTGACAGACTGCACTGACTATAAAACGAACTCTTCCTGACAGACCGCACTGACTATAAAACGAACTCTTCCTGACAGACCGCACTGACTATAAAATGAACACCTCCTGACAGACCGCACTGACTATAAAATGAACACCTCCTGACAGACTGCACTGACTATAAAATGAACGCTTCCTGACAGACTGCACTGACTATAAAATGAACGCTTCCTGACAGAACGCACTGACTATAAAACGAACACCTCCTGACAGACCGCACTGACTATAAAATGAACACCTCCTGACAGACCGCACTGACTATAAAATGAACGCTTCCTGACAGACCGCACTGACTATAAAATGAACTCTTCCTGACAGACCGCACTGACTATAAAACGAACTCTTCCTGACAGACCGCACTGACTATAAAACGAACTCTTCCTGACAGACTGCACTGACTATAAAATGAACTCTTCCTGACAGACCGCACTGACTATAAAACGAACTCTTCCTGACAGACCGCACTGACTATAAAACGAACTCTTCCTGACAGACCGCACTGACTATAAAACGAACACCTCCTGACAGACCGCACTGACTATAAAATGAACACTTCCTGACAGACCGCACTGACTATAAAATGAACTCCTCCTGACAGACCGCACTGACTATAAAATGAACGCTTCCTGACAGACTGCACTGACTATAAAATAGAATAAAAATGTGTTTTATTTACAAAAAATAAATACAAAACTAAGCTACACACCCAAATCCACACCCCCTTTTTACCTGTGTAGACTTGGCCGGTATGTTTTCTTGGGAAAGGTGCCAACCCTTGGCCCTGGGAGCGGTGAACTCCGGCAAAAAGGCCACTCAGATGCTGTGGTTGCAATTGACCATGGCATTTGAGGGGTTAAAAGTCTGTGATCGGTGTTATCGCCGGGTGTCTGCTGTGTAAAACTCCTGAGTGGGCGCCATTTTTAAAGACCTGATATCTAGCGTACATGTACACCTGATGTCAGGAATGGGTTAATTAGAGCAGACTGCGGCCCAATTTTTTCTATGTAATTACTTTATACTGTATATGCCATACGGAAAAACGGACCGCAACCGGAAACACTACTGAAACAAAAAACTGAAAAAAGGATCCGTTAAAAACGTCCCACGAAACACTTTACGTTCTGTTTTTTGTATTCCATACACGGAACCATTCATTTAAATGGGTCCGCAAAAAAAAAAAAACGGAATGTACTCCATATGCATTCTGTTTCCGTTCAAAGATAGAACATGTCCTATTATTGTCCGCATAATGGACAAGGATAGTACTGTTCTATTAGGGGCCAGATGTTCCTTTCCGCAAAAAAACGGAATGCACACGGATGTCATCTGTATTTTTTACGGATCCGTTTTTTCCAGACTGCAAAACACTGAAAAAGCCATACGGTCGTGTGCAATAGGCCTAACTTCTGTATTTTCTACAGCCCCATTTAAGTGAATGGTTCCGCATACGGTCCACACAAAAAAAAGCGGAACGAAAGCGGAAAGAAAATACGTTTGTGTGCATGAGCCCTTACGTATTATACCTGTGACTACCTCTGATCAGTGCCGTATGGTCTGCAGTGTTATAATACTCAGACTGTGTAGACCTGCTATATAACCACTGTATAATTTATACACTCCAGTTATAATCCTATTATGGCTCAGGACATTATTAACCTCCTGTAACCATCTATTTTGATGGAAATGCTATGCCAGGTGTAATGATACAATATTTTGGCTAGTTCTTTGCAGGGTATGCTGGTACAAGTTTATGCGTTCCACGCTTCACTTCCGCATCAGCCTTTACAGCAATAACAACAGCATTGAGGCGTGGAACGCACTGTTAATACAGGGCCAGGGGGCCTCTTTAAACTGCGCTGCCTTCGGAATTGCCTGACTGTAGAAAATATGAAACTGCCGCTACAATAGGGCAGGCTTCATAGCGGGCAGCTATGTACTGTCAGTGCAAGGACTGCTGTGCTGCTGCTGCATAGGAGGTAAGGCAGAAGGAGTAGACATGTCTTCCATTGGGCTCAGTTCTTACTTCAGCAGTTGGCACTGTTACTTTATCATATACAGTTGCATTTCTTTTTTGCACTAGTGACTAGTCCATTGTATTTGCTGTTTGCATTAAAATAGGAGAAATGGGAAGGGATAGATAAGAAAGGCAAGCGCTAGAATGCAGCAGTGACATAAATGTGGGTTGAGAGCATGCTGAGACTTGTGGTTCTATCACCTTAGAGTCTACAGCTCCTCTGCAGATCTGTGTCTCCATGGTTACAGACCCCATGAGGTCTGATCCTGTGGTCTGCCATGTATTTTTATTTTTTGTATGTTACTGGATGAAAGAGAGCAGCATGCTACAGAATAAGGCCCCTTTCAGACGAGCGAGTTTTCCCGCGTTGGTGCAATGCGTGACGTGAACGCATTGCACCCGCACTGAATCCTGACCCATTCATTTCAATGGGGCTGTGCACATGAGCGTTGTTTTTCATGCATCAGTTCTGCGCTGCGTGAAAATCGCAGCATGTTCTATAGTCTGCGTTTTTCACGCAGCCCTGGCCCCATAGAAGAAATGGGGCTTCAGTAAAAAAGACATTGCATCCGGAAGCAAGTGCGGATGCAATGCGTTTTCCAATGATGGTTGCTAAGAGATCTTCAGGTTTTTATCACGCGAGTGAAAAACACATCAAAACGCATTGCACTCGCGTGGAAAAAAATGAACACAATTGCAGACAAAACTGAACTTGCTTGCAAAATGGTGCGAGTTTCACTGACCTAATCCGTCTAAGGCCTTCTTCACACACCCTTTTCCCCTCAGCCTTGTAAAGAACTAATAAAAACAACTTGTGTTTCTAGCATTTTTTTTTCCCATTTTTGTTGGCATTTTTATTCTGTGAAATTTTCTACAGATGTTTCTCCTGTTGCCTTTAAAAAAAAAAAAAAATTCCCCTATGTATTTTTGCATTGCAGTTGAGAGTGTTTTTTTTTTTCTTTTTTTTTTTTTTTTTTTTTTTTATTCAGCATGCTTTGACTTCTTTATAGGACTTGAAAAATGCTTGCAGAAGAGTGTGGCTAAGAGTACTTTCACACTAGCGTATTTCTTTTCCGGCATAGAGTTCCGTCCTAGGGGCTCAATACCGGAAAAGAACTGATCAGGTATATCCCCATGCATTCTGAATGGAGAGCGATCCGTTCAGGATGTCTTCCGTTCAGTCTTTTTGACTGTTCAGGACAGAGATAATACTGCAGCATGCTACGGTTTTATCTCTGGCCCAAAAAACTGAACACTTGTCTGTTTTTTTTCTATAGGAATGTATTAGTGCCGGATTTAAAATACCGCAATGCCAGATTTGTCCTTCTGGTCTGCGCATGCGCAGACCTTTAAAAACGTAAAAAAAATAGAAACGGATCCGTTTGTCCGTATGACAAACGGACAGACAGATCTGTTCTTGCAATGCATTTGTGAGACGGATCCGCATCCGGATCCGTCTACAAATGCTGTCCGTTTGCATGCAGATTGCCGGATCACTCTACCGCAAGTGTGAAAGTAGCCTAAGACGGCAGCTCCAGATGTTAGCTGAGGGTCTATGTAAAACATGAAACACAGGACACAAAAATATTTTTTTTTCTCCTGGCATGTTTTTTCATTAAGCACGCTGGAGCTCTTGGCTTTTTCACATCAACTTCTCTATAGGTGAAAAATAAATACCTTTACTAAAACGCTAGTGGTGAGACACACTGGAGTCATTTACAAAGACCGGCTTTTTACGCCATTCTTTGTTTCCCTCCTTCAACTTATTTATAACGAGGATTGCACCTCTCCATAAATTAGGTGCACCTCCGGCAGTTTTGCACCTGGAGTAAAAACTACTTCAGCCCCTGCCTGGACTCATTTTTACTCCTGTTTTACATCTGTTTTTAAGCCTAAAGCCTCATGCACACGACCGTTGTTGTGTTCCGTTCCGCAAAATGGGGTTCCGTTCTTCCGTGATCCGTTTTTGTTTCTGTGTGGCTTCCTTTATTTTTGGAGGATCACCAGACATGAAGCAAAGTAAAAAAAAAGTCTAAGTCAAGTTTGCCATGCAAATGATAGGAAGAAAAACGGACGTGGATGACAGTCTTGTGTGCCTCCGCGTTTTTTCACGGTCCCATTGACTTGAATGGCTCCGCGAACCGTTTTCCGTGAAAAAAATAGGACAGGTTATATTTTTTTGACGCACTGGAACCACGGATGCGGATGACAAACGGTGCATTAGCCAAGTTTTCAACGGACCCATTAAAAGTCAATGGGTCCGCAGAAAAACACGAACAACGGACACGGAATGAAACAACGGTCGTGTGCATGAGGCCTAAGTGATAGTAAATTTGCTGGGGCCATGCCCCCCAATTGGCGGGGATGGTATATAATCGCCCAAAAACCGGTCTAAAAATGTTCCAAAATTACTCCCGCCGTGTGAAAAAAAAACATCAGAAAAAATGCCATGAAAAGCGCAGTAAAAAAAAGTTTTCATTTTGATGCTTTTTAAAAAAAAAATGTACAGGTAAATGCCAGAGCCAAATTCAATTCACCCTAAGGCCTACTTTCGTGAAATTCATGCTTTTTTTTTTTTGCAAGAGTTTTTCTGTTCCTATGGAGAAGTCTATGGGAAAACACCCACCACAGCTGTGATAAAACAAAACAAAAAACGCCATGGACCTATAAAAAAAAAAAAACACCACATGTGAATAAAGCGCCACTACCAGGCTAACATCTGGAAGTGCAGCCTTTTTCCAAAATAAAACAACGCTAAGAAAACATTGCAAAAAATTTTTAAAAATCAAGAAAGATGCAACAACAACAAAACACATCTTTAAAGGGGTTCTCCGGGAATTAAGAAAATGAAAATACTTAAATATTACTTTATTATAAATATATTCCCAAATACCTTTCTTTAGTTATAATGGCCCATTTTTTCTAGGGAGCAATCATCAGGAGAAATAAAATGGCAGCCGCCCTATTAGTACACACAAAACCTGTCCTAATCGGACAGAAGGACAAGTTACTTCACAACACCGAGCTAAAGAGCTGCCTCGTCCTCCTCTCTGCTCTGCTTGTCAGGGATTATGATCCTGAATATAGATCTTCAGTTAAAGGGGTTCTGCACTTTCAATTAACTGATGATCTATCCTCTGGATAGATCATCAGCTTCTGATCGGCGGGGGTCCGACACCCGGGACCCCCGCCGATCAGCTGTTTGAGAAGGCAGCAGCGCTCCAGCAGCGCCGCTGCCTTCTCACTGTTTACCGCCGGGCCGCCCGCCCACTGACGTCACGACTTGTATCAATTAGAGTGGGCGCGGCTAAGCTCCATTCAAGTGAACAGAGCTTAGCCGCGCCCACTCTAGTTGATACAAGTCGTGACGTCAGTGGGCGGGCGGCCCGGCGGTAAACAGTGAGAAGGCAGCGGCGCTGCTGGAGCGCTGCTGCCTTCTCAAACAGCTGATCGGCGGGGGTCCCGGGTGTCGGGGACCCCTTTAAAGTGCAGAACCCCTTTAAATCTCTGTAGGAATGGAGTTCATGAGAAGACATGAAGTACAGAGAGGAGGTGGGGATGTGGATAATGAGCAGCAGCTCTTGTATGCAGTCTGCATCACCGGATCCCCACATTACCACAGTCTGTCCTGTCTGTCCTCTCTTTACTTCAGCTGTTTCCTCATGAACTCCATTCCCACAGAGAATCAGCTGAAGATCATATTAAACTATATTCAGGATCATAATAGCAGAGAAGAGGATGAGGCGGCTCTTTAACTCAGTCAGGGGCAGATTAGCCATAGACCTTACAGGGAAATTTCCTGGTGGGCCGTTGCCCAGGGGGCCACCTGAGCCCTCCTCACAGCCGGCCAATGGAAGTTTTTGGGGATATATTTTGTGCTGCTGGCAGCAGTATTTTGTGATGCACTGTGGTATTTGGCACTGTTGGGGTGGTATAATGTGCCACGATTTGGTATTGCTGGTCCTGCCTTCCATCAGTTTGGACTTGACTAAAAAACAAGGGCACTTTTATAATTTTTTCCAGGGCCTCTCCAAGTTCCGAGTCCGCCCCTGACCTCAGTGTTGTAAAGTAACTTGTCCTACTGTGTGATTAGCACAGGTTTTGTGTGGACTAATAGGACGGCGGCCATTTTATTTCCCCTGATGATTGCTCCCTAGGCAAAACGAGCCATTATAACTAAAGAAAGGTATTTTGGAATATATCTATAATAAAGTAATATTTTAGTATTTTCATTTTCTGAATTCCCGGAGAACCCCTTTAACGGCTTGTCCAAGTTATAAGAAAACTCCTCCAGTGCTGCTGCTTTGGTTTCCTTTTACAGGCTGCATACGACATGTGACCGCAGCAGCCAGTCACCGGCCTCAGCGGTATATGAGACAAGACTAAAAAACACATGGAGGGGAATAAATCATCCCACCCATGCCAGAAACGGCCAGTGTGCGTAAATCTAGGGGCAAATGGTATACTGTTTGGCGGGGCCATTGGAAAGTTTATCATCATTTAGACCAGAGAACTAGGGGCTGGCGTAGATTGCAGTTGGCGCACACGCATTAAGGTGATGTGCCTAATTTATGATTTGGCTTGCTCCTCGTAAGTGTAGTTTCTGGCCGCGCAGGGGAAATCAAATGCCGTCTTTGATAAAAAAAAAGATCAGTGATTGTGAGCCCAAACCAGGAGTGTAGCCTACACAGACGTAGGGGGTCATTTATGAACAGATATATGGCACTTTTGTGGTGTATATCTGGCGCCGATTCTGTTGCACGCCATAGTGCGGCAGAATCTGCAACTTCTTTCCCGCTCACGCCTGGTCTAAAAAAGTGGAAGTGGAGGGGCCGGCAGGCCCGTTTAATTCATTTTCTACGCCAGGTTCAGGTGTAAAAAATGGTGTAAATGTAAGACAGCTCGGAAGCTGGCTTACATTTAGACCGGTGGTGGATGCGTCAAAGTTATATAAAGGCCAGCGGCTCTCCGCTTTGCGGACAAGAATAGGCATTTATATTGCCGGCGCCCGCTCCGTAAATTGCGGAAGACAACACGGGCGGCCGACAACACGGACGGCCGTGTGCATGAGGCCTTAATAAATGTGTGTATAAGGCCTCATGCACACGGCCGTTGTTTTGGTCCGCATCAGAGCCGCAGTTTTGGCGGCTCTGATGCGGACCCATTCACTTCAATGTCAATGTGTCACAGTTTTTGCCACAATTCGTCATAAGCTGGTTGGCAGTGTTTGAATAGACATCTTGGCCAGGACCCCATGGTGTATATTGCCCAGATTGTGATCTCTTGCAGGTTCACAGGGCAGACTCGAATGCAGTATGTGAGCTAGGGTTGGTGACAGTGGCGTAACTATATGGGTCGATTACGCAATTAAGTCGGGGGCCCACAGGGCATCATACAGCTCAGGAAACAGGCCAGAAGAGGCCTGCACCACATTGCGGTCAGCCACATGGAGGCAAGTATTTGAATGTATTGTTTTTTTTATTTGGCACTACAGTGCTATGGGGGCACTAAATAGGGTATTTTGTACTGGCAGACATAAGGGGGCATGCTCTTGTACTGTTATACATTATGAGAGGGCACTATGGGGACATTGGCTCAACTGGGGAGACTAAGGGAGCATTTTTGTACTGACAAACAGAAACTGGCATTTTTGTACTGGCACACATTTGAAGGGGGGCATTATTTGCACTGGAATACATTATAAGGGGAGTGGTTTTTGTACTGGCGCACGTAAGAGGGTATTTTTGTACTGGCGCACATTATAGGCAGAATTATTACTACTGGGGGACTATGGAGAACATGATTACTCGTATGGGCACAATGGGGGCATTATTACTATTGGGGGCACTGTTAACACTGAGTGCACTCTGGCAGATAATTATTACTATTGGTGGGATTCTGGGGAGCACTATTACTGTGGGGGGCGCTGGCAGAGTATCAGCTTAGCAGAAATATTTTTTTTTGGGGCCGCTATGTTTACGGCACTATTAGTGTCAGGAACAGTATTTGCTGGGCACAGTTATTTTTTAGGGCACTGTGTGCCAATAATTATTGAAGGGGGCACTATCTGTGTGGTAATTGTATTTTCAGGGGGATTATCTGTTTCTGCAGTATAGTATGGGGAGCACAGATGGCACAGTATTAGAGGTGGAAGGATTGGGTGTTCAGAAGGTGGGATGATGATGAACTCTGCAGAGACTAGAGATGGCTGAAAGAAATCATCATGGCGGTCTGGTCTGAATGGAGAAGATGAGGAAAGAGTCTACATCAGAGGAGACATCACTGGATGTAAGAGGTATGTGGGGCTGTATTACCCTGTATGTTTTGTAGCTCTGTATGTGATGTTTTCCAAGTATATCATTAAGGCCTCTTTCACACGGGCGTCAAGTTTTTGCTCCGGATGCGTCCCGGGTGCATTGCGGCAAACCCGCGCGAGTAGGTACGCAATTGCAGTTAGTTTTGACTGCGATTGCGTTCCGTTGTTCAGTTTTTTTCGCGCGGGGGCAATGTGTTTTGCACGCGTGTGATAAAAAACTGAATGTGGTACCCAGACCCAAACTTCTACACTGAAGTTCAGGTTTGGGTTCAAGGTTGTGTAGATGTAATTATTTTCCCTTATAACATGGTTATAAGAGAAAATAATAGCATTCTTAATACAGAATGCATAGTACAATAGGGCTGGAGGGGTTAATTTTTTTTAATTTAACTCGCCTTAATCCACTTGTTCGCACAGCCCGGCTTCTCTTCTGTCTTCTTTCTTCAGGATCTGGGTAAAGGACCTTTGATGACGTCACTGCGCTCATCACATGGCCCATCACATGATCTATCACCATGGTGATGGATCATGTGATGAGCGCAGTGACATCACCACAGGTCCTTTTCCTACTGCACAGCAAAGAAGAAGAAGAAAGAAGAGAAGCCGGCTGCACAAACAAGTGGATTAAGGTGAGTTAAATTATTTAAGAAAATGTTTTAATTTTTTACAGCCCTATTTTACTAAGCATTCTGTATTAAGAATGCTATTATTTTCCCTTATAAATAACCATGTTATGAGGGAAAATAATATAATGGTCTGGCCCCCATCCCGATCATCTCCTAGCAACCATGCACGAAAATCGCACTGCATCCACACTTGCTTGCGGATGCTTGCGATTTTAACGCAGCCCCATTCATTTCTATGGGGCCTGCGTTGTGTGAAAAATGCACAAAGTAGAGCATGCTGCTATTTTCACGCAACGCACAAGTGATGCGTGAAAATCACCGCTCATGTGCGCAGTCCCATAGAAATGAATGGGTCCGGATTCAGTGCGGGTGCAATGCGTTCACTTCACGCATTGCACCTGCGCGGAAATCTTGCCCATCTGAAAGAGGCCTAACAGTAGGGCTGGAGGAAGGTATTAGGTTGATAATTTGTCATGGGGGGGGCCCCGTTTTAATTTTTGCATCAGGCAGCAGAAAGGCTAGGTGCACCCCTGCCCCTTTCCACAAAGCACTGAGGGTAGGGGAGCCAAGCTGAACATGCCTCAGGGCCCATGAGCTTTAGCTACGCCCCTGGTTGGTGGCACAGAGGGGGCTGTAATGTAATTTCTGCAAAAATTGCAAAAACCAAAAAGAGTGATCCCACAGGCCAACACTGCATGCAATAACGAGAGTACTTTTGCACACATGTGCGCAATAATTTGACCCAAGAATGCAGCAGCCATCAAGCAGATCCTGGCAGGATGGGAGTGCGGGTGCAGTCAGCTTATCATCAGCATCCAATGTTCCCAAGGACAAGATTGCAGCCTTCACCTTGAAGCTGTGGCTGATGTCTTGGTGATAACAGCATTATGGGCACTTGTCATGACGGCTGATGCCGCCCATCAAGGTCAATCTGGAGTTATGTCAGATGACACAGACTGATAACTTGGGCTCTGTAATCAGCACTGATAAGATAACCGCAGGAATCTCACCGCGCAAACGACAGGGAAGTGGACGACAAAGGAGTTTATAGAACCTGCAGCAACAGGAAACAATGTATCAGTCACACAGATACTTTATATCAGAACCTCGTCACAAAAGAACATGGCGTGATGATGGGAAGGGAGTGAGACAACCTGTTATAAGGACTCCGGGGCTTGCACTATTATAGGGGATGTATGTCTGGGAGTGTTATAAGGGACTATTCACATGGTGAATTCAGTTTGCAGTTTCTTGCCAAAATTACCACTGCACAATGCCGCGTTTGCTACAGTTTTACGGTAATTACAGCAATAAATTGCAATTAGATGACCTGGGTGAGTAGACCTTTTTGGGCCCTGGGGATGAAATTACTGTAGGGACCTTGTGACTGACACTAGTTTGCTTGGACTCTAGCTAAACATAAGTTTCTTCACCTAAAACACTCAGTACCACATGGGAGATCAGGCTTTGCACAGCCAACAGGTCAGGCAGCTTCCAGGCTTCTGACCAACAATGAGATTTTCAGGCCTATTTTATCCCCACAGCATTTACGCCTGGGGTTACATCAAGCTAGGAGAAAATATTGTACTGGAGTGGGGAGGGAATGGTTAGTCCCTCTACTTACCCACCATTCCATAAAATTCCCATCCCATCCAACTGAAACAACCCAGCGTTCCTGGATTCTTTTTACCTCACCCATCTGAGCATTCTAGGTGAGATTTACATCCCCTCTACAGACACCGTTTTACATGGGATTGAGGCTGACCCTGATTTATGAGCAATGTTATAGTTGGTTTTTATGTTTGGACTTTTTATATTTGCCAGCAATTTATGGCACTATGATCTGGGAAGTGTATGGCGGTATCATGTACTGTGACACCGTAGTTTGGGATATTTTCATGTTCTAGTGGCACTATTACATGTACACTATATGTGTGACTGTCATACCGGTGTTACTATTATTTGGGCAATGTATGGGAATAATATCATTTTAGGGCCTCATGCACACGACCGTTGTTGTGTTCCGTTCCGCAAAATGGGGTTCCGTTGTTCTGTGATCCGTTTCTGTTTTTGTTTCTGTATGTCTTCCTTTATTTTTGGAGGATCACCAGAGATAAAGGAAAGTAAAAAAAAAAGTCTAAGACAGGTTTGCCATGCAAATGATAGGAAAAAAACGGTCGCGGATGACAATCTTGTGTGCCACCGCGTTTTTTAGTGGTCCAATTGACTTGAATCCGCGAACTGTTTTCCACGAAAATAATAGGACAGGTTATATTTTTTTGGGACGGACTGGAACCACGGATCACAGATGGTGCATTAGCCGAGTTTTCAACGGACCCATTGAAAGTCAATGGGTCCGCAGAAAATCACGAAAAACAGCCCAACGGACACGGAATAAAACAACGGTCGTGTGCATGAGGCCTAAGGAAAATTGAAAAAGAAAATGAAAAAGTATAAACCTGCTCCTTGATCTTCATAGAATGGCTGCTCGGCGTGCCCTTAAGGCTGTGCTGGTGGATCTAAGTGGAACCCTCCATATCGAGGACACCGCCATACCTGGCGCTCAGGAGGCTCTAAAGAGGTAAGGACGGCATTTATAACTTTGCTCAAAATATGGAGTCACTTTGTAAATCCTTTGCTTTACTAATTGAGAGTTACATGATGTTTTCTACTCCAGTCATATCTAAAGCAACATTCACGATTGCGCTGGTTCTCTGTTCCTAGTGGGCGGGAGATGAAATGACAGCTGACCACTAAGGGCTTCACTAATAGGTCTCATAACTGCCTGTAGAATACAGATACACCAGTGTCAGACTGGTGCTTTGAATGTAAATGGAGAAGACGTAATGCTACAGAAAACTGGCCCTGTAAATGTAAAGCAAAGTATCTGCAGAGTTACTCAACACCTTGTGTAATTTTGCATTGTGTTTAAAGAGATGCTTTCTTCCAAAAACGGCTCCACAGCTGTCCACAGGTTGTGTGCAGTTTTGAACCCGTTACCTCATTGGAGCTGAGCTGCAATACCAGACACAGCCAATGGAGAGGTGTGGCGCTGTTTCTAAAAGAGAACAGCCGTTTTTTTTGTTGTTGTTTTTTTTAACCCTTTATCCCATTTTAACGGAAGAAAAGAAAAAAAATATCAGGTCATCCACAGATGCCGCTGTTTGACACTTTGTGTTTTCCTGTAGATTACGCAAAGCTCCTGTTACCATACGGTTTGTCACCAATACGACCAAGGAGTGTAAGCAGACGCTGCTGGAGAGACTGAGGAGGCTGCAGTTCGATATCAGTGAGGATGAGATCTTCACATCACTGACTGCGGCGAGGAACCTGCTGGAGCAGAAGAATGTCCGCCCCATGCTGATGGTGGACGATGGCGCCCTGCCGGATTTTGAAGGTAATGGGTTATTCAGCGATTAGGTATTTGGTAGTTACTAGGTCTGGGAGCGAAGTGCAAATTACGGTGGTGACCCTGCATATCCATTAGGGCTCATGCACACAAGCGTGTGTTCCCCGTACTGTGGACTGCAAAAAGTGGTCCGCAATGCACGGGCACCATCCATGTGCACGCCGTTTGTGAACCCATTGACTATAATGGATCCGTGATCCGCAAGAGACGGTCTGCACCGTGAAAATATAGGACATGTTCTATTTTATTGCAGAGCGGAGGTACGGACCGAAATCCCACGGCAGTCCTTCATGGTGCTTCCATTGGTTCTGATCCGTGCCTTCGCTCTGCACTGCTTCGTATCTTGCGGATTGCGGACCTATTCAGGTCAATGGGTCCGCCCGTATATTGTGGATGCGCTGTTTGCGGGCTTGTGTGCATGAGCCTTTAAAAGGTTTTCTGAGAATCTTCTTTGGCAGGTGAGGTCTCTTGCCCTGTGTGCAGCTCAGTCCTATTCAAGTGAATGGGGCTGATCTGCAGTACCAAACACAGCCACTATCCAGTGGATGGCGCTGTGCTTGGTAAGCTGCAGGGAGTCGCAGCACCCACCAGAGCTGAGGTTAGGTTATTTGCCAAAAAGCAACAAATTCCTGTATACCAGTAAAGCTACATATACATTCATTCCCTTAGTGACCACCTATTATGGACCCTATGACCAACCAATTAGTTTTTTCATCATCGCATTTCAAGACCCATAACTTAGACTTTGGCACTATTTTGTGACACACATAACTTTTATTAACTTTTTTTTATGGGAAGGAATGCAATCAGCCCCACCGTTATTCTGTGCGTTCCCCCGCGCTATTTATCATGTGGTAAATATATGTTACTTGTATTCTATAAATCAGGATATGTATATTTTAATTTTTAGTAATTTTGAAAAATCAAACCAGTTTCTATAGGAAAAAATGTTTTTTTTTTGTTTCACCACATTCTGAGAACCAAGATTTTTTTTTTTTATGTTTCTACCGACCTAGCGGTATGAGGTTGTGTTTTTTACTGGATAAAGTATGGTATTCTTCTATAAAATATGTGAAGATTGTCTGAACTTCGGTTTAGGCCCCTTGCACATGACCGTATGCCCTCCGAGACATTCGCTCCGTGAGTGGGCCATATGTCCCGGAGCGGCATTGATCGTGCGTACGGGAGTGCACAGCATCATAGATTACAATGATGCTGTGCACGTCTGGCTGCCCGCGAGCTATGCTCTTATGAGTGCAAGAGGGCTCAGGCTGTTGTCATCTACACCAGAAACAAAAATATCAATGTTTAGGTGTAAAAGTAAGTCCTGGGGGAGGATTTATCAAAACTGGTGCAAAAGAAAACTGGCTTAAGTTGCCCAAACCAACCAATCGGATTCCATCTTTCATTTTCCAGAGAAGGTCTGGAAAATGATACGATCAATCTATGGGCGACTAAGCCGGTTTTCCTTTACACCAGTTTTGATAAATCTCCCCCCTGGAGTCCTCCTCGGGACCATGTCTCACCCTCCATGACACCAAGGTGAAATGTCTGCTCCTACCATCCCTGACTAAGAAAGGTCTCCAAGATAACCTGGAAATTCTGGAAATATTCAGCACCAGGTGGGCACTGCCCATCAATCCAAAGAAAACCAACATCATGGTGTACCAGAAAAGAAACCAGAAACCAGCCGGCCATCCTCCCTTCCTGCTAAACAATTGTCGACTTATAGAACCCGACAGGTACACCTAACTGGGACTAGAGATAAGCAAATCAAGACGCTTTAAGCAAGCCTTGGAGATATTTAAAGATGAGACATGCAAAACCTTCTATGCCATCAAAAGGCGTCTGTATCATCTCAAAGCACCAGTGACCGCCTGGCTTAAAATCTTTGATAGCATCATCGCCCCAAATCTCCTGTAGGGCAGCGAAGTCTGAGTCCCAGATACATATCCAGAATGGTCAAAGTGGGACTCTGGCCAAACGGAAATATTCCACCTTCTCCAGGTCCACAGGAGCACCTCCAACAGCAGAGCTGGGCAGATTCCCACTATACCTTGCTGTCCAGAAGAGGGCGCTGTCATTCAGGGCCCATCTGCATATCAGCAGTCCCAGCTCCTACCACCACAAAGCCTTGCTGCACCAAAAAGCCCCAGAAAAACAAAGCACCCCGCAACAAGTCACCCAACCCAGCCTGACCAAGCCACCAACCAGTAAAGCCTGACAAAAGGTGAAATCCAGAAGATGATATGCAAGAGCAAATAGGAATATATCAGCATCTGGAGGAACGACATAAGAATGTCGCAATAGCTGACAATCTACCAGAGCCTGCAGAGGGAGTACAAACTGGCCCCATATCTGGAGAAACTCCCAAACCTCAGAGACAGTCAGATCCTGAGCTGGTACAGACTGAGCACCCACATGCTGCTCATCAAATCTGGGCGGCACCGACAGGGGTACATGCCAAGAGAGGGGCAGACTGTGCCCACAGTGTGACCAGGAGGCTGTGGGAGCATGAGGCTCAATTCCTGCTGAGGTGCCCCAAATACTCAGCAGTGAGGGACACTCGCTTCAGGAGACTGTCTGATCTCTGCCCAGACTTCACCTCCATGGAGGAGGTAGAGAGACTATCCATACTGCTGGGGGAAGAGGATAGGTCATCAGCATCTGATCGGCAGGGGTCCCACCAATCAGCGGCGCACGTAGTAGTGCCGTGGCCTTCTTACTGCTCCCTTGAAGTGAATAGGGCTCAGCGGCACCCAGGCCACGTGACATAATCGTGACATCACTAGCCTGCAGGAAGCTGTGAGAAGCGAACACCTGATCGTCGGGGCTCCCGGGCGTCAGCTCCCCGATGATCAGATGCTGATGACCTACCCAGGGGACAGATCGTCAGCCTATAGCTGGAAGTTTGAGGAGTGCCGGGCAGCACAGGATGCAGCATATTCATCACAATAATTTAGTCCCCTCTTCCTCGTGCTGACTTTTTACTAACACTGGCCTATGAGACGTTAGTAAATCTGCCCGTTGTGTTTTTCACCCTTTGGGTTACCTGAGCTTTTTGACCACTGGCTCAGCCACCAGCACTTTCACGTGTGGCAGATATTTCAGCAACTGAAAAATCCCTTCCTTGCATGTGACTGGAGATGTTCCTGCAGCGAGAACAGGCGCAGAAATTTCCTCTATACACCTGCTTCATGTGAATTCACCTCTAAACTACTGGCGGGAGATGCAGTCTTCCATAATAAGGGCTCATGCACAAGACCGTATGTATTTTGCGTTCCTCGGAAAAAAAAACAGGTGATGTTGCATCCATTTTTTTTCGATTCATTGTAACAATCCCTGTCCTTTTCCACAAAACGGACAAGTGCGGACATATGGAAACGGAATGGACATGGAGTTTTTTTTTTTTCAAGCCCCATTGAAATGAATGCTTCCGTATACGGACCTGTAAAAAAACGGAACGGAAGAAAAATATGTTAGGGTGCATTAGCCCAAATTGGGGGAAAGCAGTCCAATTCGGCGGAGGATCAGAAAGAGAAGGGTTACAGAAAGTTTGGTAATGGCCACCGTATAGATGGAGGACAGGTATGTTAATTCCGGCGTGAGAATTAAAGGTTTTGCATTGATGAGAATTTTCTCCTTGGGCTTTGTATTGAAGCATGACTAAATTATAGACGCAGTGTACAATTCAATTAAGGCAGCGTCTTCCGGCTGTGACCTCTCTCTTCTCCGCTCGTAGGAATCGCCACCGACAGTCCCAACGCGGTGCTGATAGGATTAGCTCCGGAACACTTCAACTACCAAAGCATGAATCAGGCCTTCAGGTGAGTCCTGGCCTGATTGCATTTTATGGCTCGTGTAATTGGCTGGTAACAGACGGATTAATCCTTCTTGCTCCGGAGGGAATCTCTAACGCGTGGAAAAGCGCCTCCATCCGCGCCACGACTTTAATAAGGTACGCACAAAAAGACGTACGCGGCCGTGCCCCAATTATCTGTCAGCCGAACAGATGTTTCACTTCATTTTTGAAATTAAAAGGGGACAGACGTAGCAGAGCTGGGTTTGTCATCGAGCTATTTCTTTTGTGTTCTTGGATAAACGGATGATTAAGAGGGCTACATGGTGGCTTTCCGTCGTGCAAAACCTACCATAAAAGCAATCGAAAATTTTACAGATGCATCACTATTGTTGAAGCCTTGTTCACACACAGCGGTAGGGGTGTCCAGGGATGAAGATCCAGTACATGTGTGTAACCAGTGGTTTTTACGGATGTAGTGGAGTGTCCTTTGCCCTCTGCCTGGTCGGTGTATGTCAGTATCTCACCAAAGAAAGGCTGTGGAATAGTGTAGTAGACGACGCTTGTCCATCCCATGGTGTCCTAAAAAAAATATTTCAGTTTACCGAAGGCCATATTAGTCTATGGGTGACCGATGCCAATGTATGGCCTCCATCACTGTCCTCCGCTATACCACTATCTTGCCGTCCATACCTATACATATCACTGAAGCTTCCATGGGTAGGAAGGGGGCAGATGGTGCCTTGACTGCAGGCAGAGCTACCACATAGGGCAGTACATCAGTCTAATATTTTCATCTATCTATCTCCTTATTATCCATCTGTCTGTCTATCTCATATCAATGTCTATCTATCTACTGTATGGGACTGCTGTAGTTAAAATGCTAATACCCGTGCCAAAAAAGTGATATCTATATTTTGTTTCATGTTTGTTTATTATTTAGTATTATTTTTATTTTTGTTCATTTTAATATATTGTATTTTTTTTTATTCATTTTTGTTTACTTGATTGTTTAAATTTTTGTTATTTTTTATTTATTCATTTTTTGTTTATGCAACATTATTTTTTATTTCAATTCTTTTTACATTTGTTATTTTTTCAGATCTCTTTTGTTCATGTGATATTTTTTCAGTTTATATTCATATTTTTTTAATTCCTATAATTATTTTTTTTTTAATGCTATAATGCTACTTTTTTATTAAAATTATGTTTTCATACTTTGTAATTTTTAGGTTCAGAATTCTCACAAAGTATTCTCTATCGCCGCCGTGGTATAGCATAGGCTGAGGGAGGTCACCAGGTGCAGGTCAGGGACATCAGGACCAGTTTTATCTAATCTCCCTGCTGCTCTTATCACCCCCAGCATCTATCTTATCACCCCCAGCATCTATGGGTGACATAAAGCCGTGTTTTCCGTCACATTGCTGCACTCTATAACGTATATGCTGCATCCTCCACATCTTCACCTTTCTCTATAATAGCACGACATAGACATGTGTTGCCCAGGTCACTGTCTTTCTGACTTTTGCCCCTGGAATGCTTCCACCACCATTCTGTGTATTTATTACTAGAAGAATATTGATCCCGCAAAGGCCCCTTGCCCCCATTCATGACCCAGAGATGTTCCATTGACCACTTTGCTATCCTAGACCACCAGGGATATTCGTTCTTCACCTCTAGAGCTAACCGTACACATTTAATGAATGTTTGATGAATCCACCAACTACCATGCATGGGGTTGTCTTGATTTGCCCTTGAGAGAAGGATCAGGCATGGTAGATTTCACCAGTCCCAATCTTTTTGTTCTCGAGGAAGATACATGTAAACTCTCCACCAGAGGGGTGCTCACTTCTCCTCACTGAAAACACCTCGGCCAACATGAGTGTTCATGTGTATTGGGGTAGAGGAATTTGGGCAACAGAGCTGTCGACAGCTGTCTAAAGTTTAGGGCCAACTTTATGCTCTCTGGACAACCATGAGTCATATCTATTAGTTCCTTCAATACTTGAAGGTGGCACCTTCTTTTCAAAGAATTTTGTACCATTACAAAAAAGTGATTTCTATATTTTGTTTCACGATTATTTATTATTTTGTATTATATTGATTTTTCAAGTTTAGTATTTTTTAATTTTTGTTCATTTTATTATAGTAACATAGTATATAAGGCTGAAAAAAGACATTTGTCCATCCAGTTCGGCCTGTTATCCTGCAATTTTTGTTTACTTGATTGTTTAAATTTTAGTTATCTTTATTTTATATGTATTCATTTATTCATTTTTTGTTTATGCAACATTTTATTTATTTATTTAAATTCGTTTTACATTTGTTATTTTTTCAGATTTTTTTTGTTCATGTGGTATTTGTTCAGTTTATATTCATTCTTTTTTTTTATTCCTATAATTTATGTTTTTGAATAATGCTACTTTTTAAAAAAAATTATGTTTTCACACTGTCATTTTTATGTTCAGAATTCTCACAGAGCTGTCAACAGCTGTCTGAAGTTTAGGGCCAGCTTTATGCTCTCTGGACAACCATGAGTCATATCTATTAGTTCCTTCAATACAGGGAATAACTAGTAATACATCTGTCATCAGTTTATACTAACACTATGTAAGAGCTGGAAAGAATTTTTCTCATCATGAGTAGTATAAATATGAAGTTTTATTCTGCCCAACCCTTCTCTTCTCCAAGTACCCTGGTGGCAAGAGCGGACAAGAATAGGCAGTTCTATGGGGGATGCCGGCCGGGTGTATTGCGGATCTGCAGTTTGCAATACACTACGGACGTGTGAATGGACCCTCAATCCGTATCGTTCGTGTGAAAGAGGCCGTGAAAGAGGCCTTAAAGGGGCATTCCACTTTAAATTAAAAAAAAAATTACATATGCATGTATCACTTTTGCTTGGCTTCATGGGAGAAATGGGGGATCAGATATAGATATGCCTGTTAGAGAGGTATTAAGAGATGTATTGAAAGTGATGGAAATGAAACGTGGAATAGTTGCCCATGAGAGATGGAATCTGATTGGATGCCAGGGGAATTACTTCACCTATGATTTTGCAGCAGGGGCGGACGCAGACAGCAGGGGGCCCCTGTGCAAGGAATGTACCGCCCTCCCTTAAACCACACATACAAATATAAACATATACGTGCAAATTTCATACTAGGTCACGCCTCTGCCCAAAGCATAACTACGGTATACACAACCAGTCCCCTTAATGCCCCCACATAGTAATTATTCCCCCTTTGTGCCAGTAGCTATGCCCAGATGTGCCCCCTTCACAGTAGCTATGCCCAGATGTGCCCCCTTCACAGTAGCTATGCCCAGATGTGCCCCCTTCACAGTAGCTATGCCCAGATGTGCCCCCTTCACAGTAGCTATGCCCAGATGTGCCCCTTCACAGTAGCTATGCCCTGATGTGCCCCCTTCAAAGTAGCTATGCCCCGATGTGCCCCCTTCAAAGTAGCTATGCCCAGATGTGCCCCCTTCACAGTAGCTATGCCCAGATGTGCCCCCTTCACAGTAGCTATGTCCAGATGTGCCCCCTTCACAGTAGCTATGCCCAGATGTGCCCCCTTCACAGTAGCTATGCCCAGATGTGCCCCCTTCACAGTAGCTATGACCAGAGATGCCCACTTCACAGCAGTTATGCCCAGATCTGTGCCCATTTCACAGTAGTTATGCCCAGATCTGTGCCCATTTCATAGTAGTTATGCCCAGATCTGTGCCCCCTTCACAGTAGTTTTGCCCCAATATGTGCCCCCTTCACAGTAGTTATGTCCAGATATCTGCCCTCATTGCTGAGAAAAATGTTTTATTATATGCAAACGGGGGCGTTACGATTACTCCTAGAGGCTCTGCTCTCTCTGTAACTGCCGCGCCCTCTGCACTTTGACGCGGCTAGTTGTGATGACATTTTCACTGGCAGGCCCAGTCAAATTAGACAGGGAGCAGCAGTTGCAAAGAAACCGGAGCCTCTAGGTGTAATGGCAACGCCCCCGTTGCTCCTACAGGCTCATTTGCATAAATTAAAACATAATCTTTCTCAGCAATGCGGGCACATGTGAACATGGGGCCAACACAGATGTCTTAAGCTGCCAAGTGCACATGTAACAGGTCAGCCAGTGTCATAGGTACAGAACTGCTGACAGATGCCTTTTAAAGCAGTTGTCTGGGTTCAGAGCTGACCCCGGACATATTCCCTTCTCCCCCCCCCACTCAGCCCCTCTGACATTTCATACTCCGATGCTCTCCCTTGGCCTGCATTGTAAAGAGTAGAGCAGGGGCTGTTTGGTTTACAGCCCTAGCAGTGTTCCCGGTGACTGATGGGCGGCTTTACTAATAAGGCATCCTTAATAGAAATAAGGCCAATTCTTAAGGCAGCTATGGAGCCCTCAGTAGTAATGCCGTCATCACTGCCAGTCTTCTATAAAATACAGTCCCATGTAAATTAATCCCCTCCTTCAGCCCCTCCAACACATAGTCCCATGTAAATAACATCACTCCTTACCCTCCAGTCCTCCATAATATCCAGTCTCATGTAAATAACACCAGTCATCTCCCCCAATCTTCTGTAACATACAGTCCCATGTAAGTAACAGACACCTCCTCCCTTCAGCCCTTTTAACATACAGTCCCAGTTAAATAACATATTTTCCTCCCACTAAGCAGGGGGGAGGTATGAGGTGAACCACATCTCCCAGCATTTCTCTGGCACTTACATTCACAGGTCTCCACTGCTGAGCGCTGCCTCTTTCTGCACTGGTCACATGACGGTGACCTCACCACAGGTCCTACCCCCCGCCACACACACACACGCCCCAACCGCCCGACCTCCACCCCAAGGGGACCAGGTTATCCTGGCAGAGGAAGGGAGGGAAAAAATAATAAAATAAAAAACACCTCAGCTGGCGGTGGGAAGGGCCCCCTCCCTCTCTGGGCCCCTGTGCAGCTGAACCAGCTGCACAGGCAATATGTCCGCCCATGTTTTACAGCAGTTTTTCTCCTATGAGTGGGTGGCATTATTTCACTGCTTCGATGAGCATTTATATGTATCTTATGTAACCTGCACTGACCCACACATGGCACTACCACTACCATCCTCTTCCTGTGTGTGTGTATATAGAGAAAGGGTAGCCATAGATGTGGATTGCTGCACCTGCTTCTTATCACAGCGGTGCCCTGATATCTGATCTGAGCCGGGGTCATAAAGATCTGTGTGTGCAGTGTCTGTGGGCACTGCCAACTTATCAGGCGTCTGCTTCTTCCTGGGCTTAACCCTAGACTCTACAAGTGGCTTTCCAGTTGTTGCAGAAGAACAACTCCTAGCATGCACTTTCCATTTTCGACAATGCCTTTGTGTTAGAAGGGTCCTCCGACAATATGTCCTGGTTCTATAACTCCCAGGAATGAGTTCTAATCTGTTTGGCAACAAGTGTTCGATTTCCCTGCAGCACCCCCACAGGACGGATGAGGCATTACACAGTTTCTCTTGATGGAATGCAAATGTTTTGGGTCCTCCAGAGCAAAGAATGAAAGAGTGAACGTCCATTTTAACCTTCTCTGTAATCTCTTTCCAGACTGGCGCTGGATGGCGCCCCCCTCATAGCCATACACAAGGCCAGGTATTACAAAAAGAAAGACGGCTTAGCACTGGGTCCTGGCCCATTTGTAACGGCTCTGGAATATGCAACAGACACAAAAGCCACCGTGGTGGGAAAACCGGAGAAAACCTTCTTCCTCGAAGCCCTGAGGAACACAGGCTGCTGCCCGGAAGAAGCTGTGATGATAGGAGATGTAAGTTTGTGTGAGATCTATCTAAGCCAGGGATCAGCAACCTCCGGCACTCCAGCTGTTGTGAAACTACAACTCCCAGCATGCTCCACTCACTTCTATGGGAGTTCTGAGAACAGCCAAGCAAGTGTGCATGCTGGGAGTTGTAGTTTCACCACACCTGGAGTGCCGAAGGTTGCTGACCCCTGATCTAAGCTAGTTATCTAACATCCATCTAATCTATCATAACCTATGTAGCAGACATGAGTTTGTCATTCAACTCTTTCTTGTCTACACTGATAACTTTACTGTGTGAAGTGCAGTAGATTGGCCGGCGGTAAACCACTGGGAACACGCTTTGACATTGTGGTCATGTAACTCGGCTACGTTTTAGTGCACATGGCGGTGGCTCCGTGGTTAGCACTGGTCTCATGCAGCGCTGAGGTCCTAGGTTTGAATCCGACCAAACACAACATCTGCATGGAGTTTGTATGTTCTCCTCGTGTTTGGGTGGGGTTCCTCTGGATTGCTCTGGTTTCCTGATAGGGACCTTAGGCTGGGTTCACATTACCGTTTCATTTTTCTTTCTTCTGATCCGTCAAAAGAGCAGAAAAAAATGTATCCTGTAAAAAAAAATGATCCTGAGCATCCATTTCTGTCTGAGATCCATTTTTTTTAGACAGAAAAAAAAAAGTCTTGCATGCAAAGAAACGGATGTAAAATGTGCTTAATGGTATGCTCAGGATCCGTTTTTTTTTTCCTACTCTTCTGACGGATCATAAGAAAGGAAAATGAAACAGTGATCTGAACCCAGCCTTGGATTGTGAGCTCCACTGGAGACAGCAAGCAGAGATGACGTCTGAAAAGCGGTGCGGAATATGTTGGCGCTATATCGGTGAGCAAAACAAATAAATGCATTTTATTTTTAGAGCATTTGAAATGCAGTGCTGCCCTCTTGTGGACTCACCTGGTAATGAAATCATAGCCAACTCCATAGTGTAGACCTTTACATTGTACACCAGGGATGGGAAGATGTTTCTTGTACACAAGCCATTTTTTTGTGGAGTCGGAGCCAAGTGATTTCGGATGCAGCAGTTTACTTTCCGGCTGGCAGAGCTGCAGGTTTACAGTGGAGTTTATGGTCGATTAAAGATTTGGCAGCCATGCATCAGAGCTACGCTAAAACATGACGATTCAACATAGTGACCTTACACCTGATTGTCTCAGTCAGTTTTATTTTGACCCTCTAATTCTGTAAGGTAACGATTGGAACCCGTCTCTAGTACTGGCTATGGTTTGGCAACTTGGCATCTGGCGGATATCCGGCGGGATGAGATATGCTCACTATCAGGGGCGTTGCTAGAGTCTCAAAAGATCCGGGGCCCAAGCCCCAATGAATATGGCCCAGTTCTGTAAGTCCCCCCACACACCGCATTTTGCTGTACTTGCTATACAGCAGCACATACCTGTCACATCCGGTGCCTCAAGGTGACGTCTCCTCTGATGTAGCACTTCTCTGTTATCATCTTCGACATTTGGTCCGTACAACTTCTTTCAGCCGCTCCTCATCTCACCAGAGTGTGACACACAGACATCTTAGCTTCCTCACATTTCTATCATCATCTCCCAACCTGGAGACCCCACAGTGTTCTCCTGCTGCTCGCTGTGCCCCCCAATACCCCCAAATACTATCCTGAAGAAATATCAGTGCCCCCCAGTAATAGTGCTCCTCATAATCCCACCAATAGTAATTCCCTTCTAGAATGCCCTCATTAGTAATACTGCCCCCTACAGTGATAATGCTCCCCAAGAGTGCCTTCATTAGTAATACTGCCTCCCACAGTGCCCCCAACAGTGATGATGCTCCCCAAGAGTGCCTCCATTAGTAATACTGCCCCCTACAGTGCCCCCAACAGTGATAATGCTCCCCAAGAGTGCCCCATTTTGTAGAAGAGCCCTCCAGTATTAACAATACCCTCACAGAGCCCCCAATAGAAATAAGGCCCCCTATTGTTCCCCCAGTGGTAATAAAAATGCCTATAATGTCCCCTGGATTTATAATACCCCTACAGTGCCCCCAGCAAAGGTTGCACTACATTTTTTACCATTGGAGTATTTTTAGCTGAGGAGGAGTACGAAAATTGCAGTTATTCATATATATAATACGTAGTGGTACATAACATTAAGGGGTTGCTATTTATGCAGGTAAACCATTACCAGTCTCCTCTATAATGTCTTCCATGCAGAAATAGCAAATTTTGACCATTTAAAATGTCTCTCTCAGAAGACTGAATCCCTACCTTTCTTGAAGCACCAAATCTGTCACGTAGGGATCGGAGCAGTAGACTGGTGGCACTGGGCGGATTCTGGGACGAATGCACAGGAGACAGTTATAGGACAGTCTTGTACACAGTATATCGGACAGTATAGTGTTACCGTATAGTCCTCTCTGTGATCTCTGCACACTGCGCTCCGTACATAAACCATACGGGGAAATAGACCTCTCGGTGGCCCAGGGTACTTACATAGAAAAACTAACAGCCAAGAGGCTAAACAAAACCCTGTTTCTGACCCTTATGTTAAAACATAACTTTCATTTGATTAGTCCGATACCTAAACGGATTTTTTTTTTTTTTAACTGCCGTTTCTCTAGATGACCTTACATTGATAGTAGTGTTAATAGAGTCTCAACGGTCTATAAAAGTAGGGTACCTGCTCTATTAACACTACTATCAACATAAGGTCATCCAGAGAAACTTAAGTTTTTTTAAATTCTTTTTTTGTTCCGTTTAGGTATCTGGGCAATCAAATGAAAGTTATGTTTTAACATAAGGATCAGAAACAGGGTTTTGTTTAGCCTCTTGGCTGTTAGTTTTTCCATTCAAAAACCTCCACATTGAGCTCCCAGCAGCAGATAGACGCCTGCAGGGCACGCTGGGACTTCTGGTGTGACATCACCTGGGCACATGGTCTTTGCTCAGCAGAGGCTCCGCCATGCTGTCCCTGGACTTCATCCGCAGCCGGCAATGGCGCAGGGTGGCTTGCGCTCCCCGTTTTCATAATAACTGAAAAGAAAGTTGCTGTGTTCAGCACGCGGGAGAAGGGGGTGTGAGAGGAGCGGCCAATGGCACGGCAGCCCGCTGATACTGGCAAAGTCTGTACTGTGCGGAGCTCTGTTATTGGAGCTTTCAGGCACTAGCGGTATTGCTGTGCTGCCTGTGCTGTTCACAGCGCTCATAAATGGCAGTGAAATCATCATGCGTATTCTTATGCATTAGACATTTTTTAGGGAGTACTGCCTGTACAGGCGTCTGATGCTTGTACAGGCGTTATTGCAACCTCTTCCCCCTACTGTTATAACGCTCACCCTGAAGTGCCCCCAGTATTTATAATGCCCCCTGTAGTTATATTCCTCCCTCCACCATACAGTCCCATGTAAATAACATCACACCATCTTTCCAGCCCCCTCCAATATACAGTCCCATGTAAATAACATCACCGACTTCAACATACAGTCCCAAGTAAATAATATCACCCCCTTCCCCAGATGCCTACAACATGCAATCCCATGTAAACATCACCCCCTCAACATTCGGTCCCATGTAAAAACATCGCCCCCTCAACATTCAAACCCATGTAAATAACATCACTCCCTCCCACAGCCGTCATCAATATACAGTCCCATGTAAATAACATAATCCCCTCCCACAGCCGCCTCCAACATACAATCTCATGTAAATAACATAATACCCTCCCACAGCCACCTCCAACATGCAGTCCCATGTAAATAACATCACTCCCTCCTCCAGCCCCCTCCAACATATAGTCCCATGTAAATAACATCCCTCCCTCCCTACAGCCACTACAACATACAGTCCCATGTAAATAACATCACCCTGCCCCACCCCCTCCATAATTCAGTCCCATGTAAATAACATCACTCCCTCCCCCAGCCACCTCCAACACACAGTTCCATGTAAATAACATCAGTCCCTTCAGCCCTAACATACAGTCCCAATTAAATAACCACAACTCCCAGCATTGCTCTGCCTCTCCCTTCACTTACCTCTCCTCATGTAGCAGACATCACCACAGCTTCTCCCCCCAGGACTTCTCCTCGTCCCTGCCGTCCTCTCCTGCCCTTTTCACGTGATGGTGACATCATCGCAGGTCCTCAACCACTGCCTGTTTTATTGGTCACATGATCTGTAATGTCATCACAGGTCCTTCAGCTCGTCCTGTGCATTAGATTGAATTGTATTGCCCTCCTGAGGACATTCGGGCCTGGGACAAAGCATCAGGGGCCCAGGCCCCAAATGTTTTAACCTAGCAACACCCCTGCTCACTATGATCCTAGGTAAATAAAGGAGAGATGTAAAATACATTTTTCTATATTCTTTCTCTTTTCTTACAGGACTGCAGGGATGATATTGGGGGCGCACAGGACACCGGCATGTTGGGGATACTAGTAAAAACTGGTATGTATCTATCCGCTGTGTTCTAGGTCTCTGTAAGGACACAGCTATTTCTGGTGGGAGTCTGAAATCCATTAGAGCAGGGATCTGCAACCTCCGGCACTCCAGCTGTTCTGAAACTACCAGAATACTCCTTTCACTTCTAGGGGAGTTACAGGAATAGCTGAGTAAGTGTGCATGCTGGGAGTTGTAGCTTCACAGCAATTGGAGTGCTGAAGGTTGCTGATCCCTGCATTAGAGGCTCAGTTTGATCTAGGGCTGCAGTAAACGAATATTTTAGTAATCGAGTATTCTATCGATTATATTTCTCGATTCATCGAGTAATCTAATAAGAAAAACCTTCTTAAAATAACGTACGTATTTACGTTTTTCTTTATAAAAACAATATATTTATTTCTTACAGTGGTGGTATGGTATAGCAAATAATTGCACACACATGTTGGCTTGGCTGTATAACGTTATTGGTTTACTTTGGAGGGGTTAATGGAAGCACCTTGGCATTAGGCATGTATAAAGTTATTTGTTTGAAGGGGTTAATAACTTTATACATGCCCATTGCCAAGGTGCTTCCATTAACCCCTCCAAACCAATAACTTTATACATGCCTAATGCCAAGGTGCTTCCATTAACCCCTCCAAACCAATAACTTGTATAAAGTTATTGGTTTGTAGGGGTTAATGAAAGCACCTTGGAGGTGCCTTCATTAACCCCTCTCTAAACCAATAACTTTATACATGCCAAGGTGGTGCCTCCATTAACCACTCTCCATCTGCCTTTTTTCAATAAATCAATTTACAGTGAGTGCCCCCGATTCCCCCTCCCCTGGCGTGCCTCTGGTGCTGTTAACGTAAATTACCTAATGGCACTGGCACTAGTGAGGAGGGCGCAGCCGCAGACACATGGAGTCCGGACCGAGACCGTCTTCATCCCAGCATGCACTGGGACCTTACGTGACGTCACACACACTTTAGCCAGCGTGCTGACGATGTATTGTGCGCGGCTGCGCATTACGCAAAGTCCTGCCTGCAGGGCGGTGCCATCTCTCTGGACTCCGGAGGACATGGAAGCGGTGAGTGAGACTGTTAATTTCACTCCCGCTCCGTAATCATGTGATGTAAACGATTACTCGATGCAGGGAAACTGCATCGAGGATTTTTTTGACTCGATTTAATCGAAGTATTCGAATAATCGTTTCAGCCCTAGTTTGATCCATTGGACCTTATGCTTAACACTGCTGCTCTGCTGGTTAAGATTGTGTGCAAGCTTAAAGAGGACCTTTCATGGCTCCATACTTTATTAACTGAGGAGACATCAGCTTTTCTCCCTGGGCGTTCCTTCTCCCTGGCTGTAGTGCTGTCTAATCGCAGCGGGGAGCGTCACAAGCCAGGGAGAAGGTGATTATTTTTTTGTCTCCCTGGCTGTGACGCTCTGCGCAGCGATTGGACAGCGCTACAGCCAGGGAGAAGGAACGCCCAGGGAGAAAAGCTGATGTCTCCTCCCCATTGCTCCGATGCTATTACTTAGCATACAGAGCGGGAGAATGTAACGGGGGCCACAGCGGGCGAACGGAGCGGCGCCCAGAAATAATAGTAAGTGCAGGGACATCCCCCATGTATGCCCTACATGTCCTACTACTTAATTAATAAAGTATGGACCTATGAAAGGTCCTCTTTAACCCTTTAATAGTGCAGCGCTGGCCGGGTCTTTAAAATGGCGCCTGCTCCTGAGCAGAGTGGGTGCCATAGCTGCGGGTTGGCCTGCTGTTTCTTATAGCAGACACCCGCGGCTAATGTCTGCAATGGCAGTAATGCCGATCGTGGACATGTAACCCGTCAGATGCCGTGGTCAGGACATCTAAGCGCATGAAACACAGATGCTCTGGCTCCCCAGTGCAGCGATCAGAGGAGCCGGAGCGTGTATGCAGCAGCCCCTGTCTTTGTGAATGACAGGAGGCTGCTGCATAGTACTTCCTATGGAGCCCTTGCCTGTAATAGGGCTCCATAGGAAACTAGCAATTTTCTCATAGACTTCAATGCTAGTGCATTGGGGTCTATGAGAATCGCAATCTAATGACTGCTTGTTATAGTTCCCTATGGGAACTGTAAAAAAAAAAAAAAAAAAATACACATCATGGGTGTCACCATGTGCAAAAACACCCATAGTATAAAAATATATTCCCCATACGGCAAACAGCAGAACGGGGAAAAAAAAAACATCAAAATGGCCGACTCGCTGTTTTTGGTTGCTTCATTTTCTACAAAAAAATTAAATAAAAAGTGATTAAAAAGTCATACACACCCCAGAATTGTATCAATGAAAAGTTCAGATCGCCCTGCAAAAAATGAGCCCCGACATGGCTCTGTACACATAATTACAAAAAAGTTATAGGGGTCAAAATATGGCGATGAAAAATAAAACAGCTTTTTTTCCCCACTTTATTATTTATCATATCAAAACGCAAGAAAAACTATACATATAAGGTATTGCTAGATTCGTACTGACTTGTAGAATTAAAGTAACTGTCAGTTTTATTGCACATCGAATGTTGTAAATAAAAACCCCGTAAAACTGTGGTGGAATTGCATTATTTTTATTTTTTTGCAGTTTCATCCCATTTGATTTTTTTTTCCACTTCCCACTACATCATATGCAATATTAAATGGTGGCGTTGGAAAGTACAACTTGTCCTGCAAAAAACACGCCCTCATATGGCTATGTGAACAGACAAATAAAAATCCTGGAATCCTGGGAATTGTATTTCTTTAAATGGTAATCCCACCCTGAGCAAGCTGTGGCAGCATTAAAACAAAGGTGCAGCACAGTGCTGGAAAAGATAATGAAAATGATCATTACTTCTGATCATGGTGACATCATCTGGTTTGTATTCAGACACATGCAGACACTTTTTTTATGGCTTTATAAGCCTACAAGACCCCCGCTAATGGCACATGCCTTCGGTGACAATCCAGCAGTTGTAGGTTGGTAAAGCACATATTGTTGACAACTGATACTAATATTGATGACAACAGCAATAAAAATATTTTTATCCTCTATCTTAAACAGGGAAGTACAGGGTTGGCGATGAAGCCAAAATTAACCCAGCACCTCATCTGACCTGTGACAGCTTTCCTCAGGCTGTGGATCACATACTGAAGAATCTGCTGTGAAGACCGTCTTCTCTTTTCATAGTCACAACTAATTCAGAACAGAGACATTGCACATTACACTTCCTTCTTCTCTTTCGGACTTCAGAGAGAAAGAGAGAGAGCCTGCTTGAATAAGTGCTGATGCTGCTGTAATCACAGGACTTCATTGGCTAGCATGTTCTTATCGCAGCACAGAGGAAGTAGTTCAGGGCTCTTCCTTCTCTGCCACGTATTGACATAAATGGAGTGTGCAGCCTGTAAGTGAATAAAGCAAATAAACACCAGCAAGCTCTCATTTTATATATCTGCATTGGAAATGTGAATTTACACACTATGAAGTGCGTATCTCAAGAGGTTTGTAAGTGCATCAGTGGAGCGAAACTTAAAGGTAAATTGAGCATGAAGGAATCTTGGTAAATTAAAACCACTGTGCGGAGAAAGAGAGTGCCACTGATTTGCCTCAAATTTAAATGCTACAGCCCCCTTTGCTTTGTATAAACCTCATACACTGTGTTATGCCTAGTGCAGAACCTGTGGGGACGGAGCATGACATGGGGATTGAAAAAAGCTAAAGGGAGAATTTTGGAGTCATGCAGTGCCTCCTCATGGCCTGGAGCTAGATGTATCACAGTAAATAGATTTTACCCACAGGATCTCTTCAAGGGCCAAGGAAAATACAGTATCTGTAAAGTCCCAGACAGGACAATTTTCTTTTATTTGCTGGCATTTGCTTTTGTTTTACTTCTTGCCAAAAGGCAGTGCAGACTGAGACCCTGAAATGGGCACTTAACCCCTTAAGGACCCTGCCATTTTTCACCTTAAGGACCAGGCCATTTTTTGCAAATCTGACATGTCACTTTATGTGGTAATAACTTTAAAACACGTTTACTTATCCAGGCCATTGTTTTCTCGTCACATATTGTACTTCATGATAGTGGTAAAATGGAATTTAAAAAATTTCATTTTTATTTATAGAAAAAATACAAAATTTACCAAAATTTGTAAAAAGTTTCAAATTTCAATTTCTCTACTTTTATAATAGATAGTAATAACTCAAAAATAGTTATTACTTTACATTCCCCATATGTCTACTTCGTGTTTGGATCATTTTGTGAATGCCATTTTAGTTTTGCGGGGACGTTAGAAGGCTTAAAGCAAATCTTGAAATGTTTCAGAAAATTTCCAAAACCCACTTTTTAAGGACCATTTCAGCTCTGAAGTCACGTTGTGAGGCTTACATATTAGAAACCACCCAAAAATGACCCCATTTTAGAAACTACACCCCTCAAGGTATTGACAACTGATTTTACCAACTTTGTTAACCCTTTTAGGTGTTCCACAAGAATTAATGGAAAATGGAGATTAAATTTCAGAATTTCACTTTTCTGGCATATTTTCCATTTTGATAAATTTTTTCTGCTAACAAAGCAAGGGTTAACAGCCAAACATAACTCAATATTTATTACCCTAATTCTGTATTTTACAGACACACCCCATATGTGGTCGTAAACTGCTGTACGGGCACACGGCATTGCATAGAAGGAAAGGTACGCCTTATGGTTTTTGGAGGGCAGATTTCATTGGGATAATTTTAAGCTGCCATGTCACATTGGAAGACCCCCTGATGCACCCCTAGAGTAGAAACTCCAAACAAGTTGCCCGATTTGAGAAATACACATCTCAAGGTATTCAAAACTGATTTTACAAACTTTGTTCACCCTTTAGATGATCCACAAGAATTTATGGAAAATGGAGATAACATTTCAGAATTTAACTTTTTTGGCAGATTTTTCATTTTTTCCAGTAACAAAGCAAGGGTTAGCAGCCAAACACAACTCAATATTTATTGCCCTGATTGTGTAGTTTACAGAAACACCCCATATGTGGTTGTAAACTGCTATACGGGCACACGGCAGGGCACAAAAGGAAAAGAACGCCATATGGTTTTTGGAAGGCAGATTTCACTGGAATAATTTTAAGCTGCCATGTCACATTTGAAGAACCCCTGATGCACCCCTAGAGTAGAAACTCCCAAAAAAGACTGCATTTTGGAAACTACGGGATAGGGTGGCAGTTTTGTTTGTACTATTTTAGGGTACATATGATTTTTGGTTGCACTATATTACACTTTTTGTGAGGCAAGGTAACAAAAAATAGCTGTTTTGGCACCGTTTTTATTTTTTGTTATTTACAGTCTTCATCTAACAGGTTAGATCATGTGGTATTTTTATAGAGCAGGTTGTTCCAGACACGACAATACCAAATATGCCTTTTTTTGGTTGTTTGTTTCAGTTTTACATAATAAAGCTTTTTTTTTTCCTTTTTTTTTGTGTCTCCATATTCTGAAAGCCATAATTTTTTTAAAATTTTGGGCGACTCTCTTATGTAGGGGCATTTTTTTTAGTATGAGATGACGGTTTGATTGGCACTATTTTAGGGTGCATATGAATTTTTCATCGCTTGGTATTACACTTTTTGTGATGTAAGGTGACCAAAAAATAGCTATTTGACACACTTAAAAAAAAAAATATTTACAGTGTCCACCTGATGGGTTAGGTCATGTGATATTTTTATACAGTAGGTTCTTTGAACGCGGCAATACCTAATATGTATACTTTTTATTTATTTAAGTTTTACACAATAACAGCATTTTTGAAACAAAAAAAACATTTTAGTGTCTCCATAGTCTGAGAGCCATAGTTTTTTTTATTTTTTTGGGCGATTGTCTTAGGGTATAATTTTTTGCGAGATGAGATGCATATGACTTTTTGATCGCTTGCTATTACACTTTTTGTCATGTAAACTGACCAAAAATGGCTTTTGATACAGTTTTTATTTAAAAAAAAATTACAGTGTTCACCTGAGGGGTTAGGTCATGTAATATTTATATAGAGCAGGTTGTTACGAACGCGGCGATACCTAATATGTCTACCTTTTTTTTTTTTTTTTTACACAATAAAAGCATTTTTGAAACAAAAAAAATTATATTTTAGTGTGTCCATAGTCTTAGAGCTATAGTTTTTTATTTATTTAAGGTGACTTGTCTTAGGTAGGGGCTCATTTTCTGCAGGATGAGGTTACGGTTAGATTGGTACTATTTTGGGGGGCATACACCTTTTTTATCGTTTGGTGTTGCACTTTTAGTGATGTAAGGTGACAAAAAAATTGCTTTTTTAGCACAGTTTTTATTTTATTTTTTTGACGGTGTTCATCTGAGGGGTTAGGTCATGTGATATTTTTATAGAGCTGGTTAGATACAGACGCGGCGATACCTAATATGTCTACTTTTCTTTTTCCCCCCTATTTAAAAAAAAAATTTTTTACTTGAAACTATTTTTTTTTAAATCTTTTTTTTCCACTTTATTATTTGTCCAACTCTGGGCCTTCAACATTACAAGGTCTGATCCCTGTTTCAATGCAGCACAATACATCTGTATTGTGCTGTACTGAACTGTTAATGTCTTACACTCTAACGCTGGGTTCACACCTAAGCGTTTCGCAAACGCGCGTTTTTATGCGCGATTTTGTCGCGCGTTTTTATGCGCGTTTTTTGTAATAGTAAACGCGCGTTTGACGCGCGTTTGGGTGATTGACAGCAGTGTTGTCCAAAGAGTCTATGGCCCAAACGCGCGTCAAACGCGCCAAAAAAAGCTCCTGTACTTGTTTGAGCGGCGGGCGTTTTACAGCGCGTTCAAACGCGCTGTAAAACGCGAAAATGTGAACCAGCCCCATAGGGAAGCATTGGTTTTCATGTGTTGTGCGTTTTACAGCGCGTAGGAACGCGCTGTAAAACGCTCAGGTGTGAACCCAGCGTAAGATGCTAACAGTTGCCTAGGAGACCCAGCCTGGGGGCTGGGCCTCTGTACATGCCGGAACGGCTTGGGGCTGCCATGGCAACCATCGAGTCCCCACCACAGCAGCGCGGGGACCCGATGGATGAGGTGAGGGAGCGCAAACCTCCCATATGCCGCGGTCAGCGCTGACCGCGGCATATGAGGGGTTAATCCACCGGCATTGGCGTCATCAACGATGCTGGTGGATGCAGCAGAGATCCGGCTGTCAGTAACAGCAAGATCTCTGCCACTAATCACGGCACCGCACGCGGGGGGGGGAGCAAGGACCTCAGGACGAGAATGCTCATCCTGGGGTACTAAGTACCAGCCCTTTAGGACCAGCATTCTTGTCCTGGGTCCTTAACGTGTTAAAGGGGATCATCTAGTGGGCACAAGTATTGCCTACTAGATCTTTCAGTTAAAGTTGTTGTGCCACGAAACACACTTTACATTTTTCAAACCAGCAACTGGATCTGAATACTTTTGTAATTGCATGTCATGAAAAATTTAGTATAGCCGCTGAGCTATTCAATAAAACAGGGATGCTCAACCTGCGGCCCTCCAGCTGTTGCAAAACTGCAACTCCCAGCATGCTCTGGCAGCATACAGCTATCGTACTACATAGCTACGGCATGGTGGGAGTTGTAGTTTTACAGCGGCTGGAGGGCCGCAGGTTGAGCATCCCTGCAATAAAATATAGGTATAGCGCCACCTGCTGTTTATTTTCCTTATTACTTATCTACCCCACTGAGATGGTCACACGCGCTCAGTTTAATTCTGTGATGCTGTAGCAGTTACGGAGAAAGAGCTACAGCAGAAAGGACACGCCCCCTGAGCTGCCAACCTGAAGAGGGTTGACCAGAACAATTGGAACATTGAATGTGGAGATCTCTGGATCCATGTGAGGTACAGGGCTGGTTCTAGCTTTGTTAGAAAGAGACTTTAATGTACTATTTGGTGTCTGATTTTCATTTTTTACATTAATCATGGCATAACCCCTTTAAGGACCTGAACATACCATCCTTGCCAAATTTCTGCAGGCACCCTTGTCAGCACAATTCATCCTGGCCCTGTGACATTGTGGGAGGAAAGCTGCTGACAACTTATTTCCTGCTTGCAAATCCAACCCAGGAAAATAATGTTTTATTTTATGTATTTTTTCCCCCCTTTTTTTATATAGTTCATACAGTGCAAAATTCGCCACAATAAACGTCCATGCCACAGAGCATGTTAGGCTCCAGGTCTGAGGGCAGTTTGGTCCCTGTGTAGTGCAGCAGCAGTTGTGTCCGCCAGCCTCTCTTTCTCACACCGACTCAAACTCTTTCTGCCAGGCGCTATATTTTTCCACCAGACTTTTGGCTGATGGCTTTGTGTGTGCTAAAACGTCCAGAAAATCGGATGTGGTCACTGTGTCCAGACGAATGAAGGGCAAGTCCTGGCTCCCTGGAAAAAAAAAAAAAAGGCTTAGGGCTCATGCACATGAATGTATTTTCTGTCCATGTCTGTTCCGTTTTTTTTTTTTTGCAGCCCGTGTGCATAACCATTCATCTCAATGGGGCCGCAAAAAAAAGGAAATGACTCCATGTGGATTCCGTATCCGTATGTCTGCATGTCCATTCCGCAAAAAAATAGAACATGTCCTATTCTTGTTCATTTTGCAGACAAGGACAGGCAATGTTACAATGGATCCGCAAACAGAACGGATGTAACACAGACGTCACACGGAGGTAATCAGTTTCTTTTTGCGGATCAGTGTTTGCAGTCGTGTGCATGAGCCCTTAAACATATCTTCTATTTGGACTCTTTGGGCAGCGTATGTGTATCTATGGGGGATCGCTGGAGGTGCAGTATTTCTGACAGTGCCGCACACCTTTACCTTGTTGGTGATTTTCTAGGGCGTGGAACACTTTCCTCACGGGTCTCATGGCGGCTTCTTTACACACCAGCTTAACATCTGATCCTGAGTAACCTTCAGTCTCCTACACACAGGACAGAAGAGTAAAGGGATAAAATGTCATGCAGTATACTGTACACGTTACTGCAGCAACAATTAACATATAAAGGTCATTTCCATGGTTGTGACCACCCTGCAATCGAGATGTGGTCGTGCACACTATAGGATAAGGCGATGGCCGGGACCATGGGAGCGTTCCCCCAATGCACGCGCACTGTCCGTGTGATCTGCACTGACGGATGAAGACTTATTCAATTGAATGGGTCGGCGATCTGTCCACACCGCCCAAAAAATTTATAGGGCATGTTCTATTTTTTTGAGGTGCGAAGGCACGGACCGAAATGCCACGGAAGCGCTTCTGTGGCCTTCCGGATTGCAAACCCATTCAAGTGAATGGGTCCGCATCCGTAATACGGTGCGCACAAGGCCGCTGCCCATGTATTGCGGACTGAATACGGGCACGGCCTGCACATGTTAATGCCTCGAGACACAGTTTCCAAATTCTTTCTACACATTTCATATGTCATTTGTATTTCTACTTTTGACAGCAAAGATTTCTGGCTTGCTGTCAGTGAATTTGTCCAACCAAGACCTGAAAATAAATCTTGATTATGTCCAACTGACAGCGTCACGACTCATTACAAGGGAGTCTCTGATAAATTGTAACGTGTCCTGCACCAGTGTCACCTGGACATGATCAGGGCAAGGGCAGGTGTGCAGTCTTAGGCCTCTTGCACACGAGTGTATGTATTTTGCGATCCGCAAAAAATACAGATGACATCCATGTGCATTCCGTATTTTGCTAAACTGAACAGCTGGCCCCTAATACAACATTACTATCCGTGACCGTAATGCGGACAATAATAGGACATGTTCTATTTTTTTGCGGAACGGAAATACGGAAACGGAATGCACACTGAGTACCTTCCGTTTTTTTTTGCGGCCCCATTGAAATTTATGGTTCCGTATACGGTCCGCAAAAAAAAAAAAATGCGAAACTGACACGGAATGAAAATACGTTCGTGTGCAAGAGGCCTTAGGGTGCCTTCACACTTTTGCGCAACAAAATGCGCACCATAAAGGCTTCCCCAGTATTAGCCTATGGGGATCAAAAGTCTCAATAACTGCGTTCTGTTCCGCATTCAGAACGCAAATAAAGTTTTCTTGAGTATTTCACACACAAAATCTGCAGCATAATCCGCAACTTTGAAAAATCTGCACCTGTGGATTTTTTTTTACTGAAAATTCTGCAACGTGTGACGCCACCCTTAGGATGTAAGACCGACAACAAGCAGAGATCTAGAAAACTGTCTCTTTAGATAATCAAACTTTTATGACATAAAAGTGAAACTCCCTGTACAATATTTTCCACGTATGAATATATATGTATGTAATATGTAAGTCATAAAGATCCGATCCCACCTCTGCATTAGGCCCCATGTGTGCATCCCGTGGTCGTGCTGTGGCCAGCAAAATGCGAGCCGCAATGCACAAACACAGTCAGTGGGGCAGCCGCAGCACTCCGTAGTGCTTCCATAGGGTTCCGTTCCGCACCATTCCGCATCTTCGGATTTGCGGACTTATTCAAGTGAATGGGCCCGCATCAGTGATGCGGAATGCCCACGGAACAGCACCTGTGTTTTGCACATCCGCAAATGCGGTCCACAATACGGCAACAGGAAGCACACGTTTGTGTGCAGGGGGCCTTAGTCTAGCATTCTACAGTTATAATCTACATAAAATGTTGAATATCTTTGCAAATACTTTGCTTTTCTAATCCTGTGTGGCTTTATAAAAACGTTTTATTCTTCATTCACACAGAAAGCGACATTTACAATTCTGCTGGGTTCCTTTTACCGGAGAGCAATGCATTGTGGGAGCTCGGCTGCTCGCTCTAGCGCGCAGGCCGTTTTCTTCCCTCTAGTGAAGAGCTCACTTGCATATTTCTTTTCTCAGGGAGAATCGGGAATCAGATAAGGCCGCGTTCACATATGCGATGTGAACTCCGGCAGTCTGTTGTGGTGGTGGCGGAACATGCACTACAATGGAATCCGGCCGCTTCCTGGCATATATGCAGTCTTTCGGCTGGACAAAAGATGCTGCGTGTAGTATTTTTTTTTTCTGCCCGAAAAGCCGCCATATATGCCAAATAGTGTGACCGAATCAGAGATCCAAAGTGCACAACGCAGGTTTGAACCCGGCCTAACCTACATACATATTTAGGGCACATGCACAAGAGTGTAAGCGCTCAGTGCCCGGTCCGCAGTGCCCAGCCACTGGCCGTGGACCCATTGACTTGAATGGGTACGCGGCCCACACCATAAGGCCAAAGATAGAACATGTTCTATCTTTTTGCGGTGCGGAGTCATGGACGGAAAGCCCGCGGAATCTCTTCGTAGTGTTTCCATAGGCTTCCAATCCGTGCCACCGCTCCACAAAAGATAGGACATGTTCTATCTTTGGCTGTATGTTGCGGATTGTGGACCCATTCAAGTCAATGGGGCTGCATCCCCACCATGCAGTGCACACGACCAGTGCCCATATATTGCGGACCGGCTGTTTACAGTCTGCAATACGGGCACTGAGCGAGTACACTCGTGGGCATGAACACTCAAAGTAAGGACCAGCACAATTTTTACTTTAGTTCTGGGTAGGGTGGCAACGATTACTCAATGTAATAGATACAAATAAAACCTTGATGCAATTTCCCTGCATCGAGGATTCGTTTTAATCATGTGACCATGGAGAGTGAGTGAATGGCATGGAGGGGCTGATGGCACTGGGGGAGTGGGGGACATGGTGGCATGGAGGGGCTGGTGGCAGTGGAGGACATGGCATGGAGGGGCTGATGGCACTGGGGGAGTTGGGTACATGATGGCATGGGGGGGCTGGTGGCAGTGGGGGACATGGCATTGAGGGGCTGATGGCACTGGGGGAGTGGGGGACATGGTGGCATGGAGGGGCTGGTGGCAGTGGGGGACATGGCATTGAGGGGCTGATGGCACTGGGGGAGTAGGGAACATGATGGCATGGAGTGGCTGATGGCACTGGAAGAGTGGGGGACATGGGGGGCTGATGGCACAGCGGACAGAGAACATGGGGGACTGATGGCACTAAGGGGAGCTGATGGAACAGAGGACTGTTGGCACTGGGGGGAACTGATGGCATGGAGGTGGCTGATGGCGCTGAGGACTGATGGCACGGGGGGCTGATGAGTTTTTATAAAGTAAAATGTTCCTTTAATAAATTTTTTTCTTATTAGAGTACTCGATTAATCGTTGGATTAATCGATAGAATACTTGATTACTAAAATAAATCGTTAGCTGCAGCCCTAGTTCTGGGTGTGAAGTGAGAAAAATATTCCTTTAAGGCCTCATGCACACGACAGTATTTTTTTGCGGTTCGCAAAAAGGGGTTCCGTTGTTCCGTGATCCGTGTCCGTTTTTGTTTCCGTGTGTCTTCCTTTATTTTTGGAGGATCACCAGACATAAAGGAAAGTTAAAAAAAATCTAAGTCAAGTTTGCCATGCAAATGATAGGAAAAAAAACGGAGGCGGACACGGATGACAATCTTGTGTGCCTCCGTGTTTTTTCACGGACCCATTGACTTGAATGGGTCCGCGAACCGTTGTCCGTGAAAAAAATAGGACAGGTATTTTTTTCACGGACTGGAAACACGGATCATGGACGCGGATGATAAACGGTGCGTTAGCCGAGTTTTCCACGGACCCATTGAAAGTCAATCGGTCCGCAGAAAATCACGGAAAACGGAACAACGGACACAACGGTCGTGTGCATGAGGCCTAAAGATAATTAAAGGAAAAGAATCATTAAAAAAAAAATTGAGTTTCCCTTCAAAAAGAGATATTTTTTTTTAAGGTGAAATTGTCCTTTATGATTATACTCCCTCTAGTTCAGCAGCAGTCAAAGATATTGGGGGGTATTTATTAAACTGGTATAACGGAAAAGTAGCTTAGTTGCCCTTAGAAACCAATCAGATCCCATCTTTTATTTTCCAAAGGAGCTCTGAAAAATGAAAGGTGGAATCTGATTGGTTGTGTAGTTACCTCTCCCAGCACGCTGTAGTCAAGCTCGGTTCTCAGCTCCACTCCTCCGCTATTGCTCACTGGTGGCAGCCAGTGCTGGATCATGGACTTTCGTGCTTCTTTACTGGGTAAATCCACCAGAATCCTCTTCTCCAGCCGCCTTAACATGGCATGATCCAGCTCCCTATCATAAACATGATGTTATTGCTGCTCGTGACAAAGCAATAAAGCATCATTTTGAGGAGCGACAATTCCAGTCGTCTGGAGAGTACGACGAGCAGTGTGCCCAGCAATAGAGAAATCACAGTCCTCTGTCTCCTGCCTCTGTACGGCAGTATTATGTGGGCACTGGATGGTGGTCTTATTAGGTACTATATGGCAGCATTAGGCTAGGGCTGTACTTTGGCTTCAACGTAGCGCTGCACAACTAATGAAAGGGAATCCACTGCTGGGTCTGGTTTCTTGTGACGGCCATGGTAAGTCATGGGTCGCAGCACAACCGCATTCACTTTCACTAGCTGGCAGGCAGCGATCTTAGGCCGTACATGTATCACAGCCAAAGTCGCTGTACAGCCCTGGCCTTATTTAAATCCTCTACGTATAGTATGGTGGCATTATTTCACGCATGCAGATGTTTGTCACATTGGGAGCCACTACGGCATCCATGATGATGGGATGAACCTAGGTTCTCCAGGTCTGGAACCTGTAAGCCCAGGGGGTACATGTCTCCAAGAGGTATTTTTACTGTCCTCAGGCGGTGCTTTTAATATTTAGTATAAAACACAATCATAATAACCTTGGGGCTGTGTGAAGTCATTTATGAGAATTGAAACATTAAAGGGGTTCTCTGCTTGAATAATCCCTTTTTAGGTGAAGCGTCCCCTGACCTTTAACTGCAAAGTGTCAACCAGCTGTTAACTCTAGGGTTAAAGGGGTTGTCCTCTTTTGATAGGTCATCAATATCAGATCAGCGGGGGGCCGACTCGCAGCACCCCGCAGATCAGCTGAGACCGTAGCGCTCATACGAGCACTGTGCTCTCTTCACTGCTCGCCATCGTAATTACAACTGCTCCTTCCCCTTTCACTTCAATGGGAAGGCTCCCTCCGATTCACTTGAACAGGAAGGACTTCCCATGGAAGTGAATTGGACAGCGGAGTCTTAATTACACTGCTCTCCGCTGCAGTTGCAATGGCGAGTAGGTAAACATTGAAGAGAACACAGCGCTTGTATGAGCGCTACGGTCTCTTCAAACAGCTGATTAAGGGGTTGCCGGGAGTCGGCTCCCCGCTGATTGATATTGATGACCTATCCTGAGGAGAGACCATCAATATAAAAAATGCAGACAACCCCTTTAAATTTGCAGCGCCACCACAGGGTAAACTAAGCATTACACATCGATGGGCAGTCTAGTCTGTAAGACAGGTCTCCTGGAGAAGCTCTTTGTAACCACTGTCCACTCTGATCAACACATGAAGATCCTTAACAGGAGGACCCCTCCCTGATGCAGAATACTCTGGTTTTCTAAATCCCGGGGCTCACAAATTCACAGTAATGGTTCTCCTAGTCATAGGAGAGGAACAATGGATTCTTTTTATAAATGACATCTCTCCGCTGCTTATAGAAAGCATATTTGCCACATAAGATTATAGGGAGATGATCAGGGTCATAGGGCGGCTGAGACCCCCCTCCCCCGCTACGTACAGATGTACAGAGCTAGAAATCAGATTACAGCCGCCCTCACATTTAGCTTCTACTTCTACAGCTTTAAGTACTTTACACTTGGAAGTTAAAACCCTTCTCAGCTAAAACCCTAGTAAATAACTTGGCTGGAAAGTTGGAGGAGGCTCGGTAAATACTGGCATATGGCCGCCGCCGCGAGGTTATTAAAGATTATATTTTATTCTGAGGAATAAACATTAGAGGGAAGAGCTCACAATTAATCTTTAAATGTTTTAAGCAAAACTAAGGCCCTTTCTGCTGATCCGAGAGGCTTTGCGCTCGCTCGGCTCCACCGTGCGGACCTCTTACCAGGGGAGATTGGAGGCGGCGAGAACAAACACCAGGTCGTCTGATCGGGACAAGCCGTCCATCTGAACCAGCAATTCTGTTTTCATCCTGCGACTTCCCTCGTGCTCACCTCTACCGCAAATAAACATGACGCCGTGAGAAATGGAAGAAACAAATGCACAATACAGACAAATACAGTAACTCACTGGAACTATGCATTGAAGTAGGCCTAAGAAGAGGCCCTCTGCCCTCTTCTAACAGCTGATCTGATACTGAGGACCTATCCTGAGTCATCAACATCCTGAGGGACTATGTCCAAGACTTAAAGGGGTTCTGCAGTTTGGAACACCCAGGACCCCTGCCGATCAGCTGTTTGAGAAGGCAGCTGCCCAGTGACGTCACGACTAGTATCAACTGGCCTGGGCTGGGCTAACCTCCATTCAAGTGAATAGAGCTTAGCCGCACCCAAGACAGTTGATACTAGTCGTGACATCACTGGGCCTGCGGTAAACAGTGAGAAGGCCGCGGCACTCCTGGAGCGCCGCTGCCTTCTCAAACAGCTGATCGGCGGGGGTCCTGGGTGTCGGACCCCCGCCGATCAGATGCTGATGATTTATCCAGAGGATAGATCATCAGTTTAAACAAACTGCAGAACCCCTTTAACACCTTCAACCCCGGGCCTGTTTTAACCTTCCTGCCCAGGCCATTTTTTGCAAATCTGACATGTGTCACTTTATGTGGCGATAACTTTAAAACGCTTTTACTTATACAGGCCATTCTGAGATTGTTTTCTCGTCACATATTATACTTCATGACAATGGTAAAAATAAAAACATTTTTATTCATAAAAAAATACCAAATTTACCAAATTTTAAAAAATTAGCAAATTTACAAATTTCAATTTCTCTACTTTTATAATACATAGTAATACCTTCAAAGATAGTAATTACTTTACATTCCCCATATGTCTACTTCATGTTTGGATCATTTTGAAAATAACATTTTATTTTTGGGGGACGTTAGAAGGCTTAGAAGTATGGAAGCAAATCTTGAAATTTTTCGGAAAATTTCCAAAACCCACTTTTTAAGGACCAGTTTAGGTCTGACGTCACTTTGTGAGGCTTACATAATATAAAACACCCAAAAATGACCACATTTTAGAAACTACACCCCTCAAGGTATACAAAACTGATTTTACAAACTTTGTTAACCCTTTAGGAGTTCCACAAGAATTGATGAAAAATGGAGATAAAATTTCTGAATTTCACTTTTCTGGCAGATTTTACATTTTAATCAATTTTTTCCAGTAGCAAAGCAAGGGTTAACAGCCAAATAAAACTCAATATTTATTACCCTGATTCTGCGGTTTACAGAAACACCCCACATGTGATCGTAAACTGGTGTACAGGCACACGGCAGGGCGCAGAAGGAAAGGAATGCCATATGGTTTTTGGAAGGCAAATTTAGCTGAACTGGTTTTTAGATGCCATGTCCCATTTGAAGCCCCCCTGATGCACCCCTATAGTAGAAACTCAAAAAAGTGACCACATTTTGGAAACTACGGGATAAGGTGCCAGTTTTATTGGTACTATTTTGGGGTACATATGATTTTTTATTGCTCTATATTACGTTTTTTGAGAGGCAAGGTAACAAAAAAATGGATGTTTTGGCACCGTTTTTATTTTATTTTTTTACAGCGTTTACCTGAGGGATTAGGTCATGTGACTTTTTTTATAGAGCAGATCGTTACGCATGTGGCAATACGTCTACTTTTTCTTATTTATTTACGTTTTACACAATCATAGTCTGAGAGCCATAGCTTTTTTATTTTTTGACCGATTTTCTTAGGTAGGGTCTCATTTTTTGCGGGATGAGGTGACGGTCTGATTGGTAATATTTTGGGGGGAATATGCCTTTTTGATCACTTGCTGTTGCAATTTTTGTTTTTGACAAAAAATTTTTTTTTTTTTACATTTTTCTTTTTTTTTTACGGTGTTCATCTGAGTGGTTAGGTCATGTAATATTTTTATAGAGCTGGTTGTTACGGACGCGGTGATACCTAATATGTGTGGGTTTTGTTTTTGTTTTCTGTTTTTTTATTATAAAATAAGGAGAAAGGGGCTTCTTTTTCTTTTTTACTTTATTAATTTTATTACTTTATTAATTTTATTAAAAACACTTTTTTTTACTTTATTTATGACATTCACTTTTAGGGGTCTGATCCCCTCTGCAATGCATTACAATACATCTGTATTGTAATGCATTGCCTATTACACTAACAGGTTGCCTAGGAGACCCAGCCTGAGACTGGATCTCCTCGGCTCCCGTAGAAGGCAGTTCCGGATGCCGTGCAAGGCATTGGGCAGCCTCTGCACGGCATCGGGCTGCCTTGTGTCGCATCGGGTCCCCGCCACAGCAGCATGGGGACTCGATGCAATTGTTCACCTGCCGCAAACCTCTTCTATGTCGCGGTCAGCGCGGACCGCGGCATAGAAGGGGTTTATCCGCCGGCATCGGCTTTTACAGCAATGCCGGCGGATACAGCAGGGGCCCGGCTACCACAGACTGCCGGGCCCCTGCAGTGATCGCGCGCGCGCAGCGCTCCGATGCCCGCGCGATCACTATGACGTACTATTACGTCAAATTTGCGGGAACTCAGTGGTTCCCATGACGTAGCATCGGGAAGGGGTTAAAGGGGTTCTCCGGGAATTGAGAAAATGAAAATACTTACAGTAAATATTACTTTATTATAAATACATTCTCAAATACCTTTCATTAGCTATAATGGATCGTTTTGTCTGGGGAGCAATGATGAGGAGAAATAAATTGTCTGCCGTCCTATAAGTCCACACAAAACCTGTCTTAATTACACAGTAGGACAAGTTACTTCACAACACTGAGCTAAAGAGCTGCCTAATCCTCCTCTCTGCAATGCTTGTGAGGAATGATGATCCTGAATACAGATGATAAGATCTTCAGCTCAATCTCTGTAGGAATGGAGTTCATGAGGAGACATGAAATACAGAGGGGAGATGGGGATGTGGTAATGAGCAGCAGCGCTTGTATGCAGTCTTTATTACCACAGCCGCACATCACCACTGTCTGTCCTATCCATCCTCTTTGTCCTTCATGTCTCCTCATGAACTCCATTCCCACAGAGATTCAGCTGAAGATCATATTAAACTGTATTCAGGATCATAATACCCATAAGGCAGCTCTTTAGCTCAGTGTTGTGAAGTAACTTGTCCTGCTGCGTGATTAGGACAGGTTTTGTTTGCACTAATAGGATGGCAGCCATTTTATTTTTCCTAATGATTGCTCCCCAGACAAAATGAGCCATTGTAACTAATGAAAGGTATTTGGGAACATATTTATAATAAAGTAAAATTTTAGTTTTTACATTTTCTCAATTCCCGGAGAACCCCTTTAAGGCTGTATTAGACAGCCCAATGTGACAATCACCTGCTTGCTAGTGGAGTAGACCGCTGCCATTACATGCGATCTCTTCCGCAGCGTTTGTAGGCGCGATCACTATGCCATCGCTCATCCCCATGCTGTATAGTGGTTTCCCGGTGGCAGATCATTATTAGACACCACGATTTGCCAGCTGCAAACGTTTATTTTTTAACCTGTCAAAAGATTTGGATTGCCCGGTGATCGAGCTCGTTCATCAGGCAATCGGCGGCAGTATTACACTGCCAGATAATCGCTAATGAGTGTTCATACGAACGCTCATTAGCAATCATTTGCCGAGAAATCAGCAGGTGTAATACAGGCTTAAAATTACTTACCCTGGTCCTGCTCCTCTCTGACTCATCACAGATTCAAGTTCATCCAGGAAAATGGTGGATGGAGCATGATATCGGGCAAGTTCGAATAAAACCTGAAATGAAAAAAAAAAAAACGAGAAAAAAAACAAAACTGTTCATTAGGAATTTTTTTAAATAATATGTGAACTAATACATTTTGTAAATGAAGGCGATAGCTGGACCAGCAAATTGCATTATGTAGTTTATATGTTCTAGGCTCTACAAAGTTCTTGTATACGCAGAGCTCCTGGGGACAGGGACTTAATCTGTGCAGAGTGCCGTGGACATACTGCTGCCACAGTGTCTATGTATGTATCAGCAAATATTAAAGGGAACCTGTATATTTTCTAGTGCGGAGTAAACCCAAAATTGCTGTCCGGTGCAGGTGTCACATTCCCACCAATCTGATATTAATGACCTTTCCTGAGGATAGATCATCAATATCTAAATCTTGCAAAACCCTTTAAGGCTGGGTTTCCATAGACCCGGCCATCCATTGATTTTTCCTGCTGGCATGGTACAGAAACAAGGAGGTAAACAGAACTGATCTCATGGTTTTTTATGGGATCCTTTCGGGAATCCTGTGCATCAGTTGTAACAACGGATCTCTCCCTTTCGCCATATCGAAAAATGCTGCATGCCGCATTTTTCTGTCTAACTATATCCAGCAACGGATTCTGGACCGGAGCACAACATGTGCAAAACCGCCATCAGCCGTGGCAGGCTCAGCCATAAAATGACTGGACAGACACAACTAATAGCCTACAAACAACATATACAGAGGGCTTCCGTGATAACAGGGTCACCTTCCTACCCGAACAAGTTTTTCCGAATCCCCTCTCCACTTGCTGACAATTGTAGAAGCGGAAATGTTGAAAAATGTGGTGTTACATTCAGTGGCCACTGCTTTAGCCAGCAAGGTCTTTCCAGTGCCTAAAAGACAACATATAAAATATACCTATAAAAGTGAAATTAGAAACATTCCAAGATTTACAGAGAACCTGTCACCGCTCCTGACGGATTAGAAAATACTTGTATTCCCCATGAAATAAAAACTATGAAGCGTCTTTTCTCTCTACGTTGTGTCATTCCTCTATTATTCCTCCTGGAAATGTCTGAATAGACGGACAACTGGGTGTTACCAGCTCCTCTTGAAGAATGACCTACCAAATTGAATTGCCTCAAAATGAGGGTAAATTCCAGCATAGGACAATCTGTTGGCGTACAGTTATGTAATAAGGGCACAGGGTTTGGGGAGTACAGCTTGTGGTTTTCCTGAAAGGGCAGGAATTCGCACATGGGTCATATACCTTAGACCAAACTGCGGCTATCACAACTCCCAGCATGCCCTGCCTTAGAGTGTCCACATCCCAAGGAAGTTGGCTAGATGTGCCAGCAAATAACTCATGTCTATTCTGTCCAGACTGGCCACACACATCAGACTGTGGCTGACCTCGCCGATTTACAGTCATGGCCAGATTTAAGACTGACACAAATTTTTTGATTTTCACAATGTTTGCTGCTTCAGTATTTTTGGAGTTTTTTTTGTCAGATGTAATTGACAAAGCCATCAGGTTTATGCAAAAGCTGAATATTTCCAGAGTTGACCCTTCCTTTTGTAGACTTCTGCAGTTCACCCTGGCATGCTGGATATCAGCATCTGGGCAAAATCCTGACCGATGGCGACCTACTCTTGTCTAATCAGTGTTTTTGTCCATCCACTTTTTGAAGATTGCAGGTTCTCTATGGGATTGAGATCTGGGGAGTTTTCTGTCCGTGGACCCAAAATTTAAATTTTTTTGTTCATCGAGCCACTTCGTTCTCACTTTTGCCTTCTGTCATGGTGTACATCATGCTAGTAAAAGCATTGTCCATCACTAGATTTCTCCTGGATGGTTGGGAGAAGTTGCTCTTGAAGGAAGTTGACTGAATTTATTATTATGAACAATATATATCACTGCTCGGCTCCTCCTGATCTATAACATGCTGCCTGCAGACTGCACTGAATTTTGTTGTGACAGGTCCTCTTTGACACTTTCTCCTGAGCTAACGAGAAGATCACTGAAATTACGTTAGCAGGACATTTTGCGGCAGGGCTGAAATGTAGTGGAAATGAGTTTTTTGTGAATCAGTCACTCTTCAAAACAAAGTTGCCACTAGAAAAACCGAAGCACCATACTTTGTGAAAACCAAAGTTTCTGTCAGTTTCAAAACTTTTGGCCACGACTGTAGACAGGACCAGCTGACAATCTAATGTGTATGAAATGTTCGTCTGATGTTTGTTCTCCAGGAGACATGTCACCACTAGGGATGAGCGAACTTGTGTTTTCAAGGTTCGGGTTATCTAAGAATTCCGTTATGGATGACGCTACCAAGGACCATAAGTTATGGTCCGTGGTAGGGGAATCCATAACAGAATTCTTAGCTAACCCTAACCCAAACCTTGTACGCCCAACATGAAAACACAAGTTCACTCATCCCTAGTCACCACCACAGGTGTCTTGCAGCAGCTTCTTCCCGTTTCACCATTTAAAATAAATACACTCTTGGCCGAGCAGAGCGGTATGAAAAAGAGGGAGAATAGCCATCAGCCAAATCAGCGTTTGGCCAACAGCTATTGAACCTGCTTTAGACTGGCTCTGTGCAGCTATATCATTCATCAACACCAGGTGTGATGCACAGTAATATTGCGCCAATAAACAACGTATACCTTACCCGGTGGGCCGTACAACAAGAGCCCCTTCCAAGGAGACAGAATTCCAGTGAAGAGCTGCGGGTACTACGGACAATAACAAAATAAATTAAGCACTGAGTGGGATTCTTAAGTTAAAGGGGTTCTCCAGGAATTTAAAAAAATGAAAATACTTAAAATATTATTTTATAATAAATATATTCACAAATACCTTTCATTACTTAGAATGGCTTGTTTTGTCTAGGCAGCAATCATTGGGAGAAATAAAATGGCCGCCGTCCTATCAGTACACACAAAACCTGTCCTAATCACACAGGAGGACAAGTTACTTCACCACAATGAGCCATAGAGCTGCCTCATCCTCCTCTCTGCTCTGCTTGTCAGGAATCATGGTCCTGAATACAGGTGAATCTCTGTCGGAATGGAGAAGATGAGGAGACATGAGAGGAGGTGAGGTGTGGCTAATGAGCAGCAGCACTTGTATACAGTCTCCATTACCAGAGTCTGTCCTGTCCGTCCTCTCTGTACTTCATGTCTCCTCATGAACTAAATTCACCAGAGATTCAGCTTAAGATCTTATCATCTGTATTCAGGATCATAATCCCTGACAAGCAGAGTAGAGAGGAGGATGAGGCAGCTCTTTACCTCAGTGTTGTAAAGTAACTTGTTCTTATGTGTGATCGGGACAGGTTTTGTGTGAACTAATGGGACAGCGGCCATTTTGTTTCTTCTGAAGATTGCTCCCCAGACAAAATGAGCCATTATAAATAATGAAAGGTATTTGAGAATATATTTATAATAAAGTAATATTTAAGTATTTTCATTTTTTTAATTCCCGGAGAACCACTTTAATTATAGGAATTAATAAAAATGGATTGTGCCATTGTCTCACCCTAATAGGGTACACCACTGCCTCCTTTACTAATCGCTTTGCTGCATCAAGCCCAATGATGTCATCCCACCTTACATTGGGGTTCTGAAGATAAATGTCCTGAAAGAAAGAAAAAATGATTTCCCATTAAGCTCCTTTAAAGAGGACCTTTCATGGCTCCAGACATTATGAAATAACTAGCAGGTTATGTAGGGCATAGTGCAGGGATGTAATATCGCTTACTAGTTTGTGTGGGGCCGCCGCTCCGTTCGCACGCTGTGCCCCAAGCAGTTTTCCCGGCTGGTATGCTAATGAGTACCATCGGTACAGGGAGGAGGAGACTGTCCTGTTTCTCATTGGGCGTCCCCTTCTCCCTGGCTGTAGCACGGTCCAATCACAGCAGAGAGCGTCACAGCCAGGGAGAAAAAAAGCTCACCTTCTCCCTGTGACGCTCTCTGCTGTGATTAGACAGCGCTACAGCCAGGTAGAAGGGGACACCCAATGAGAAACAGGACAGTCTCCTCCTCCTTGTACCGGTGCTATTCATTAGCATACCAGGCCGAACGGAGCGGCACCCAGGAAAAATAGTAAGCGCTATTAGATCCCTGCTTTATGCCCTACATAACCTGCTACTTATTTTATAATCTCTGGACCCATGAAAGGTCCTCTTTAAGCAGCACAGAACATTGAACAAATTAAAATACAATCAAAACATAGTAATGCCTAAAGGGGTATTCCAACCTGAAGCATTTATCACTCGCCTACTGGATAGGTGATTAATGCTAGTTTGGTGGGGCCCCCACCTTTTTCCAGAATAGGGAACTCATGTCTCCTTCTAATGTGTGTGAGTGTACAGTGTATATATCGAATCTAACTCATATCTATCTACAGCTAATATCCAGAGTAACCACTTTGTGCAGCACGGACAGCAGCTAGACGGGCTGGGAGTGACTCAGTAAGGTCCAGGTAGGTCTTCACAGGTATCTGGAGCCATGCTGACTGCAGTGCATCCCACAGCTGCTGGAGGGGCGTGGGGGAAGATCCACAGAGCGATCACGATGATCGAGGTGGTCCCACAGATGCCGATTTGGGTTCTGGTCTGGGGAATTAGGAGGACAGGGTAGTACGTGGAAGTCTTAGTCATATTCTTCCAGCCAATGTGAGACATTTCTAGCCATATGGCAAGTCGCAATGTCTTACTGAAAGATCCCATCTGCCCCAGGAAAGACAATCAGCATGTATGGGTGTACCTGATCTGCAAGAATGGATTCATACCCAGATTGCCTGAGAGTGCCATCTACACGGATAAGTGGGCCCAGAGAATACCACAAAAACCTTCCCAGACCATAATACTGCCACCACCAGCAATGGCTGCAGGGTGTTTGTTCTCTGATGTTTCTCACCTGACCCACCAACGTCCATCCGTTCAATGAAGCAGAAAACGTGACTCATGGGAGAAGACAACCCTTTACCAATCAGCGGAGATACTGCCACGAAAACTGAAGCCTTTTCCGACAATGCAATTTCGCTAGCAGAGGTGCAGGGGCCGTCTATCTGCTGCGGAGCCCTATACTCAGTTGGTTCGCTAAACTGTTCGTAGCTCTTGGTTCATTTTGCTGGCGAGCTGTTCCACTGTAGCGTGTCGGTCAACCCTCGCTAACCATCACCTCTCACATCAGTGGCACGTGGTGCTCTGCAGTTTCCACATCTCTTATTCACAATGGTGCTATTTGTCCTCTCATGATACATTTTCACCACAGTAGCACTGTACAGTTCACACTGCGCACTTTCAGAAATACCGCCACCCTCGGCCCGAAAGCCAATAATCATCCTTTTTTTGCAACTCTGGTAAATCACTGCTTTTATCTATGACAGCAGCGAGGGATATGTGGCAGACAGCCTATCGCACACCTAATATACCCACCAAGCCAGCTCAGCACACGTGACCTCTTACGCGCTGCAGACATCGAAAGTAGGAAGTGGTCATAATAATGGGACTCGACTGTATCGCTCTCTTATATCTATTCATCCATCTATACCAGGGCTGGCCAACCTGTGACTCTCCAGCTGTTGTAAAACTACAACTCCCACCATGCTTTGCTGTAGGCTGATACCTGTAGGCAGTCTGGGCATGCTGGGAGTTGTAGTTTTGCAACAGCCGGAGAGCCTCAGGTTGGCCATCCCTGATCTATACAAACATCTATACCGCATACAATATAATACCCTACTATTTTATTCTATAATAACAAGAATAAACTCACCCGGCTTATCACTGCAGCCAGTTCTCTCATCTCGCTATTGGCGCCGAGAAAAGCGCTGACCGGCTTCAGCAGTCTTTCCTGGGAAATAAAGGGTTACTATCCATAATTCAGATGAATTATGAAATGGAATAAAAGTAAGAAGTATAGAGCCTTTATGGTTTCGGCAAATAAAAGTTATAATGTATAAATACAAGTTTCCGATATACTTTCTATATCAGTGCCTCATGTTTTCAATACCTCCACTTGCTGTCATTTAATAGGAACCTTCACTGTTTACTTTCTTTGCATAAAACTGGTTCATATAATGGACACAAAAACTGATCAGAAATCTGGCTTCAAAAAGTGGCAAAAATGGGTTTTGCAAATATTTGGGTTTATATGCGCAAAAGAAAAACTGCAGCAGTTTTACACCACTCACTGTAGCTTAGAGAAGGCGGGAACGTGGTCGTGGTTAGGCTGGGTTCACATCACGTTTTTCCCATCCACTTAAAGCATACAAAAAAAACGTATACGTTAAACGGATGCTTCAGACTGATGCCATACAGTGGCATCCTTCACCATAGAGTTCCATTTTTTTTTTTTACCGGACTGTGCAGGATACAAGAAAGTGGTGTGCTGCGTTTTTGTATCTTTTTTTTGTAACGTATACATCAAACGGAGGCATCAAAAGTGATGTGAGCCCACCCTTAGCCTGTCAAGCTGATATAAGCCAGATTTAGGAACTACAAATTTTTTAACAAGCTGCCAAAATGGTCACAATCTTACTCCAGTAAAGTCGTGGTGTAGAAAGTGGAGTCAAATCTAAAGACTAGCGCTAAAATGTTCCGGCATGCTGTTCTGCCGGAGCACCGACAGGCCCCATTGACTATAATGGGATCTGCTGGGGATCCGGCTCGTTTACGGCATTGGTGCTGGGATTCGGCTGGATAAAAAAAGGCTGCTTGCGGCAGTATTTGTATGGCCGGATTTTGCGGAACGGGTGCAGACCTATTCATTTTCAATGGGGCCGGAATGTGCTGTCCGCATCCGCATTTGCGGATCCGAACTTCCGCATCCATGCTTCCGTTTCCGCAAAAAAAATAGAACATGTCCTATTCTTGTCCGCAATTGCGGACAAGAGTAGGCATTTTCTATTATAGTGCCGGCGATGTGTGGTCCACAAATTGCGGAATGCACATTACCAGTGTCCGTGTTTTGCGGATCCGCAAAACACTTATGGACGTGTGAATGGACCCTTATGCTGCAAAGAGGCGGGTAGTTTCTGGTTCTGCCAGATGTGAGGAGCTCCGGCAGGCGCTTCCTCTGCTGGAACATTTTAGCACTAGTGTGGAACTAGCCTAAGAGCAAAGTGGATGAGACCTGGAACATTTCTTGTCCTGGGACTGGTAGTGGGTTCTTCTGCCGAATGGCAAAACACACAGTGTCCTTCACCACTGTCCAACCCAGAGACAAGACATTGTGGACGAGCGGGCACAAGTCCTATAAACTGCCTAATATAATCTGAAGTTAACTTGTTTGTCGAATATACCATCATCTTTTCTAAACTTCAGCTTGGGACCAACTTACGGAAGGGTCAGGGTTGTAGTTTAGGGTATTCATAGCGATTTCATTGGATGCGCCCTTTATTGCGTCTTGGATCATTCCACGAAAGTCAATGATCTGTCCCTGTGCAATGAAAGGAAACAGTAAAAATAATCGTTATGATAATTATAATAAATAAATTATAAAGATCTCTGTTTTCAGTCATTGAATGGAAACATTACATACATACATACATAGGCTCTACACATGTCCTAATAGTTTGCTAGAGTGCATCGTCGTGAAGTCCAGACCGCTTGCGTTACTGAAGACTTCTTGGACTGGATGCAAATGTAGCAAACTCCCAGCTGTGAGGAGTTCTCAGCCTTTGGATACTTGCATCAGAGTGGAAATCCCCTTTAATACAGTCACCGTGACAAGAAATTCGGACTGTCATTGTTTATACCACCTACTGGCTGACTTTACTTTACAACTGCAATTTTGGCACTAAATGCTGCATCTTAAACCACACCCCTAAACACTAAGCCACACCCACATATGCTAAGCCACACCCCCTTGGTGAGCTAGGTGGAGTGGATTTTTCTGTAAGTAGATGCATCAAATTGTGGTGCATTTTACAACAAGGCCTATGCGGGTCCAACACACCCCTACTGATCAGCTGTTTTCGGCAGCCATACACCAGTAGGGCCACTGCTTCTGGCCCTGTCCACTGTATAGTTTTTGGCACCTCACAAAAATAGTTAAATGGTGGGGTGGAGTGCCACTTTAAGCTGTAAATGATAGACTGGTGGTCGACTATGACACTTTTGTTGTGTCTACGGTCATAGACCGCCACCGCTTGGACAGTGATGGCATCTCTAGCAATATACTGTGGTTACACTGCTTGCAAAAAACCACGCCAGTGTATATTGTGTGTGTGTGTGTGTGTGGGGGGGGGGGGGTTAGCTCTTTTCCGGGGGTCATTCACACAAGTATCTTCGCCAGTCACCAAGTTTAAGGTCCAAACATCGCTTTTATTTTGCACCTCAGCAAAACAAACATAAATCATAAAAAGTAAACACCTGCCCGGCTGGGCTCTAACTAAACAAGGCATCTTCCTATCTTACTTAAAGGACCGTTCGCACACGGTAATTACAAGCGGCTTTCCCAGCCCAGTGTCCCACAGCCGCCTGGCTGTACAGAGCCCTGTTCACACACGGTCTCACATCCAGTACCTTTATGGGGGAGTGTGGCCCAGTAGTCCCTCCGACTCCGGCCTTGCGCACAGGCGTCACGGCGTCCCCCAATGATCCGGCTAGCACCTAGCCCTGTGGTCCCTCAGCCAGCCCGGCAGAGACCACTAATACAGAGCCTCCAGCAGGACCCTGTTGTACAACGAATCTCCTCGCCCTAGACTGACCCCCTGGGAGGTGCTTTATGCCAGCCCGAGCACCTCCAGCTGGTCTCACCTGTGGTGGAATAGGGGTGTGGACCGCACTATCCACCCCTTCCTTGCCCCTCGCCTCTGTGAGATCTGTCACTATCTCACAATATATATATATATATATATTTGAGAATACAAGTTACAGTTATAGTCATTCCATGTTCTGACTGACCCGCCTTTGTGAAACGCCTTCTCCTCCGCCATTTTTATTTATGGCAGAAACATTCAACCCAAATTCAGTGACCTCCGGAGGACTGTTACTTCCATTCTCCTGCAAAATGGGATAAGAATTAAAATGTCAGTCTAAAAATTTCACTAAAAAACGCTAACATTTTCAGACCCCAACCACTAATCAATCTGGTGCCCATGCCATAGAAGATGAACAGTGAACCCCTTTGAACCATCAACACATCCCAACAATGCAAGGTCTACAGAGCGCCCCCTCGTGGTTTTACTTTTCCACACCTGTCTGGCGATCTCTCTGTTTGACACTCTCTCTGCCGCCCTTGGGTACGTTCTGGACACTGGGCGCTGGATGATACTATGGTTGGTGATTCTTGGAAGCCCCTGGGAAGAGTTACTGGCTGTTCTGAGGAGACAGATGTAATATAGCCATCACAGTCACTTACATAAACTTATTTCTATCTATTTACAGCTGATTTTTAAATGACTTTTGTAGGTTTGTATCATTATTGTTGTTTTAGGGATCAGCACACTCCTCTCCTGAAATACTCTGCACTGTTCTGGAGAATCGGCCCCTTTCACATGAAATCCTGTCCTCAATAACACAAACGCATGAGTAGATTGGTTAGTGCTTCCAACAAGGCCAGCATACTCCTCAGCTGTAGTACTCTGTGCTGCTTTAGGCCTATAACAGTATGCTACATAAAATTATCTACCAAACTATAGGGTGCACTTTTTTCCCCCAAAAAGTGGGGGGATATGGCAGTGCGTCTTATAATGGGAAAACTAATGAGTGCATCCATTTTGGAAGCACTCATTAGTACAGTAGGACCAGGGAGCAATTAATATAGCCGACACTGGCTTTACTCACCTCTCCCTGGTTCTCCAGACGCCACTCTGTGCCCTGACAGCATAAGAATGTAGTGTGCATAAAAGCGCACTGTGACCTGACGCTGTGCAATGTCAGTGCTGCAGAGCAAGAAGAGCGCGCTGATCTCCTAGGTGGTGGTGCCGTCCAGAGCAGGAGAGAGAAGTTCTTTTATTGGGGGTCTGATTTGGATGTCTGATTAAGATTAGGGGTCTGATCTGACGTCTGATTAAGATTGGGGGTCTGATCTGACGTCTGATTAAGATTGGGGGTCTGATCTGACGTCTGATGAAGATTAGGGGTCTGATCTGATGTCTGATGCAGATTGGGGGTATGATCTGAGGTCTGGTGAAGATTGGGGGTCTGATCTGAGGTCTGATGAAGATTGGGGGTCTGATCTGAGGTCTGATGAAGATTAGGGGTCTGATCTGAGGTCTGATGAAGATTAGGGGTCTGATCTGAGGTCTGATGAAGATTAGGGGTCTGATCTGAGGTCTGGTGAAGATTAGGGGTCTGATCTGAGGTCTGGTGAAGATTGGGGGTCTGATCTGAGGTCTGATGAAGATTAGGGGTCTTATCTGAGGTCTGATGAAGATTAGGGGGTCTGATCTGAGGTGTGATGAAGATTAGGGGTCTGAGCTGACGTCTGAAGACTAGGGGTCTGATCTGACATCTGATGAAGATTAGGGGTCTGATCTGACGTTTGATGAAGATTAGGGGTCTGATGAAGATTAGGGGTCTGATCTGAGGTCTGATGAAGATTGGGGGTCTGATCTGAGGTCTGGTGAAGATTGGGGGTCTGATCTGAAGTCTAGATAAAGATTAGGGGTCTGATCTGAAGTCTAGATGAAGATTAGGGGTCTGATCTGAAGTCTAGATGAAGATTAGGGGTCTGATCTGAAGTCTAGATAAAGATTAGGGGTCTGATCTGAAGTCTAGATGAAGATTAGGGGTCTGATGAAGAGCAGGGGGTCTGATGTGAGGTCTGATGAAGATTAGGGGGTCTGATCTGAGGTGTGATGAAGATTAGGGGGTCTGATGTGAGGTGTGATGAAGATTAGGGGGTCTGATGTGAGGTCTGATGAAGATTAGGGGGTCTGATGGAAAATATTTTTTCTTATTTTCCTCCTCTAAAATCTAGGTGCGTCTAATGGTCCAGTGCGTCTTATGGTGCTGATAATGGCCTCTGTTGTACAGGACTGGTTAACAAGAGTTACCTTCTCAGTCTTCCTCCACTTCGAGGCTTTGCATACACTTTACTATCTGTAACAAAAATATAATGAATGTAAAGATTATCTTGAAACAAGTAGGAAGGAATCATAGGAAAGTGCAGCTGATAAAAAAAACTACTAAAACAGAGGCTGCAAGGAAGTATGTAACCCCCCTCATCTCTGCTGAATAGTTGGGGGGAGCGGTATGTGACCAGATACTCTGGATCCCTCATGCACATACAGCACATAACTAACAGGACATGGACCCTGATACAGATTTTGCACTGGGGCCAACAGGGCTACAGGGCTAGTTCACACAGATAATTTTATGCTGTTTACGACACTTTATAATCAGCGTGGAAAAACTGCTGCAGTTTATGTGCTGGGACCAGTGCTGAGACCGCAGCGGGTGGCCATACACTGATCAGCCCTATTCAATGGGGCTTATCAGTATGCAGACCCAAGGAAGAAACCAGAGGTTCACTGGATTTTCAGATGACTATTTTGCACATGACTGTCGATATATTATTTTTTAACTCTTTTATTGATACAAGAGAAATAACATCAACAGCATACAATTATATTGCATGTCATAATACACACGGGTAGAAAAAATGTAAATTGCAAATACATTTTAGTCATCCACTGCACTACTGTAGAATTCCTCATCCTTTGTTGGAAGTTTGTATAAAGCATTGTTGTGACTCCACTATACCGGCTGATCCCACAACTCCTGTCGCAATCTCGAGGCTGAGTATAACGTATTTGGAGAGTTGCACCACAAGCCCCAGACATTTTCAAATTTTTGAGGCTAGTTACGGTGTTTAAACACCAACACATGATTTGATTTATCTGTAGTTTCCACATGGATAGGGTCGGTGTATAGGGGTCGTACCATCTCATTTACGGGCCATGAACAATGACTCTCTCAAAAATATTGTCATGTAATGATCCCAGATATCTTCATTCACCAGTCCCTGATTGGGTTACTGTACAGTATAGTAAACCATTTGAGGAATTGTGGGCCAAACCCAAACCGTTTCAGGCAGTTAATCAGATCTATAGAATCGAATGCCTTGGCAGCGTCTAACGAAGCCAAGGCCCAATCCTCATTTAGGGAGAATCCAACTTGTGTAACTACCTGAACCCGTCTGATGTTCTCAGTGGTGGAATTCCGAGGCATAAATCCCATCTGATCCGGATGAACCAACGATAGGATTACCTTATTTAAATTCTGGTCAATATTTTGTAATCTACATTTAATAATGCTATGGGTCTACATGAACCACACTCTAAAGGGTCCTAATCAGGTTTAAGTAATAGTACAATAGTGGCTTCCATAAAAGTCTCGGCCAAGAGTCCCCTTTCAAAGGAGAATTGGAGAGTGGATACAAGTTGAGGGGCTAGTACCTCCACATATTTCGCATACACTTCTTTAAGGAGGCCATCTGGGCCAGGCGATTTCCCATTATTAAGGTCTGATATTGCTTGCGTTATTTCTTCTAAGCTAATTGGTTGATACAATTGGGCACGTTGTGATGTAGTAAGAGTGGGCAGAGATATGCCCTCCAAATATGCAGTTATCTCTGCCCCACTCGCTGTTATACTAGATCTGTATAAATCTTGAGAGACGTGTGTAAAGGTGCGGAGAATCGCCTCTTGTGTGTTGTGCAAGTGTCCTGCGGGGTCTCTAACTGCTAAGATCGTTGAGGAGGATGAATTATGACAAACTAATTGAGCCAGTAATTTAGCTGACTGACTACCCAGCGGGAACGCTGTCTGCTTCATGAAAAATAGTTTCCTATCGGCTTTGTCCTTAAGTGTCGCTAAATATTGTCAGCAGTTCTGTTGGCGTCTGTCGGGTGATTAATATATTGCTTTTCTAGTGTAGTACATAAGGCCTTCAGCTCCACCTCTGAACGTTTGGTATCCTTTTTTATAAGGTGCAAGGACCCTCGAAGAAATGCCTTTAAGGTGTCCCACACAAGTGCTAAGTTAGACTCGTTTGTGTGTAGTTCCAGAAACTCTTGCAATTGGTAAGGGATTCCATCCGCTGATCCCAAAAGGTTCAGTCAGAATGGATGTATATTCATCCTATACATTATTGAGGGTGCGCCCTGCATCAGAGTGCCCAGTATCGGCAAATGATCGATATCCCCCAGGGTAGGTATGTTATCGCACGAAGGTTTAACATCACTATCTCATTACCTAACATATACGTGTTAGGGAGTTGTGACCACTACTATAGCAGGTGTACACCCTGTCTGTGGTCCAACCATCTAAATTCCATCACAAACCTGCTGAGTCGGGAGGATATCCCTGCGGTTATTGGATCTGCATTGTCCCAAAAAGCGATCAAGAGAGGGGTCCAGCATCATGTTGAGATCTCCCACGCAGATGACCCTAGCTTGTGGATACGTGGCTGCAAAAGTAGCCGCCATATGTAAAACCTGCATGGAACCTGGGGGTAGTCCGTTGATGTCGTATGGTGACCGGGGTCTACAGGAGCTCGGTGTCTCAGCGTCGCGGAGATCTTCACCGTAGGGCCAGCCATTCGGAGACTTCTCCAGGGGAGGTAAAGAAGACCGCTCTGTCGCCGTCTACCACTCTGAGCTTAGCAGGATAGCCCATGGAGTACGGTATGTTAGCTTCTCTCAAAATGTCTCTTGACATCCATGAAAGTAGGGCGTTGTTTCTGTAATTCCATAGAGAAATCTGGAAAGATGGAGACTCTCGCATTTTCATATTTAATTTCTTGTCGCCTTCTAGTCAGAGCCAGTATCCTGTCTCTGTCCTTGCAGTTGAGGAATCTTGCAAGCATGGGGCGAGGTGGTGCCCCTGGTGGAGGGGGTTTTGCTGGCAGTCTACGCGCCCGTTCTACCGCATATGCTGAAGAAAAATTTGCATCTGGAAAAAGCTCCTTCATCCAAATTCATCTGGTGCCCGGCCTTCGGCTCTTTCAGGCAATCCGATGATTCTGATGTTGTTTCTGCGATGCCCATTTTCTAAGTCGTCTGCTTTCTGCCTCCATTGCTCTGCTTTGGTATTAAGATCAGAAATGGCTCTTGGAACAGAGGCGGTGGAATCCTCTATGTGAGATATGCGTTCTTTAGTGTGCTGAACCCTTTCTCGCAGATTATGCAGGTCTTGACGTAATAGTCCTAGATCTTAACTTCGTCCAGTTTTCCTGTGAGGGAAGTCTTGAACGCAGTAATGGCTTTCAGAACCTGAGCGGTTACTTGTTTAAGAGTGGGTTCTTCATGATCACCCTCCTGGGAAGTTGCTTGAGTCGGTACGTCCGGCGCTGTACTTGCTCTAGTGTGCGTATTCCGTTGTGGTAATGGTGACCGCACTCCATCTTCCGGTTGTCTAGCAAATTCACGCAATTTATCAGCAGCGCTCTGACTCATTTGTGGCCCCATTGTTGTATCAAAAAGGGTAAACAGTTCTGCAATAATCAGAGCAGCTTTCAAGGCCCCGAAGATGTAGCATACTATATACTTATAGTAAGGTTGATAGCAGAGTTAGGGATTATAATGTCCCAGGATGTCTGACACTTTTGCACTTGTCTCAATCTGATCCTGCCTTCTTGGATTTCTATGCAGGGAACTATATCTAGGCTTAGGGGTAGTCAGGAGGAGTCCTGTATGTACTGCCACAGGGGTTTGAGTGTTTGCAGGCTCCTGCTCTCTCTCTCCAGCGTGGCGGAGATGCCGTCAAGATGGCTGCCTGGCGGGAAATATCAACGAGCAGTCTCTGAGGATGGCCTCCCTTCCCTGCTTCCCAGGTATCTTGCCTGCCGACTCCCGCTCCTATCCCCGTGTGCCTCGCCAGGTCTAGTGCAGTAGAGCATGCCACGGGCCTTTTACTCTGACCTTGCACGCGGCTCCTGTTCAGGTCCTCCGAGCGGCTCCTGTTCAGGTCCTCCGAGCGGCTCCTGTTCAGGTCCTCCGAGCGGCTCCTGTTCAGGTCCTCCGAGCGGCTCCTGTTCAGGTCCTCCGAGCGGCTCCTGTTCAGGTCCTCCGAGCGGCTCCTGTTCAGGTCCTCCGAGCGGCTCCTGTTCAGGTCCTCCGAGCGGCTCCTGTTCAGGTCCTCCGAGCGGCTCCTGTTCAGGTCCTCCGAGCGGCTCCTGTTCAGGTCCTCCGAGCGGCTCCTGTTCAGGTCCTCCGAGCGGCTCTCCGCGCGTCTCCTTTGCGCTATACCCGTTCAGTCCTCACCGCACCGGAGACTGTGCACTGCAGGGCTCAATCAGGAGGTTGTTTGGGTACAGATGGCTACGGATTAGCCAGGATTTATCCTAGTCTGTGCTGCCAGCCACGGAGCTCTCTCTACATGCGTCTGGCCATCTTAGCTGCTGGCCACGCCCCCCCGGACTATCGATATTTTAACACCATCCGCTTCAAATTTCTCTGCCCGCCATAAAGAGCTAAATTATAACATTCTGCAACCACTAGAGGGAGCTCTGTAGGAGCATACTGCATACTGTGTTAGTACTGGAGTCCAATGTGTAAACAGAATGCAATGAGCTCCATCTAGTGGTGGCAGAATGTTATAGTTTAACTCTGTAGTTAGGCAGAGGATTTGGAGCTCTGCAACAACAAAGCTCCGATATAAATTAATCAAAAGCAAATTTCTAACGCCCAAGGATTTGAAAGAAGGGACATTCACTTTAAGCCATGACATATAACGAGCAGGAGTCCTTCCTTCACAGAACTCACCGTTATCTCCAACTTTCTTGGTGATCTTTGGGTATTTCTGGAATTTGACGTAATAGTAACTTTCATATTCCTGGAGAATGGTTTCCAGGTCGATGTTATCACAGACTTCAAATCTTCTAAGGTTTAATTTGCTCTCCTGTTCTAGAGCATTTGCCGAATCCACGTAACTGGAACAGAGTGAAATCAATGGACAGTTATATGGGGACAGTTGTAGGACAGGGACCAGAAATATACTGACGGCTTATAATATGTGAGATGTGATGCAGCTGGCTTTCCTAGAGCCTGAAATGAAGATCTGTCTGTTTTATGGGGTGATATGGAACCTACTGCAGAAGATGTGAGAAAAAGCTGGATGACAACGCCTGTAATGGCAGCCATAGTAGTTGGCACACTGCTCTGCCAGAAACACATATGACTAAGAAACAGCTGCATAAATGTTTAACAGGACCACTCATGACAGCTTGATTTTGGGGGTAAATGCTCTTTAGGTCCAGCCAGTAGTGTAACTATAGGTGTCAAAGCAGTTGCAACAGTTTCTCATAATCCAGATGACCCTCAGGCTTCCCTACCACATCATGCTGCTTCGCATCCCCTCCTCCTGGGTGGTGGATGTCATCCAGTGGTGATCTGAGTGGGAAAAGTGTAGGGCAGCACCGGTCATTTCTTAGCCACACTCTACTTGGCTTAGCCGGACTCTTGGCAACCTTGGGTTGGCCGCCTTCTTAGCCAGACTTTTGACCAGCTTCTTGGGTTTGGGGGAAGCCTTCAGCTTCTTGAGGCTGCTTTCTTGACTGCGGCTGATGTGGGTTTCTTGGTCTTTTTCGGGCTATTGGCCGGAGCCTTCTTGGGCTTCTTCAGGGATTTGGCGACTCTCTTGGCCGCAGTAGCTGCAGGTTTCTTGGGTGCCGGCTCCTTCTTCTTGGCCGCCTTGTCCTTGGTCTCTTGCTCCTTCTTGTTGAGCTTGAAGGAGCCGGAGGTGCCGCTGCCTTTCACCTGGGTGATGGTCCTCTTGGCGACAAGAGCCTTGATGGCCAGCTTGAGGCAGCTATTATTCTTGTCTACATCACATCCTCCTGCCTCTTTGGAGGCAGACACGACTTTGGTGACGAGCTTAGACACGCTGGGTCTGGAAGGCTTCTTGCTTGTCTCGACGCCCCCTGAAGCAGCGGATTTCTTCGGATTTGGCAGCCGATTCAAGAGAGATGGAGCGGAAGCTGGCGCATTGTGTGAGGCGGGAACAGAACAAAAGAATTCTCGTGGAGAAAAGCATGGTGGCTTAGTGGTTAGCACTGGTGCCTTGCAGTGCTGGGGTTTTAGGTTCGTATCTGACCAAGGACAATATCTGCATGGAATTTGTATGTTCTCCCCGTGTTTGCGAGGGTTTCCTCTGAGTACTCCGCTTTCTTCCCACACTTCAAAGACATACTGATAGGGAAAACTTAGATTGTGAGCCTCACTGGGGACAGAGTGATGCTAATGTCTGTACAGCTCTGCAGAATATGTCAGCGCTATATAAATGCATGAAATAAATAAAAACCTGACATGGATGATGTTGGAGGGGCAGCAACTCTCTGTGGAGCAGTGACTATGTGTAGATGCTACTACTCAAAGGGAACCTGTCATCAGGATTTTGTGCATAGAGCTGAGGACATGGGCTGCTAGATGGCCACTAGCACATCCGCAATATCCAGTCCCCACATAGGCAAATTAACCTAAGATGAGTCAGAGCTTGAAAATATGACTCTTCTCTGGTCACACAAGTAAGATATGACTCTTTTATGTTAATCTGCATATGTATCAAATCGTTTTTTTTTACACAATAAAAGCACACAGAGCTATGGGGATTGGATATTGCGGATGTGCTAGCGGCCATCTAGCAGCCCATGTCCTCAGCTCTATACCCAAAATCAAGGTGACAGGTTCCCTTTAATGCTGCGCTGGTATACCCGGACTGGCAGGTGTATGGGCCCTGGAGATGGAGCGGGACACGAGCAGCCACCACGTTCTCCTGCATGAAGAGAACAGACTATGGCTGGATCAAGAACCCACGCAGCTAGAACAGCAATTTCTATAGGCTGGAGACAGAAGGTTACAGAGATTTGGGGGGTCTGTGGAAGTGAACACAGTAAAGTGGTCTGAGAAGAAAGGCCAACATATCGTATTACTGTGTGCAGGATGGCATGACTCTGTTAAGGCTCGCCCTTCATGTCTGGGTGCAGTCCTGTGGTTATAGTCACACAGTGCGACTGGTTGTTGCACAAACACTACATCGCAAAAACCGCAATTGGTCTTACCGCAGATTATGGTGAAGTACAGGCAGAGGAGTAGCTAAAAGCTCATGGGCCCTGGTGCAAGAGTTCAGCCTGGGTCCCCCTTCCCTCAGTGCTTTGTGCCAGGGGCAGGGAAGCACATGGCCTTCGTGCTGCCCAAGGCGAAAATTAAAACGACAGAACACCACCCACCCACCCACCCGCCCCATGCTAAATTCTTGATCTAACCCCTTCCCTCCAGCCAGAGGTGTAACTTGACCAGCATGCACTTTCTATAATACAGGTGTCTTCTTATGCACCACAAGGGTCTTTAGGCCCCCTCAGGCTCCTGGGCCGAGTAGCGACTGCTACCTCTGCACCCCCTATAGCTACGCCCCTGAGTACAGGTGAAACCAATTCAGGGTAAACCACTAAGAGACCCAGCACCTTCTAGTTGCACCCCTGTGTCCAGCATTACAGTGTGAGAAAACCTGCCCCCCTTTATGAATACTAGGGGGGATGCCGCAGGATAAGGGCAGAGATTTGTAGCACAAGGTGGGGGATGACTGCGCTCCAGTGAAAAACGTGCCCCAATGCGTTTCAGTTCCTCACTATTTTTAAGATCTCTGCTTGCTGTCAGTAAGTGGGAACAATCTTATGCACATCCAAGGCTAAAATCCCTGTAGAGACGTAATACTTCTGACAGCTGAAGGTCTGCTACTGTTGTATCCAGTCTAGACGATCATCTGTGAGCTAAACAGGGTGATGCATTTTACCTGCACTGATACATTGTAACAAACTTATCATTGAGCTAAAAAAAATGGAAGGGAAAACACTGTAAAAACAGCAAATAACGGCATAGTGAGACGGGAGTACAGCTGGGTGCAATATATCCACGTCAAAAACTGCACTGCAGGAACCTACAGTACATATACGTGACTACAGTGCAATACTCACCCCTCCTGCAGCATGTAGTGCATGACGAGTATGAGCAGGTTCTTCCTCCGAGCCTCCGTCCGCTGCTCATCCTAGAAGAACATCAGATACATACATTGTTAGTACAGTCGCAAAGCTGAGGCTCTATTCACATCTTTTTCACATAAATTTTCTGCTCCTTCACAAAATTTAAAATAAAATAAAATGATGGTGAACCGGATCAGTCACATGACTCCACTGATTTATGATGGGGTATCTGGTTCAGTCATGATGTCCATAATTTTACAGCAAAAAATAAAAATAAAAAAAACACACGCACGCTTCATTTTTTTGGCAAATATGACAGAATTTGTCACGGAGCAAAATGTGAACAGAGTCTTATATAGACTCGCAAATAAAGTTGCAGTGGCCGGGTTTGGGGTGGCCCCAATGCTATGCTGGGTCCCCGGACAATGTTGAGGTGTCACTATGTGTTGCTGCTTGCGAGGCATAGGGCTGGCTTCTCCAGTCTCCTCCCTGGCAGAAGAAGGCTTTCATGCTCAGGAAAGGCCTAAGTTAGCTGTTTCTCTCTCTCTCTCTCTCTCTCTCTCAGAAAGCTGGTCCCTGGCCAAAGTGTCACCACCAGATCTTTGAGAAGTTCTGATAGACGTTCTTCAGTACCTCCTGCATGATCTTCTTTTGTTTTGCTTTCGTTTTGACAACTCTCCTCCCTCTCCCAGCTGTCATCTATTAGCAGTGATTGCCTCCCTATATATCTCCTCCCCATACTGCCTCACCTTGCGGTTTATACAACTTCCTGGAGTGTGCTCATGCTGCAAGCTGCAACTGATGCTTCTACAGATAAGTCTGTTCATTTATTTGTGTTTTCCTATTGCCTTGATCCTAGGTGATCCTGACTCCCTCCGTATTAAGTGTAGGGAGCCGGTGGTCGTGTCCCCTCACTATTATAGGGTGTTCAAGTGTCATACAGTCGAGGCACGAGGGCATGCAATTATCTATCATAGAGATCTTTGTATGGGCTGAGAAGACAGGGAGAGCTTCAGGGCTTTAATAGGGGTCACCCTTTTGTTCCTTAGTTTCGGATCAAGCTAGTGGGATCCTTATTTGTAACTTCTTGTTTTCTGTTACACCATCCGTGGCACAAAGGCTGATGGTCCAGGGTCTGTGGCAGAGTATCCCGGTCTCAGCGTCTTCTTCTGGTCACTCAGTAGTCTGGCAGAGTCTCCTCTTCCAAGCACTGTTCCCTAATTGCAGAACACTAGGGGCTCTGACCGCTCTCCTTATATACAGTTTCTGGCTGAGGTAGAACCTTCTAGTGGGAGGGGTGGAGTGGAGAAACTCAGCCCAAACAATTACAAAGTTACCACTCTCGTCTGTCATAGAGTAGAGCTTCAATAACCTGTTTTGCATAGGAGAAACAGGCAAATGTCCAGACTTCAGAGTGTCCCTGCTCCAGAGCACTACAAAATGTGTTCCTAGTTCAGCAGTGATTTGGGACAGGGGACTCATTGCAGCATAACTTTGGTATATTTGTCCATTAGGAATATAGAAAAGCTGGATGACAGTCTCAGGATAAGATTTAATGGCGGCTGTGTAGGCTGCCACCTAGGTTTCCCAGAGAATTAAAGGGGTTCTGCAAGAAATCTGGCAGTGGGCTGTGTAGAGCTTAAAAAAACACCCAAAAAAAAAAAAAGTACTCTTGCTTTAAAATGTCCTCCACCACCTCTCGGGTACCCACCACTCTAATCCCTGCTGGGTCTGCAGTGGACACGTGGCATCCGTTGTTCCCGTGTCCACTGCAGCCAGTCACTGGTCTCAGTGGTGAAGTGAAATGTATGCGCACATGACCACTGGGGGCAGTGATTGGCTTTAGCAGTCAGGGAACTGACGAATGTGACGTCATCACTGCCAGTTAAGCAGGAATCGGAGAGCGCTGGGGACCGCAGCGACAGCACAGCTCTGGAGGAACATTTTTATGGTAAGGGTTTCTTAACTAGGGGGGTTTTCATTTCTGGGGGGGGTTCCGATTTTCAGGGGGTTTATTTTAGATGCAGTTGGAGGCAGGAAATCTCTGTCTTGCCTTAACTGTAAGAAACCAATTTGAGCTACTGTACAATCAGCGTGTGTAACGAGCGCGACGAGAGCAGTAATGATTACGGTGAAAATAGATGCTAAAACGTGTGAGCGTTAACTAAGATAATATGTGTAGAAACTAATGAAGCCACTAAACAGAACTGCTACCAATAATTAGCACACAAAAATTAGGCAGAAAGGGACAAAAAGCCACTCGTTGAGCCGTGTACATTCACTGGAGAGGCTGCAGTGCTTCTCACGTAGAAGAAAGCAACTCTGCGATCTTCATCAGAAATCTACCACAGTTTTGTGTATACAGCTCCCATGCAGACCTAGAACAGCTTGGCCCACATTCACCAAAGTGAAGACCTTGTCGCAAAATGTGTCAAAATGTGGTGCAAACTGGCGCATTTTAAAACCATCTAAGCCACTTATTAAAAGTAATGCAAGGCCTGTGCACTAGAATTCGGGCGCATCTGCCCCTTCCTGGAGCTCGTTGCGTGCGCAGGGGAAACATCATGCTGGAACAGGAAAGGGCCTTATGTCTGTGCATGCTGTAGCAGTAACATTACTCTTCACTGGACATAAGGGGCTGAATCCTGATCTCCATACATTAACCCGCCCCCCCTTCAAATTAGTAGGCACTGTGGATTCTGGTCGGTAGCCTTCCCTGGGTCTCCACCAAACCCAGACTTGTCCATCAGACTGCCAGCGAAGGTGATTCATTGCTCCAGATAACATGTTTCCAATGCTCCAGTCACAACATGCTTTACACCAGACACCTGGCATTGTGCACCTTTGTTGACCATGGATGAAGCTCCTGACGCTCAGTTCATGTGCTGATGTTACTTCCAGGGGCAGTTTAGATCTCTGTAGTGAGTGATAGAGTAGAGGATAAAGAACTTTTAAGTGCCACGCATTTCAAGACTAGTTCCAAGGTCTGTTGCTACACCGAGGTGACTCCACTTCCAAGGATATTGGAAATTTGACTAGTGGCAGAGATGGCATCCTATGATAGTGCTACTTTTTTAGTCACTGAGCTCCTCAGTATGACCCAGACCACCGCCAGTGTTTGACAATGGTAGACTGCGTGACTTTGCGCTGGATTTTTTCCAACAGTTTGCAAAGGGTGAGGCTGAAACGCTGGATTTGGCTGACAGCTATCTCCCCAACACCTCCATACACATGCACCCTTGGCTCAGCCGAGTGTGCATGTGTTCTCAATAGACAGGAGGGAAGAACCCACTGCCAGATACCCCTGGTGGTGACTCTACTCCCCCAAGACCAAAAGGATCAGGCATATTGCAATCCATCAGCCTCGTCCTTCTCCCCTGACAGTTGGGTTCAGCTGACACTGGTGCATATGACTGGTTGAGGTCACATACATCTTCTATCCTTTGTTCGCCATGTTACAATGGTGCAGAGTCTGAGTCATCTCCGTCTACAAGTCTCATGTGGTAGAATCAATAAAACACAAGAATTGCAAACGTTCATGATTATTCGAGGCCCAAGGCGACTGTCACAACACAATGGAGGCCGCGTTCTTGTAGCCAAGCTACACTCCAAAAGAAATACAAATAATCTGACCGCATAGGAAGAGCCAACAGAACCTAGGACACCGTGGAGAGCAGGAGTCCGTCTTGTGGTCAGTGGCTGCACTGCACACTTAGCAATATTTGACACTGAGACATGTGTACAGGGCATTTGGAAAGTCTTCAGGCCCTTTCACTTTTCCCACATTTTGTTATGTTGCTTGTCACGAACCAGAGGGTGTGAACCCACTGTGCCACGTGGCCTACCTCCTCTAAGGGCGTTCTCTAAGTCAGTGTTTCCCAACCAGTGTGCCTCCAGCTGTTGCAAAACTACAACTCCCAGCATGCCTGCACAACCAAAGGCTGTCCGGGCATGCTGGGAGTTGTAGTTTTGCAACAGCTGGAGGCACACTGGTTGGGAAACACTGCTCTAAGTGAACCCCTCGATTTTCTCAAAACTCCTGATGGTGGGGATATACTTTCCCGAAAGGAACACCAGGTCGCTACCTCTTAAGGAGGATAGCCACACGAGGCAGCTGGTCCAGTGGGACCAGGAGGCACCTGAGAAAGGTACCAGAGGTACAGGCGTTGTCGGCAGGCGTTACCAGGAGCAACAGTGCAGGACCAAAAGGATGAGGCAGAGGCGAAGTCAGACAAGCAATAGGTCAGGGCAGGTGGCACAGGTGCAGGTCAGGCAATCCAGATAGGCAACAGCAGAGTCAAGGCAAGCAGGCAGGGATCAAACAGGTAGCAGAGCCCAGGAACACAAGCGGCTATCAGGAACCTTAGCAGGACACAAGAACCTTGACACCGAAAATGTCATGTTTGTCATGTGATGTTTTTTTCTGTTTCGAGCCTATATTATTGTGAGCTTGTCTTTAAATAAAGAGAAATCTGATATAACTATATCCAATGTTTGTGTCAGTTTCCCGAGCGCTCGTATCCTTTTTAATTTGGATTCCAACAATTACAGGTGAAGGATATTTCACTAACACTGAACACGGCGCCCGGGACCGCGGCAGTAAGCAGACGCTGTTACATTGCTCTTTGTACACTCAATATCCCATAATGAGAAGGTGAGAACAGAATGTTTAAAATCTTTGCTAATTTATTGAAAAGGAGAAACTAAAATCTTGCATCGAGCCCCTTTACTCAGGACTTAGTTGAAGCTCCTTTGGCAGTGATTTCAGCCTCCAGTCTTCTTGGAGATGATGCCACAACGTTTGCACCCTCTGGATTTGGGGATTTTCTGCAGTTCTTCTCTGTAGATCCTCTCAAGCTCTCTCAGGCTAGATGGGACCTTTGGTGGACAGACATTTTCAGGTTTCTCCAGAGATATTCGATTGGGTTCAAATCTGTGCTCTGGCTGGGTCACTCAAGGACATTCACAGAGTTGTCCCTAAGCCACTCCTGTGTTGTCTTGGCTGGGTGCTCAGAGTCATTGTCTTGTTGGAAGGTGAACCTTCAGCCCAATCTAAGGTCCAGAGCATTCTGGATCAGGTTTTCATTGAGAATATCTCTGTACTTTGCTCCAACCAGAATTAGGGTTCTTGGTCACCTCTCTTACCAAGGCCCTTCTCCCCTGATTACATAGTTTGGTGGGGCGGCCAGCTCTAGGAAGAGTCTTGATTGTTCAAAGCTTCTTAAGAATTATGGAGATCACTGTGCTCCAGCAGAAATTGTACCCTTCTCCAGATCAGCGCCTGCACACAATCCTGTCTCTGAGCTCTACAGGCAGTTCTTTCCACCTCATGGCTTGGTTTTTCGCTCTGATATGCATTGTCAGCTGTGAGACCTTATACAGACAGGGCTGTGTCTTTCCAAATCCTGTCCAATCAACTGAATCTACCACAAGGTGACTCCAATCAAGGCGTAGAAACATCTCAAAGATGATCTAGAGAAATGGAAGGCCCCCAGAGATAAATGTCAAGTGTCACAACAAAGGGTCTGAATACCTATGTCCATGCATGATTTTTTGTTTTTCCGTTTTAACAAATTTTCTAACATTTCTAAAATTCTGTTTTCACTTTCTCGTTATCAGGCACTGACAAAGTGCAGACTGAAGATTGAATTTTTATAATTTTAGCTCAAGGAGAAACATAACAAGGGTCTGAAGACTTTCTGGATGCACTGCAGTCACAATTGAAGAAAACCGTGGGAAACAAAACAGGTGACGTGTGCAACATGTGAACACCGCCTAAGGGCTTATTCAGGCAAGCAACGTAAAACTTCTCTGTGTTCCGTCTGGAATCAGTACTGTCGCCGACTGCGTTCCGTCTGTTCCTTTATTTCCGCGCAAATGGCATCAGTACGACCTCCGTCCGTGAAAAAATTAGAATGCTCTGTCGCAACCAGAGTGGCGTGACTAGGTGGCGCTGTAGAGAGCAGGGGCAGTCTATCAATAGGGGGGGCCACAGACCCTCTGACGTGTGAAACTCTGCGGATTTTCCATCTGCAATGGAAAATCTTCAGCCGGTACACCCTAAGCGGGCGTACTCTCAGCTGACGGCAACCGCCCCGCAGCCGGCAAGTACTGTACATAGCTTCAATTTAATGCAGACCAGTGCACAATACTCGCTGCGCTTCGGAAAGTTGCCATGGCAACCTGACCAACCAGCGCGCAGCTCCGTCTCTCCACCTCCGATGTCAGATGGAACTGGAGAATATTTCTGGACAACCCCTTTAAGCTTTCTGTCATATGTGACAGGGGGAGTCCTGCCGCCTATTACAACCTGCGGCACTCCAGCAGCGCTAAAAACTACGACTCTCAGCATGCACCCGTGCTTGGAACGCCCATAGAAGTAAATAGAGCACACTGGGAGTAGTAGTCTCCCCACAGCTGGAGAGCCAGAGATTGCTGATCCCTGCACATACTTGTAATAGGCAGTAGGACTCCCCCTGTCACATTTGACATATGACACGAAGCTTAAAGGGGTTGTCTAGAAATCTATGTCCACATTTATGTGTCTAAATGTGTAATTTAAAAGATATATTGTTTATTCACAGACGTAACTGGCATAATATTCAGAGAATAGTGGAAAAAAAAATTTCAATAAAAATGGCTTTCGCAAAAAAAAAAAAAAAAAAGAAAGTGGAGACAGACGTCCATATCTAACCACTTCCCAGCCGAGCCGCAGGCTCAGTGACGCCTCCTGTACGGTCACGTGACCAGAGCGCGCATGCGCGCCAGGCCGGAAGAGTGGCAAATAGCCGGTCCGTTACCATGACAACCAGAGAAAACATTAGAGGTTAAAAACAAACAAACAGAAACTAAATGAGAGGCCGGTAAAAAAAAAAAAAAAAAGCCTCCAGCGCCGCAGCACTTGTGGGACTACAAGCCCCAGCCTGCCCCGGGTAGTACATCATCTGCCGCAGAGATGCTGAGCGCCCTGCTGTCCATACAGATAAGAAGCCGCCATGGCCGCTGGTGCCTTACCGCCTCTCTGGTCTGGGACGCCGTCTTTATCGCCTGATAGGAGAGCTCCATGTTCTGTTCTGTGTGATCTGTCCCCTCATAGCCCGTCCATAGGGGGCGGGGCGCAGCGAAGAGTGACCAGACAGCGGACCAATAGGAAGAAAGTACGCGAGAGAAAGGAGAGACCATCCAGCCAATCAGAGAGCTGATAGTGAAGCTGCCCCGCACTGAGGGCAAACTTAACCTTTTCACTGCTGACAATTAGGGTCTGTAATATGTAGAATTATAATACTTGTGTAGAATACATTTGTAGTAGCCCAAGTTAACCCCTTCCTGACAAACATTTTTTTTATTATATCTTATTTTATTTTTTATTTTTCATTTTTTCCTCCCCACCTTTTCTCCGTTCACGTGGGCTTGTTTTACAAGGGAGATGGCACTTTCTAAAGGCACTATTTAGGGTACATGCACACGTTCAGGATTCATGTGCGACGAATCCGCACTGAAATCCGCAGGTGTTCGCAGGCAAATCAATTGGTGCGTATTTGCGTGCGGATTCGGTGCAGATTTTCCGCATGCAGATTTTACTAAGTGAATGAAGAAAATCCGGTCAGGAAAAATAAAATAAATTGACATGTTGCGGATTTTAAAATCCGCACAGAAAAAATCAGCATCTTGTGCATTGAGAATTTAAAATTTTATTACAAGACACGGAGGCTCATATTTGCTTAACTCTTTCTTTACTGAAAAATAGCAGCAAAGACAATTGAAGAAAAAACCATAAGAATATCCATGGTAACAGCTCCACCCCTTCTACCCCTATATAAGGGACATCACTGGCTGGACACTTCCTCTTTCTTTGCTGCTCCAGCTCAGATAAGTGGTCTACAATTTCTTTCATGTTATTTGTCTTATTGATTTCTCCTTTTTAGTTTCTGAGGGGTACCCCTTTTGGAGATTGTGTTTGGATTATATCCTTTACCCCAGTCCCTTTGGGAACAGGGGTCCTAGTGGTATCTTTCAGGGCCATTTTCTTATTGTGTACCCTGTCGGTCTGTCTCGACTTGTAGGGGTTAATCGTGCCGCTTGCGGTCCCCTCCGTTTCACCCCTGTGACACCGGGTCAGTCTCCGGCTGTTCGGTGCCGCTTTTTCATAGCCCTTAGTCATATTTCGGCCATTTTAACTACCATTGTTCCTTCTCCTTACCTGTGCCTTCCCGCGCTGTTTTCCCGGGCTTCGGCGCCTCACGTCTCGTTGCACGGGATTCTCAGGCGCCATCTTTGTTTTTTCTCCCCTCAGACGCCGAGATCTCGCGTTTCTTGGCGAGATTCTCGGACGCCATCTTTCTCCTCCCTCTCTTCCTATTGGTCTTTCTGTGGAAGGGGAGGGCTCTTGCTCCTGCGCTCCTCGTCGGCTACATTGCTCCACAGTGCTGTCCGCATCGCTCGTTCGGGTTCCTGCTCTCTTACCAGCGTTTTTTCTGCTATCTGTTGGGGTGACCTACTCCTCAGGTACATATCTAAAGAATGTCTTTGGTCCCTGTGTCCCCTGCCAGTTCGGTACCGGTGAGAAGATCCAGTCAGGTCTCACCTTCCCCCCCTCATAGGGTTAATGATGCCCCTGTTCAGGAATTGCAGGCTGCTAATCTCCAGCAGTCTATTTCTGATGCAATAGTTGCTGCTATGGGGACAGTTTCAGAGTCCTTATCGCACACTATATCCCAGGCCCTAAGGGCTCAGACTAACCCTGTAATGCCCCCTCCTGCCTCCAGAACAAATGTGAATGTGGGTTCTGGCCCATCCAATGAATGCGCAGTCAAATCGCGCAAAAGAGCTAATTCACGCCCGGCAGAAAGGGCACGTGCATGGAAGACCGCCCGGTCCTTACCGGAGCAGGTATCTGATTCGGACGCAGAGTCCGTTGAGGAGGCGTATGATGATTACCCCCTTTACTCTGGGGAAGATAATTTACATGATGTGGCAGTGGATCCTGCTATTGAGGAGGACACGTCTAAATCAGCGGGGACCGATACAGACCCTTTAGAGTCTGGCAAGGACATTATTCTGGATCCCATGGGTGACCCCCTATTTAATCCGGACCAGTTACACCATCCTAGGTCCTCAGAATGGCTTCCCGCCACTCATGTGGCGCAATATTTGGAAGCAAGGATTCGTACTCCCCTCTCCAAGGAAGCTCGCAGTAAGCTTCGGGCAGAGTGCCCACGTCCCCTGATCCCCCACAAAATTTGTGAGACACCTAGTGTGGACCCAAAAGTGGTGCAATTTCTAGCCAAAACGGGATTCAACCCGCGTAAAGGCTTAGACTCTGCATTAAAGGCCTGTCAGGATAAATTACTGGATATGACAGGTCCGCTGGCCAAAATTTTTGACCTAGCCGAATCTGCTAAGGCAGCGGGCACCCAGGTAGATCCTGAGGATCTTAGCGGTTGGGCCCAAAGAGCAATTTGCCTAGCTGGCAATGTTAATACTTCTATAGCCATTGAAAGAAGAAAGGCCATTTTAATGAAAATTTATCCCTGACTGAATCCGGGAAAGAGGCGCAAGGCCTATTGTTTGGGGACCCCTTCATAAAAGAGTTGGGGAAGTATGTTGGCGCCTTTACGGCCCTTGATAAAGCGCAGAGCTCCATGCGCCGCGTCTTTCAGGCGCGTTTTTCCTCCAGGGCCGGCAATCCTAGGGGCCGATTGTCCGGCCGCTCCAACTTTCAGCCCAAAGGCACGGGCCGTGGCTCCTATACTTATCGACAGTCGCTGCAGGACTCCAGGTACCAACCCACCTTCTTTCCGTCTCACGGAGGTCCTTCCCGTTCCAGAGGTTTCCGTGGCACTCCGGGCTCAAGGCGCCCATATGGTAAGTCCTCCTTGTGTGCCGCCCCTGAGTTCCCAGCAGGTTGGGGGAAGACTCCGTCACTTTTTCCATGTGTGGTCAGGAATCACCTCAGACCAGTGGGTCTTGTCTACGGTCCGGGGTTTTACCATCGAGCTAGTATCCACCCCTCAGGGCCTTCCCGCTGTTTGGGGGGGTCCGACCTCGGACCAGTCGCTCCTAGATTCAGAACTGTCATCCCTTCTATTCAAAGGGGCCATAGAATTGTCTCCCCATCCCTTCTCGGGGGTTTTGAGCAGTATCTTCCTGGTACAAAAGAAAGGTGGCCAGTTTCGGCCAGTCATAAATCTCAAACATCTCAATGTCTTCGTTCGCTACAGGCATTTCAAGATGGAGGGCATCCATCTGCTCCGGGATATGCTTTTGCCGGGAGACTGGTTTGTCAAACTGGATCTGAAGGATGCGTATTTAACGGTCCCTGTAGCTCCTCCATCTCGAGATCTCCTGCAGTTCTTATGGAACGGCCAGACTTGGCGGTTTACGTGCCTCCCGTTTGGCCTGTCATCCGCCCCGTGGTGCTTTACGAAGATCATGAAGCCGGTAGTGGCTTGGCTCAGGGCGAGAGGGGTGCGTCTAATTATTTATTTGGACGACATCCTGATCATGGCCCAGAATCCTTCCCTTCTGTTGTATCATTTAGAGATGGCCAAGTCCCTGCTTCAGGGGCTGGGTTTTGTTCTCAACTTAGAAAAATCATGTCTGGTCCCGGACACCTCGGTAGAGTTTCTCGGTTTCTCCGTGAACTCTTTGGATCAGTCCCTCAGTCTGCCCTTAGCCAAGGTCAAATCAATACGCAAGGAAATTCGGCATGCTCTCTTGCTTCCTCAGTTATCTCTCCGTCACCTTGCTCGACTGATCGGTCTCCTCACTTCCTCCATTCAGGCGATATTCCCTGCCCCTCTTCATTATCGGGCTCTACAGAGGCTGAAGATTGCTCACCTTCGGGCAGGGGCCTCTTATTCAGACACTCTTGTCTTGGACACGGAGACCAGGGACGAATTGACGTGGTGGATACACAACTTGTCGGTATGGAATGGTCGAGCGATATTCGGTCCTCTTCCAGATCTGGTCATCGAGTCAGATGCCAGTCTGAGGGGGTGGGGAGCACACTGTCAGGGAGTATCCACGGGTGGAGCATGGTCTCCGGAGGAGGCTCATCTTCACATCAATGCCCTCGAACTCTTAGCGGGTTCTTTCGCGATCCGCAGCTTTGCTCAGGGGTCCGTACGGGCGTGTATTCGCCTTCGTATGGACAACGTCTCTGCGGTCCGTTATGTGAATTGCCTGGGGGGAACGCGGTCCAGGGTTTTGGCCTATCTGGCCAAAGATTTTTGGGAGTTTTGTCTTTCCAGGGGAATTTCGGTGGTGGCGGAGTACATTCCTGGACTCCACAACACATTGGCCGACTGGAGTTCTCGTTGCATTTCGGACTCCAGCGACTGGAGATTGGATCCGGGGGTCTTCCGAGATATTGTGTCTCTTTGGGGCCCATGTTGCATCGATCTGTTCGCGTCTCGCCTGAACACGCAACTGCCCAGGTACTTCAGTTGGCGTCCGGATCCTCAGGCAGAGGCCGTGGATGCTTTCCTCCAGAACTGGGGGGGTCCTCTCCATTATGCCTTTCCTCCGTTCGCTCTCATCCCTCGGGTGCTCGCCCAGGTCCGTCGCCAGATGGCTCAGTTGGTCCTTGTGGTTCCCTTCTGGCAAACACAATCGTGGTTTCCTCAGTTGCTGCATCTTCTTGCGGAGGAGCCTCGACTCCTACCGTCGTTTCCACAGCTTTTGCTCGACCCTTTTGGTCGCCTTCACCCTCTTCTGCTAGACGGCTCTCTGCAGCTTCTAGCTTGCCGGGTTTCAGGGGGCCCTGGGATTCCTCTGAGTTTTCCACAGCAACCAGACAACTGTTGGAGTCGGCTTGGGCTCCAGGCACTAGACGAGCCTACCAGGCGGCTTGGGATGTCTGGGTTCGTTGGTGCGATCCACGGGACTTGGATCCCGTTCACGCCCCTGTAGTCGCGGTTCTTCAGTTCCTCACTTCTCTCTTTGAGGCGGGTAAAGCTTACCGTACCCTGAACGTCTACCGCTCGGCGATTTCTGCTAGACATTCCGGATTTGATGGTTGCCCCGCTGGTCAACACCCGTTGATCTGTCGTCTGTTGCGTGGGTCTCGATTGTCGCGTCCTCCTAGGCCGCGTTTTTTTACCACTTGGGACGTGGCGACGGTTCTCCGGTTTCTGGAGGGTTGGCCCGTCAATTCATTGCTGTCTCTTCGGCAGTTATCTGCCAAGTTGGTGACCCTTCTTTGTTTAGTATCTTGTAAGCGCGTCTCGGACGTACGAGCTTTAGATATTGACGCGCGTTATTTTACGCCTCATGGGGTACTGTTCAATATATCCCGTCGCACTAAGACGGGTATCAAGTCGGTTACTTACCCGTCTTTTCCTTCTTCTCTGCAGCTGTGCCCCGTGGCTTGTTTGCGGGAGTACGAGTCTCGCACCGTAGCTTTTCGCTCTCGGGATTCCCCGCAGTTGTTCATCTCTTTTCGTCGCCCTTTTTCCCCGGTTACCAGTGTTACGCTTTCCCGTTGGGTTAAGTGGATCCTTTCCCTCTCTGGTGTTGATACTTCCATCTTCACCGCGCATTCGGTGCGGGGAGCAGCGGCTACTTCTTTGTCGGTGGCTGGTGCCCGTTTGGAGGATGTCATGCGGTTGGCAGATTGGTCCCGAGTCTCTACCTTTCGGGAATTCTATTTCAGGCCAGATCCTCACGTGTTTGCTTCAGTTATTGCCCAGCTTTAAACTTGCAAATATGAGCCTCCGTGTCTTGTAATAAAATTAGAGATTTTCCTAAGTCATGACGTAAAGTCATGATTTTATTAAAGACACGGAGGCGAGTATTTCCCGCCCATTGCTGTTTCACCCTCCCTGCTGGGTTTTTAGAGTCTTTATACTGTTCCATATTATTTATCTGTCT